>NC_092740.1:152488195-152796736 GCF_047496795.1 Chiloscyllium punctatum
CTCCTTGATACAAATTGTAAAATCAAACCCAGGGTCTTACTGGAGAGAAGTTAGAGAGAGAGGACCAGCCTGGACCTGCTTCTGTGAGTCCAACAACCTTTCTTCACATTACTGCTAAAAAAAACATGACCAGAGAAAAGCTGAGCTAGGGGGACTGATCACACCCCTTTCATTGCACAAGTGTTTATTTTTATAAAACTTGAAAAGCCTTTTGCCTGAGGCAGTATTTGTTAGCTATTATCAAATTGGCCCTAAAACCCTTCAGCCCCAGACGTTTTGCAGTGTGTGTCATTTACGACCTCTATGAAAAAGAAAGCCAAGGATCGCACCACCTTGTTAAAGGAGCAGCTTCAACACACATCACCCTTTTTTAAAAAAAAGAACCATCAATATCCAAAGATGACTTCATTTTAAAACCCCTTAAAATCTTTTGTTAGTCCTTTCAAAGACACATATACATTACATTGACTATGAGTGCACAAACACACACAACTACATTCCATTTCAGCCTGTTCTACTCCTATCACTAACCGTTTCCATTTCTCATTCGAGTCTTGACAATGCATTGGCAATCATGCTTTCTCTTCCTGCCACATGCAATATTTTCAAATTGAATAGCTGTAACAGCAATCTCCACCTAAACAGTCTGGCATGTTTGTCCTTAAATTTCTCCATAAACTTCAAAGGGTTTGATGAGTGTATGTTATTATCTCAGATAGGTTACTGGTAACATAAACACTGAAATGTTGTAGCACCAACACCAAGCTCAAAGTCTCCTTCTCAACTGTTGAATATTTCTGCTGATGAATGTTCAACTTCCTGGAGGACTACCCAATAGGTCTTTCTATCATCTCATCGCCTTCTTGCAAAAGCACAGCACTGACACCCACATCACTTGCATCGATAGCCACCTTGAATGGTTTTGCGTAATTAGGTGTGGCTAATGTTGGGGCAGTGATTCATGCAGCTTTCAGGCTGTCAAATACCTTCAGACAGTCTGCTGTCCTCTGAAACATTTTGCTTTTCTTTAGCAATTCAGTGAGTGGAGCAGCCACACTGCTAAAATTTGGTACAAATTTTCAATAAAATCCACTCAGTCTCAGGAACCGTAGAGTCATAGAGTCATAGAGGTATACAGCATGGAAACAGACCCTTCGGTAGTACTGCTCTTCTTGGCGATGGTATGGGAAACTCCCCAATTACCTTCATTTTTTGCATCCCATGGGGCCATCTGCCCATGTCCAATAGCATGGCCCAGGAAGGTGACTTGGGCTTTGGTAACTTCACTTTTAGCCAGGTGTATCACAAAGCCTATCTTCTGAAGTCGATCAAATAAGTCTGATGAATGTTGTAAGTGTTCCTTCCATGTGTGTCTAATAATCACCAGGTCATCTATATATACAACACAGTTGGGTAATCCAGCAATGACCTTATTGGTTAGTATCCGAAATGTGGCTGGCATATTTTAATGCCAAATGGCATGACTTTAATCCGAGACAGTCCATTCGGATTTACAAAAGCCAAAATTGCCTTTGCTCCTTCTGACAGAGGTACCGGTCAGTATCCTCTGAGCAAGTCCAGCTTCGAAATATAAATTGCTTGTGCCACTTTCTCAGCATAGTCTTCCAAATGCAGATGTGCATCAGCCTTTGAAGCTGCATTAACTTTGTGATAGTTATACATAACCATTGGGTACCATCTGCTTTTGACACCATTTTGACTCCAGTGTCTCTAACTCACTTTGTTTATATTGTCTTGGAGCACACATTCAATTTCCTTCTGAACCTGTGCCCACTTTAGAGGGTTATGCCTATAAGGATGTTGCTTCATCAGAACAGCATCTCCTACATCTGCATCGTGCATTATTAGATTAGTACTTCCCACCTTATTTCTATTTATCTCCCTGTGTGATAGTAATAATTCTTTCAGATCATTTCGATTTTCTTGTGAAAGGTTATTCAATAACTTATCCCAATTTTTGACAACTTCCTCATTGTCCAATTTAATTTGACAATTGTCCAATTCAGTATCCTCTGAATTTGGTTCTTCCCTCTATGTTGTAATTAATAACACATTCTCTTCTTGTTTTCCCTCCCTGCCAAAATACCTTTTGAGCATATTCACATGACACACTCTGTGAAATTTCTTTCTGTCTGGAATCCCTATTAAGTAGTTCATGTCACTCAATTTTCTTACAACTTGATAAGGTCCTGTAAGCCTTTCTTTTAAAGGTTCACCAATCGCAGGAAATAACAGTAATAACTTATCCCTGATATCAAAATTGCGAATTTTTGATTTCTTCTGTTTCCTGTTTCATTGTATGCTGTGAATACTTTTAAATGCTGTCTAGCCAACTACCCAGTTCTATTTAATCATTCCCTAAAATTTGACACAAAGTCCAAATATGTGGTCTCTGAATTCTGACTTACCAATTTCTCCTTAACCGATTTTACCAGTCCTTTCACTTCATACCCAAAAACTAATACAAATGGTCTGAATTTGGTCAATTAATTTGGTACATCTCTGATCGCAAAAAGCACAAATGGAATTCCCTTATCCCAATCATCTGGATAGCCTTGACTATAAGCCCGTAACATGGTTTTGAATGTCTGGTGCCACCTTTCGAGATGGTAGTTTGCTTCACCATGAATTCCCATCACCAATACCTTTTCTGGCAATAGTCCTTCAGAAGTACACACCTCCTCATCTTTCAGCATCACAGACTAAGAGGATCCTGAGTCTCTTAATATTGTAATCTCTTTTACTGCTGCACCTGACCCTGTGATTCTGAATGTAATATAGTAGATTTGAATTGTTTTATTCCTAAGCAGTCTATAACTTCCTTGAATAATTTTGATGTGAAGTTTGACCCTTGATCTGATTATGTCTCTGTTTGGAGTCTGCATCTAGTGAAAAATTTGAGTAATTCCTCTACAATCCTTTTAGTTGTGATAGTGCATAATGGAACGGCCTCTGGAAATCGAGTTGACACATCCATTATTGTTAACAAATACTGATTCCCACTTTGGTTTCTGGTATGGGACCCATGCAATCAATTAAGACACTTGTAAAAGGTTCATCAAATTCAGGAATAGGTATTAAATGGGCAGGTTTTATTACCACCTGTGGTTTTCCAATTGCCTGACATGTATGACACATCTGGCAAAATTCAACTACATCCTTGTGCAGTCCAGGCCAAAAAAAAAAGTTTTTGTGTTTTAGCTTAAGTTTTACTCACTCCTAAATGACCTCCAAGTGGTAGCTCTTGAGCCATGCACGACACCTCCTTTCTATACCCCACTGACAAAATGATTTGATGAACATCCGCCCCTTTCTCATCTGCTTGAATATGTGATGGTTTCCATTTCCTCATTAAGATATAATTTTTAAGATAATAGCATTCAGGGATACATTTGGATTCCTTTTCTGTGTATGCCTTTTGATACAATTGCTTTAAGTTTCTATCTTTCTGATGTAATTCACTTAATTTATCTGAGCTAAAGATATCTGCTGTGTCATCCATCTGCTCCTGGCTTGTCTCAACGATCTAATCAAACAGGATCTCTACTAATTCCACTTCAACTTTCTTATCTGTACTCTTTCACCTCTCTTGTTTCAACTGGTGACTTTGTGACCTCATTACCACACAGTCAGGAAAAATTCCAGGATATGTGTCCTGTAATAGTTCAGTTGCCTGAGTTTCCACTGGCTTTTCAACCACAGTAGGCAGCACTCTAACCAGTGAATCAGCTATACCATTAGCAAGAACAAATAATATTCCTACAGCTGAGAGTTTGTCCAGTACTCCTACCAAAAATTCTCCACTCTTCATTTGACATTATAACCTCACTTTACGTAATTTAGTGTTTTTTGTCTCACTATGAATTTGTGTTACCAGTACCTTTTCTGGCAATGTACCTCGTCATCCTTCAGATCCACCGTGAGAGGATCCTGTGTCTCTTAATATTGTAACCTCTTTACCTGCTGCTCCTGGCCTAAGTGAACAGACTTTACCTTCGCAGCTATATGTTTTAAGAAGATCTGGCACTTCCTCCTTAACAAACCTCTGACCAACTTATACATTCTGGTACAGCTTTCCAGCCTCCTCTGTGCTTTCTGTTACCACTCCAACAAAGTTCTCTGACTTATCCTATTTTCCTACATCTGGCTTCCCAATGCTTCTCCTAAGCCAACAATATGGTGATTTCATGTGGCCTACTTTATTGCAGTGAAAACACCTGAGCTTTTTAACTTCTCTGTCCCTTTCAATTCTACCCTGTGTAAGTTCTCCTGATGATCTTCATTGAGATCAACCTTTCCCTTTCCATGTGAAGATTTCTCTTTGCCCTAATTTCTATCCCTCACAGATTGAAATTGATTCTGGAAGCCAAACTTTATTTTTTGGACCAATCCGTAACCATCAGCCATTTCAGCTGCTCATCTTGCCATTTTAACTCTCTGTCCTTCCACATGAATTCTACCTACTTCAGATAGCGGATTTTTGAACTCCTGTCTAAGTGCCAATTTCTGAAGTTCAAACTCTCTCCCTTTTTCTGTCTCTTCTGCTAAAGCAATTCGTTCTTTTTCTCTTTCCTCTGCTTTTAATCGTAGTTCCTTGTCTTTTGCATCTAACTCAAGCTGCCTCATGTTCAATTGACTTTTAGCCATCTCTAAAGATTCTGATGGTGTTTCCAATAAATTTAAATGCTGAGCTATTTAACTATCTCTCCTTTCGTCATGGAAGGAGGCAGCTCCAATTCCAGCAGCTTGGCCTTCATTATCTTTTGCATAAACCCCAAGGTCATTTCTTCCAACCCAAAAAACTCTTGGTGACATAAAGAGGCATTGCTCTTCCAAACACTGTTTAAACCAACTAAAATGAACATCTGGAACAAAAGATTCACTGCCTTCGAGTCCAACACCTCTAATCCCAATTTGGAACAAATCCCGCAAAGAGTCCCCAATCTGTTATGGACCAGGCCAGAGCACTCAAAACATTCCAAGAAAGTATCCCAGACCCTAATTTTGCTGGTTGTTTTAAGCAGGTGGAAAGTGGACATTCCAGGTCAGATACAGTTGGTCAATCCACTTAGTTTTAAACAAAACAGAAGTAATTTACAAGATTACTGAATGAAACATAGACAAAGCAGAATACCGAATCACTTAACCTCTCCAAAAACCCAACAGATTATCCCAACTTAATGATATTGTTCAAAATATTTGCAACAATTCCCATAAACACCCCTTGGCACAAAAGGTAAAATCAAACCCAGGGTCTTACTGGAGAGAAATCAGAGAGAGAGGACCAGCCTGGACCTGCTTCTGTGAGTCCAATAACCTTTCTTCACATTATTGCTAAATAAAACCCAACCAGAGAAAAGCTGAGCTGGGACAACTAACCACACCACTTTCATTGTACAAGTTCTTTTTTAAATTTGAAAGCCTTCTGCCTGAGGCAGTGTCTGTTAGCTATTATCAAATTAGCCCTAAATCCCTTCCACCCCAGACTTTTTGGAGTGTGTGTCATTTACGACCTCTATGAAAAACAAAGCCAAGGATTGCACCACCTTGTTAAACGAGCAGTTTCAACACACTTGTTAAAAAGCTCAATTGACTCCAGTACTACCTTGTTAATGCCATCAAATGGTTGGCATGCCAAAAGTGGGAAATTCATAGAATAGTACAGCATTAGAACAGACCTTTCGGCCCACCATGTCTGAGCTGACCATGATGCCATTCCAAACTAGTCTCATCTACCTGTACAAGGCCCACCTCTTTCTATTCCCTACCTATCTATGTGTCTGCCAAAATGTCTTTTAAGCATTGCTATCATGCTTGCTTCTAACAGCTCCCCTGGCAACACAGTCCAGGTACCTAAACCTCTCTCTGTACAAAAATGTCCCTTGCATGTCTGCTTTAAACTTGTCCCCCTCCCCCTCACCTTAAACCTATGCCCCTGACATTTTGACCCTGGGAAAAATATTCTGACTCCAACTATCCACCAAGAAATAAAAGCAAAGACAAAATGAAAATAAAAATAAAAACAGAAATCTTTAAAATGTTTTTAAAACAGAAGAAAGGAAGGCTGTACGAGCTTTAGAAAGTCTCATTTGCTGATCAGGAGCACCCAGTGAGAACTCCATGTCCTACAGCTGTAGGTCAGAAGTCACAAAACACCAGATTATAGTCCAACAGTTTTATTTAAACTCACAAGCTTTCAGAGCAACATTTCATAGAAACCTGCTGGACTATAACCTGAGATCGTGTGACTTCTGACCTTGTCCACCCCAGTCCAACACCGGCACCTCTATACCCTGGCTATCAGGTGTACTTCATGGTGCATCCCCTCCCATCTTTGCCATAAAGTGTGGTATTAACGTTTTACAGCTTTATTTTTTTTAATAACTTGTGACACTGAATCCTCAAATCCCTTTGCCCTGCCAGATTGCACAGTCTCAAATGTTCAAAGGAAAAATATTGCCTTTGTCTCACATTTGCTGACACTTATTTGCCCATTTCACAATTTTACAAATGTTTACTTCCAACCTCCTTCTGTATCTACACACGTTGTACCTACTGAAAGCAGGAGGAGTGAAACATCCATTTTCCCTTTCTGTACACAACCCTTGTCTAAAACCTCCCATCGCTTCTGTCTTTCAATAAGTGGCAACTGAGCTGCTTTCTGAAAGAGATACACATAACTGTTGTGATGCATTGGAGATAGAAATCATTGGACTGAGCTCAGGCTAATTTTAATATAAAATTGCTGATGTGGATCTTGGATTCCCACAATCGGAAGCTAATGGCCTGCTCCTGCAGATATTTACTGCATCTTGGTTGGGTGCATTTGATATAATTTAAGTTAATAGGAGCTTTATGTGGAGTGATAATTTACCCTGTACCTATGAGTATGGCAATCATCTGAATCTTGTTTCACCGGAAATCTGAGACTAGGACAAAAAGATTCATAAAGCATAAAGAAAAATTGCGCATGCACTCGACAGCTGAAACTAAACAGGAAAGACAGCACTAGAATATTAATTAATTCACGATTGGACAATTGGAAGTGACATCCACTATAATGTGAAATACAAAGAACTAGTACATTAGATTCCCTACAGTGTGGAAACAGGCCTTTCAGCCCAACCAGTCCACACCAACCCTCCAAAGAGTAACCCACCCAGACCCATTACCCTCTGACTAATGCACCTAACACTATGGGCAATTTAGCATGGCCAATTCACCTAATCTGCACATCATTGGACTGTGGAAGGAAACCCACACAGACACATGGAGAATGTACAAACTCCACACAGAGAGTCACCCAAGGCTGGAATTGAACCTGGGTCCCTGGTGCTGTGAGGCAACAGTGCTAAATACTGAGCCACCCTTCCTATTTCTCCACCCACAATGCCTCACTGGCTGATCCATCAGTTCTTTTATCTCTGATCACCGCTGTGATACTCCCTTTAATCAGAAATGCAACTCCCCTTCCCTCCCCTCCTTCCACGTGGAGTGTTGCATTTGTAGTAAGTTTGTGTTTACTTTATTTATAAAATACAAAATTACTTAGAAGTTCTGCTAAGATTATAACACAAGCATTTGAGATAGCTGGATGCATTTGTCCAATATACAATCTATCAGATCTTGGTAATGTTAAAAATATGTGAACTTATTCGGCAAAATTTAACAGTTCTTGCATGGCTGTATCTTTGTGACAATTGTTTTAAAAAAGTAAGTCTGTTGTAAGGAAAATAAAGTACTGAACAAAATGCAACAGAACAAAAATAATTCAAGTGTTATTATATCAACAGTTCTGATTTTTACTTTTGGTGCAACTTTTATATGGATTTAGTCGTAGACTCAATGACCAAAAAGAGTTAAAAAGGGACCAGGGCTCCAAGACTCCATCATATGTCCAGACCCATTCCTTGCCACTTGATTCCACATGCACGGATATCTATTCAAAAATGCAGGTGGTTTATGGACACCCTATTTATCACTTTTTATTTTCTTCCCATGGGAACACTATCATTTGCAAGTTTACCCCCAAGCCACAAATCATCCTGACTTGGGACCTTATTGCCATTTCTTCACTGTCAATGGCTAAAAATCCTTGAATTCCTTCTTCAACAGCCATATGGTGGTGGTGGGGGGAGCATGGTGGTGGTCTCTACTCTCTAAGGACTGATGTGCTTCATGAAGGCAGCTCACTATCACCTTCTCGAGGTAAATAACCGCATGGGTAAATAAATGGTGACCTGGCTCATGACGTCCAGATCCCATTAATGAGTTATAAAACAAATTACTGTATCCAGGCAGTATGTTTCCTGGGTGCAGCAGGAAGTAAAGGGCGACAGCTAGAAAGGCTATGACATTTCTACTCCTGACCACTTGTCAGCGAAACATGACATGGAAGCTCTACGGTGTTGAGAACACAGCCTTATAGTTTTGCTTCTGCTGGGATCCCTCTGACACCATTTTAACTTCTGACAGCAGTTGGGAACCAGACAATGGCCGCAGGAGTTCACGCAAATCATAATTTTGTTACGTTATTCCATGACGTGGCTCATCGCTGAGACCACAGGGTCTTCTCCTGCTGTGGGATGACCAGGTGTCTGGTCACCAGCGCTCCTCCGAATGGCCTGGGCTATTCCAAAGCATCCCCCCCACCCCTTTACCCTGTCCCTTCATTCATCTGCACAACTGTGAGTGTGAGGTACCCAGCAGCCTCCAACCCCGCACTCCTTTTGCCAATCGAACACACTGACATTTCAGCATCAAGCCTGTTGAGGAATCCAATGGGCAGAATGGCCGATGGTTCCACCAAACATTGAACAGTCTCTTCCTCTGACAGGGAGGAGATCTCTCCCATGGAAGAAAATTGCCTCTTGGCCGGTGTACTCAGTGTGGTGCTGGAAAAGCTCAGCAGGTCAGGCAACATCTGTGCAGCAGGAGAATCAACATTTCAGGCAGAGGCCAATTCCTGATGAAGGGTTTACGCATGAAACATCGATTCTCCTGCTCCTTGGATGCTGCCTGACTGGCTGTGTTTTTCCAGCACCACACTCTTTGACACTGATCTCCAGCATCTGCAGTCCTTACTTTCTCCTGGTGTACTCAGCGTACTGGCTACACATACTCTAAGGGCATTGGTTAAAGATGCTGTCTGATGCAGCTCACTGACTGCCTGGTGAACATCAGTGTTTCACTGCCATTATAACTGGTACTTACCCAGCTGAAGGGACATGGGTATCTCTGCACCTCTGCTGGACTTGTCCTGAGACAAGAGACCCCTCTTCACTGGGGAACAAGGACCCTGATATCTAGATCCTTATCCTTGGTTTAGACACAAGTGGAGGGCACAGCTGCTGGTGCTGTTGTACGTCAGGGAAGGATGTTGGGATGTTCGGAGGGATTAAAGAGGTAATGTGGAAGTGCTGTAGGATTAGTGGTGATTAAGGAGAGCAAGCTTTGGAGAGGGTACATTAGCCTCAGTGGGAGGTGAGGGCAGTTTCAGAAATAGAGTGAGTGTGAGGTAGCAGAGACCAGTGTTTGCAGTTATCCTGGTAACAAAGAGAAGGTCATTGATGTTTTTTTGGCACTGCTTCTCAATTCTCCAATTCCCTGGAGAGTACACTGACTCAGGTGGGAATCTTTGACCAGGTAGACATTATGATGGAGCAGCCTCCTCTTTCTATCCTCTGGGAAGGGCACAGTCCTCCTACTCAACAACCCATCAACCAGGTCCTAGGTGCCTATGAGAGAACCTCAGTGCCTACTTATTCTTGTCAGCTATCTCCACCCAGTTGTCAATCACAGACAGCATAGATGCCCGTTGTCCCCCCAGGTACACAATGAAGAACTGGAAACAGCCAAAGGTGGAGATCACAGTGGGTCAGGCAGCATCCATGGAGAGAGAACAAGCTAACATTTTGAGTTTAGATGCCTGTTCATCAGAGCTGAAATGAAGAGAGGAGGGGGTAGCATTTATGCTATAGTTTGGGGGGTGAGGGAGTGGGATAGCAGGTATAGGGTGCTGGTTGAGAAAAGCTGTTGATGGTTCAGATGAAGTCATCGGAATGTGAGAACGGCAGACAGTCGCACTGGGGTGGGGGGGAGGGGAGAGAGGATATAAAAACAGAATGTAACAAGCTAAAAGAAAGGGAAAAGATGGGAGTTAGTTCATAATTTGAAGCTGTTGATCTCAATATTACGTCCAGAAGGCTGTAAAGTGCCGATTCTGAAGATGAGATGTTGTTCCCCCAGTTTGTGTTGTGATTCATTGGAACACTGCAGAATGCCGAGGGCAGACACGTGGGGCATGGGAGCAGGACGCGGTGTTAAAATGACCAGCTTGTACATGGACCGGAGGTGTTCCGCAAAGTGGTCACCCAGTCTGTGTTTGGTGTCTCCAATGTAGAGTAGGCAACATTGGGTGCAGCGAATACAATACACAAGGCTGGAGGAGGTACAGGTGACATGCTGCTTCATCTGGAAAGACTGTTTCAGACCTTGAATGATGAGCAGGGAGGAGGGGAAGAGGCAGGTGTTGCACCTTCTGTGGTTATATGGGAAATGAGAGTAGTGTTGGCGGTTGTGGAATGGACTTGGATGTCCCAGAGGGAATGATCCCTGTGAAATGCAGATAGAGGGAAGTGAGGGGAAGATGTGTTTGGTGGTGACATTCTGCTGGATTTGATTGGACCTCTTGAAATTGATTACAAGTGGCTGGCCTTATGGCAGGTATCCAATAAGTGGCAAGTCCCATGTGGATGCAATGGTCAAGAAGGTTTAACAATGCCTCTTCTTCCTGAGGAGGCTAAGGGAATTCAGAATGTCCATAAGGAGCCTCACCAACTTTAACAGTTGCACCATAGAAAGCATTCTATCCAGTGTATCACGGCCTGGTACAGTAACCACTCTGCCCAAGACCATTAGGAACTACAGAGAGTTGTGAACACAGCACAGACCATTACTTAAGCCGACCTCCCAGCTACATTTCTCGTTGCCATGGAAAGGCTGCAAACATCATGAAGGACCCAACACACCCCAGTAATACTCTCTTCTGTCAGGCAGAAGATACAGAATCTTAAACACACATACCAACAGGTTCAAGAACAGCCTTTTCCCATTGTTATTAGACTGTTGAATGCACCTCTCTAATTTCAAATCTAATGTTGATCTTGCTTTTGTGCACCTCCTGTGCAGCCGTAACCTTGTGCGCTCTGTCTAAGCACCCTATAATCTGTATGTCCTTGTGTGTTATGATCTGCCTGTCCTACGCGCAAAACAATACTTCTCACTGTACTTAGGTACATAGGTACATGTGACAACAATAAATCAAATCAAATTCTTCTGGGAATGCTGTGTGGTAACATGGGATGGAGATGTGATGTGGTACTTAGCACCAGTGCGACAACTGCAGTAAAAATGCTGAGCTTGGTAACATATAGCAAAAAAACCCACTCGACTTTGCTACAATTTTCTTCCAAATTTGACCCAATTTACATTGAGCCAAAGAATTATAAGATTCCATCCACTGAAACTAGCCCAACCAGTCAGGCATAAAGAACTGCTCTACTCTTATTTTGAGTTACATCCGTTCTGCATATTGACTATGAAAGACATCACCTACAATTATCAAATTGTAAAACAAGGAACTGGACTCCAAAATACACAAGCCAGCTCCATTTCATGGGGATGCCATAGGCAGAAATTAGGAGATGGATTTGAAACTGGAACCCACTGAAGAAAATGCACCCTCAGTCTCTCCAGGAGGTTAGTGCCCAGTGACAATCCGAATTAAAAGGAAGTGTTCAAACTGTCGAGAACCTAAAGGACATCCTGTGTTTGCATTCATGCTTGGCAGTGTATAGGGGACTGGTTAGCTCAGTTGGCTAGCTTGCAATGTAGAGCGATACCAGTAATGTGGGTTCAGTTCCTGTACAAGCTAAAGTTACCATGAAGGTCTTAACTTCTCAACCTCAACCTTTACCTAAGGCAGGTAACCCTGAGGTTAATCTCACCAGCAGTTGTCTTTGATGCAAGAGCATTGTCCTCTGGGACTATGGCAACTACATCATTACTGATGCTACATTGTAAATGTTTTTTCTCAGGGTTAGCAGATAATAAAGTTTCTGCTTCTTGCATTCATTTATTCATCTGAAAATCCTTATAACTGGTTTCTTATTGTTTCTGGTGAGATAGTGAATTATGTTTTAATTGGAGAGATATATAAACTAGTGCTAAAAATGAATAAAAACATCTTTGCTGTGGTAAACGAAGAAGTTGAAAAGAGGGAAGCCGATGTGTCCCTAATCGCCTGGTTGTAACAATGGCTGAGCTGGATTAGATCCAAAACAGCAGAAAAATATCAACAAGCAACATGAAGGAAATAAATGGACTAATTATAACATATAATGCTCACTTTATCTCACCAAAAGCAATGGGAAATATCTCTACCGTCAGCCAACCTGCTTTTAAGAAGTGGAACTGCATAGTAAAAATCAGAGGAGGAACCTGTTTTGTATGGGTTATTCGTAAATGAGAAGGTGCATTTCATTGGATACACCTTGAGGGACCCACCACCATTATTTATATAATAATTATCCTGAGTCTAATCAGGTTAGCAGATAGTCTCTATGTGGCCTCAAAATATGAGAGAAGAGTGAATTCTCCTGTGGGACATGAATTGTCAAAATGAACATTTGAGGCTAATGTTGCAGTTCATTTTTGGTCATTACTGTCCTGGGCTGAGGAGAAGAAAATTATGCAGAATCTGAACTCCTAAATGAAATGAGAGAGAATCCTTGCATTCTCTATAATTAATACCTTGTTGTTTGTATATGCGCACTACCATCCTTTATTTTGCAGATTTATTAAATTACAAAAGTGTGAACATTATTCCATTTGTCACTTCTCATTGAGTCATGAGATCTCAAACCTGCCTTTGAATCATGGGTGAAATGAGTGAGTTACAGGTTAGGCTCATCCATGACAGCAAACTCCCAGTATTCAATGTCTAGGCTGAAAGAATGCTCTTTAGTGAGACACAAGAGGTTGCTTGTGAAATTATACCTCCGGGAGGCCAGTGTGCTGGAGCTACCTGGGATGTAGTGGGGCCCTGACTTTCAATGGCATTACTAACACTGAATCCACCCACTATCAATATTCTAGAGATTACTATTGACCAGAAACTGAACTGAAACAACCAAATACATGCTGTGGTTACACAAACAAGTCAAAGTCTATGAATCCTGCAGCCAATTACTCACCTCCTGATTCCCCAAAGCTTCCTCAAGTTGCAAGGTATAGGTCAGGATGGAGCATGATGGGATACTCTGCACTAGTCTGGCTGGGGGCAGCCCCAGCAGCACTCAAGAGGCTTGGCACCATCCAGGCCAAAGCAGCTTGGTTTGCACCACATCCACAAATATACATTTTCTCCATCACTGATGATCAATAGCAGACCTCACTGTGAATGAGAACTTTGAGGAGCTGGGATACAGGCTTGAACAGATCAAGATGATGAAGTTGATGTGAGGAAATGTTTGTGCACATTAAGATTGATAGGTCCCCAGGGCCAGACCAGATTTATCCTGGGTGGTTTCAGGAAGCAAGAACGGAAGTTGATAATTGCTGGCGAAGATCTTTACTTCCTCATTCTCAACAGAAGTCATACCAGAAGATTAGAAGGAGGGGAATGCTGTTCCTCTTTTTAAAAAGGGTAATAGGAAAATCCCTGGCAATTACAGACCAGCCCATTTTACATCTATGGTCAGTAAGGTTTTGGTAAGTATTCTGAGGGATAGGATTTATGACTATTTGGAAAAACATAGTGTGATTAAAGGCAGTCAGCATGGCTTTGTGAGGGGCAGGTCATGCCTCACAAATCTTATTGAGTTCTTTGAGGAGGTGACAAGACAGGTTGATGAAGGTCAAGCAGTGGATGTGGTGTATATGGACTTCAGCAAGGCATTTGGTAAGGTTCCCCATAGTAGGCTCATTCATAAAGTCAGGAGGTATGGGATACAGGGAGATTTCGCTGTCTGGATTCAGAATTGGCTGGCTGACAGAAGGCAGAGAGTGGTTGTAGATGGAAAGTATTTTGCCTGGAGGTCAGTATTGAGTCCGGCAGGCCTCTATTCTTGGGCCTCTGTAGTTTTTATAAATGACTTGGATAAGGAGGTTGGGTGGGGTGGGTTAGCAAATTTGTAGATGACACAAAGGTTGGAGGTGCCATTGATAGTATCAAGAGCAATTGCAGGCTGTAACGTGACATTGACAGGATGCAGGGCTGGGCTGAGAAATGGCAGATGGTGTTCAACCTGGATAAATGTGAAATTAAGATCGAACTCAGGATGGTGAGTTGTTTGGAGGGGAACTTGCAGGAAGTGGTGTTGCCATGTATCTTTCCAACCTTGTCCTTCAAGATGGAAGTGGCCATGGGTTTGGAAGCTGCTGCCTGGAGATCACTACATGTTTGCCATAACTAACCCAGCCCTCACCAGTACATCAGGTTCTAAATGAGACTCCATAATGTGAACTTCTGGTGCTGAAGGTTCTTGCTTTCAGTTCTGGGACCCTGATGATATTTGCTTTTGAATAAACAAAATCAAAAATCTCAGTAATGGTATCTCGATTCGCGAGATAGTCTACAGGTCTCTCATTTTGCAGCTGTGCAAAAAAAACCAAGAGATTTTAAACTATTTCCTTTTCTTCAAACAGGTATATATAAGTAAGTCCAGACTTTACCAAAATTGATTCCTTCATTTGCCTTACTTTTTCTTTTAACTTGTTGTTATTAAAAAATTGTGACATATAGATCAGACAGATACGATTTGATTTAATACTTTTTTTCAAATCAAGCAAGAATTGCAATTTTTTATTGCATTGGTTGAAAGTAATTTTGTGCATTTTCATTCCTTTTAAAAATGTATTGTTGAAGTCTTCCTTAATGACTAGTAACAGGATAAAAGGCTTCAATCAATTATTGATATTCGCTTCACTTTCAAAGCTTCCTCTTTTATTAAATTTCAATCAGAAAAGAATGAATTGTCTTTCCACAACTTCAAGTATATCTTGTGGTGAATGAAGAATGGTGACAAAAAATTGGTTGACTCTCAAGACTCATCACCGACAGATCTTAACATTAATCCAAGCATAACTAGATGAATTGAAAAGCTGAATGCCGACTTTATGTAAAACCTGAAACTCAAAATATAATTTTCACAGAACAGACTTTCTGTCAAGGCATTTTGCACACTTTAACTCTCGAACAGAACTCATCAGCAAACATTTATTACGGTGGTTCTGCATCAAAATTTATGATATGCTATGTTTTTATGCAAGCTTTAGAAATATATTGGGCTCCTATAAGCTCAAATGTATGTCATTCTGGATTAAGACTCTTCAAATTTCCTTGAAGCTTTTTCCATTCGCCAGATGGAGCTTTCTGGTAACTCTATCCTTGCAGTTCAGTGCAATTTACACCACGGTCCCACCAAAGTTGCGACACTACAATGTGGTTAATTTGGGGACATTGTAGGCCCAGGTTTGGTTCACAATGTCCAAGGTAAAAACCTGGCGCTGACAGTACTTGCATTTTCCTTTTCCTGCCTGAGCAAGAAGAAAATTTCAGAGGGGATTTTGCTTCTCATTGGCTCCACTGTTTGCTCTAGTCCTCCTGAATAGTTCAGTTCTCATCAGAATGTTAAAAAGGAGAAGTGTAAAGTTCAGTCCAAGTTTCAATGCATTTGTGGGATTTGGTGAGATGATCAGTTCTAGTACCATGCAGTAATACCCACCTTTACCAGCACACGCTACTGTGTAAGGGCTATTTGAGGTATTTATTGCTACCAATCCTCCCTCATCCCTGCTTTGATCTGGGCCCATCTTGTGACTAGTTGTGATTAGCAGGGTAAATCACCATTGAATATCTCTCGAAGAGATACATTTCCTAAATGATATCGAAGTTCATCGTATGATAACAATACACACAATTCCATTTATTCATGCACATTTTTCAGGACTTTGGAGAGCTGGTACAGACATGTCTGCTCCCTCTGAGAGCCAGAGTAGAGCATCTTCTCTTCACTTAGATCAGTAAATGGTAGAACCAACATGATATGAGCAAGAAACTCAAAGAGAAGCATAGCAAATGCTGCAGATCTAAACTAAAACCGGAAAGTGCTGGAGAAATTCAGCAGGTCTGGGTAGCATCATGGAAGAGAGAGACAGGATTAACATTTCAAGTTCAACATGACTCCTTTTTGGATGTGAAGGAGGCTAGAAAAGTGATTTTTTTTAATATTCTGTAGACAAAGGAAAAGGAGGAATAAGTCAAACAATTAGAAAAGATACGCTAGACGAAAATAAAAAGGCAAAGAGAATCCTAATGATAGCAGAGAAGAAGTATAGATCAATAGTTTGAGCTAATGTTAGGGATTAACAAGCAGAAAACAGGTTGTAAGAAGAATAGTCTGTTGAAGAATCTTCTGGGAAGAAGGCATTCAAAAATAAATGCATAATTTTATATCTGATCAGAATCCCTGAGCCATTATGTCTCTTTCCATTTCATAATATGTTTATTCTTCATCTTTTAAAGCTGTTTCAAATCTGTAGCATCTCAATACTTTTGCAAGAGTCAAAATAAAAAGAAATTGTTGGAAAAGCTCAGCAGGTCTAGCAGCATCTGTGAAGAGAAATCAGAGTTAACGTTTGGGGTCCAGTGACTTCTTCAGAACAGGTTATGCGAAAAAGGCCCTGCCCTGGAACCTCCAGGGCAGAAAACATTCAAAGTAAATACATAATTTTAGTTCTTCAATTCAGCAGAATGGTCTCTTGACCTCAACTGTTAACTTTGCTTTCTCTCTACTGATGCTACCTGACCTGCTGAGTTTTATGAGCAGTTTCTGTTCTTGTTTCAGATCTTCAGCATTTGCAAGTGCTTTATTTTATATTACTGCATGTAATCTGTTGGCTTCAGGCTTGTTTTCCTGCCTTAAATCAATGATGTTTAAATCCTTTTGTCTTAAAACATCTTCAGAGTTATAACCTCTGCATTATTCCAGTATTTCCTTTGTCTTTTTCATGTTGTATTGGCAATGCCATATAAAGTTCCTATATAAAGCTTTAAATTCAATTCACCAGCCAATACCGTAATGTGTTATTTATTTAAAGCTTTAAATTGCATTAGAAAGGAAAAGTTTATTTCTGTACAGAACACTCATCTCTTAATATCTGGATAACAAGGACAGCTACATCGAAATCCTATTTATTGACTTTAGCTCTGCCTTCAATACCATAATTCCAAAAAGAAACTCATCTCCAAACTCTGAGATCTGGGATTCTGCTCCCCACTCTGCAACTGGCTCCTTGACTTCCTGACGCACAGACCGTCATCAGTAAGGATAAGCCAAATTCAGCTCCAACTCCGTTTATAAATTTGCTGATGACACCACTATTGTGGGTTGGCTCACAAAAAAAATGACAAAACAGAGTACAAGAAAGACCTAGACAGCTCAGTGGCATGTTGTAAAGTCAATAATCTCTCCCTCTGTGTCAGCAAAACAAAGGAGCTGGTCACTGACATCAGGAAACAGTGTGGACGATAATATGTCCCTGTATGCATCAATGGTGTTGAGATGGAGGTGGTAAAGAGCTTGAGATTTCTAGGAGTAAAAATCACCAACAATCTATCCTAGTCTATTCAAGTCAACAATGCAGTCAAGAAAGCACACCAATGCTTCTACTTCCTCAGGAGGCTAAGGAAATTCAGGATGCCCACAACGACTCTTACCAATTTTTATAGATGGACCATCATCCTATCTGAATACATCACAGCCTTGTATGCTATCTGCTCCCCGCAAGGCCATCTGAAATTACAGAGAGTTATGAACGCAGTCTAATCCAACACAAAACCTAGCCTTCCTTTCATTTATACTTCCCACTGACTCAGGAGAGCAGCCAACATTATCAAAGACTCCTCCCACCCTGGTTATACGCTCTTCCACCCTCCTCCATTGGGTAGAAAATACAAAAGTTTGAAAGCACACACCAACAGATTTAAGAATAGCTACTTCCCTGCTGTTATCAGACTTACGAACAGACTTCGCACATATCAGAATTGATCTGTCTCTGCAGCATCTCTGTATTTATATTCTGCATTCTGTTCTGATGTACTTATTAAAGCATGATTTGTCTGGAGAGCACACAAAACAAAACAATCTTCAAACACTTGCTCTAATTTCCATCACAAGGATTCTTGGTGTTTCGTTTGTTCAATGTCTTTGGTCAAGGTAGGAATCTGAATGTGATTGAGACAAGAGACTCACTTCAATGCCCAACAGTTGCCTAAAAGATGCAACAATTGTCTCCCAAAATAATCCTCACCGACTCTCACATGATTCAGCTACAAATCTCACTGCAGTCCATGTCATTTCAGGCATTGTTCATTCCAACTGAATGGATAGAATCGATAGTGGAGAAGGTAACACTACAATGTTCCAGCTGGAAGGAGAAACTACATACTGAGGACACAGCTTTAGAGAAAAAGGAAGACCTTTTAGAACGGAGATAAGGAGAAACTTCTTCAGCCAGAGAGTGGGGAATCAGTGGAATACACTGCCACAGAAGGCTGTGGAGGCCAGGTCATTGAGTATATTTAACACAGAGATAGATAGGTTCGTGAGTATCAAGCAGATCAAGGGTTATGGGCAGAAATCAGGAGAATGAGGTTGAGAAAATTATCAGCCGTGATTGAATGGCGGAGCAGACTGGATGGGCTGAATGGCCTAACTTCTGTTCCTATGTCTTATGGTCTTATGGTCTCACCAAACCCTGGATAGATCACATCTAGAATGCTGCATAAATTCTAGGAATTTCATTTCTATATGTACATTTATTTTATTTAAAATCATGAAAGGAAAGAGAATTTTTATTTCCGCTGCAAGTTTAAATCTTGTTCACAAAATAAGAATCAGACACTTCGGTAAAGGTTGGTCACCTCTGAAAATTGTTCCTCAGTCAGTGATTCTGTTGCTGCATTTCATTTTATAGCAATGAATTTAAAACTCATGGACATTCTGTTCAGTTCCAATGTGGTAGTGCTTTACAATCAAGCTGATTTTATCTTATCTCTGTGCACTCTTGTGTACCTTTCGTTGTTCAATTATTTCCTTTGGTTTGCAGACAAGAGCTGATTCAGTGCTGCGTGTAACGTAATTTGTTCTCAAATTGCTTTGACCACAGAATTGTCATGCAATCTAATACAACAAGAAGGATGTTAGATGTCATCTTACAGATTTCCCAAAGTTTTGCCTCAGAACGTCAAGATTGTAAGAGTTGAACAAAGTTAAGAAGTTAGGTGCAACGCGCAGTGTAACTGTGAAATCTTGCAGGCTGAATGACAAGCCACACTGATGAAGCGATGTGATTTGGAGTGCAGAGAATCAGGGTTACACATTTACAGCTGTACCATGCAGGAGCTCAGAGAAACTCATGTGATGGATCCGATTGTGCTGTCTCACTCCTGGATTACTTGTGACAGCCTGACCACTTATACTGAGTCAGACATCCCATAATACACAACGTGCATTTCCTTTCTGGAAAAGTAAATGATAATCTGAGTTGTGTGCCATGCATGGCAGAAGCAGTGAACTTGAGTAATATAGGCTGAATCTTCTTTACATTTTGGGTAACTGTGAGCTGCATTGAGTTTTTTTGTAGAGATTCTCATCATGAGGCCTGGGGTTATCCATCAGTCATTCAGGAGACTACAAGGAGGCCTATAGAAGCACTGGGTACCAAATTGAAGTGGGGGGAAGTCAAGTTTTTTGGGGGATGGGGTGAGGAAATAAAGTAATTTGCAGACATAGGGATAAGACAGGGGAGTCAGAAAGTGTATTAATTGTTGGGGGGGGGGGTAATATGTAAAAGAGTCTCAGAAAGGGAGGCATATTGGCAGTAACCGCCTCTGTGGAGTCCACATGGGTGTCATACATGAACAATTTGAATGAGTAATGCCATATTGCAATGGTTTAGGACGCAGGGAGGATAGTTGGAGACAAAGTTCAATGTGGTGTGTCTCACACTGAGGGGGGGGGGGGGGCAGGATGCATGGAAAAAGGCTTTCAGAGTGGACCAAGGTAAAAGGGGACATGGAGGCTTTGGGAAAGGGGGAGTCTTGTGACCAGATGGAGCCCACTACAGCAGTGTCCACAGACAGAAAGTGTAGCTGTCACTTTCCCATCTCTACGTGCAAATTATTACCAGAAGCTGGCTGGGGCATGCTTAGTGCAGGCAGAACCATTGTCACTTTGACTGTCACATGATTCAAATTTACTGGACGCTACACCATTAAAGGGACAAGCAACGTATGAAGCAGCTAGTTGCAAATCCCAGCTCCAATAAATTTGCAGTCATTTAGCTGACCGTTTGTCTTGAGTGTCCTGATGCAAAGTCCTACCTGAAATGTTGGTTCCCCTTCTCCTCTGATGCTGCTTGAGCTGCTGTGCTTATTCTAGCTTCAAATGTTAGTGACTCTTATCCCCTTCCCCTCCTCCACTGCTCTTCACAGCTGAGATCGAATAGCCCTTTCCCTTTCTATTTCCTCCACCAAGTCCACTAGTGGAGCGTCAGAAAATTTTGGCACACACTTTCAGCATTCAGACATCAATATTCTTCATTGTCTGAGACTTCAAATGAGTAAGCAATTAATCTTATTTGTATCTCAGCTCATTTAATCATTGATTCCACAACTTAACCAATGTTAGATTGTAATACGTTAACAAATCATAGCAAAGTTATCAGCGTTTATTTGGCAGCTGGATCACAATTTAATTTAGTAAGATGTACTATTATCCCTAAGCACAACCGGATAATGGCAGGACAATTCCACACCCAGTTTGTTAATGGTGTGAACAATTAGAAAACACTTTAAACTTGGTATGTGGTTACATATTAAAGTAATATTGCTGAATCACAAATTCTGTCTAATAGAATTGAATGGGACACAGGATGATACTTGGCAGGAGTCTATCAAGATATTAAGACTAGAAATTAGATTAACAAGATTGCTTTATTTAGACACTACAGGGAATTTAAAAAAACTTACAATTAAAGTAGGAACATTGATTTTCATTTCCCTATGCCCTCCCCCATTAAAATACATAGGGCAATGAGTTATGGGAATTAGACTTACATGTGAGATGCATCAAGCTGAAGAAAATTGCCTTTGAGGGAAATCTGCACGTTTTACAATCCTAAATACAGTACCAAACTGGAGTATGAAGTGGGCAAAGCCGCAGTGTAGTGAAAAGAAAACCAATAAGGCTATGTTTGGAGTTCTCCTCATGGGCTTTTCTTTGACATTGATAGATGGTCCCTCTTTTATTGAAAATAATTTCAATTCACTAAAGTGTAAAGAACTGGAAAGCATTTATGCATACATGTATTTACACAAAAGGAGGTTTTAATCATTTATTGACTTAAACGATATTCCCATCAAAGATCTTTAAGGGGATTACAAACCTTCACAATCAAAACAAAGCTGTAGAATTTGTTCTAATAACAAAAACCACAGAGTCATTTGCACTGATCTAATACCACAGGCATTTAAGTTGCACAATGACTGATAAACAACATCATTCATTTGAAAATTAAATGCTGATGATGTTGTATTTTGATGCCAAGTCTTCTTTTTGTCCCAAAACTCTCCTATAATACAGTAATAAAAAATAATTTGTGGCCCTGGTGCACAAAAGGCACCTCATTGAGTCTAAACTGAGTCATTTGTGATACAAATATTCCCTTTGCACTGTCCTGATCCAACACAAGGTTATAGAATGACTGCTATTTCAAGACTGACATTGAGATTATGTAGAAGTGCAAGTGTTTTCATAGAACAGTATATCTTACACATACATCTTACACATACAGCAAAAACTAGTTAAGACTTGGGAAGCTACTCATAAATACCTATTCTTTTAGCATTTTAACATCAAAGCACTTCAAAAATACGTGTTCCCTGGAAAAGACTAGAAGTTATTACTTTCGTGAATGAATGGTAAAATAATATTTGTTAGGGGGATGCTAAATGTCACACTCACTTCTAGGTATTTGTAGAAGTGCAGTTGGTGTGTGATTCCAAATTGTATGAGTTGTTTTGATTTAAAACTCAGTTTTAAATGAATCAACACCACCACAGCATTACAATTCGAATAAACTCAGCCCCATTCTACTGCATATTGTCATCACACTTGAACACACTTTAAGTGGTCAATTCACTGGCATAGATTGTGAATAGTTGAGGCCCTGAGTTTGATGCTCAAATGTTACCCACTTGCCAATCTTACAACCATTACTTTTGTGTAATGGTCCCTTGAGAGGCAATGCAAAGAAAAACATGTTTCTTGCTTTACCCTCAAAAAAACATGAATCATGTTTTCCTTTTCATATTTTTGACTTTGCAAAGTGGAATCCTGAGACCCCACTTTTTAGACCCAGGACAGGCATTATAATGAAAGCTGGGTTAGAGGGGCAAAGATGTAAATCAAGACTCCTGGATATAGAGTCATAAAGTCACAGAGTTAGAAGCACAGAAACAGACCCTTCAGTCCAACCAGTGCTGACCATAATCCCAAACTAAGCTCGTCTCACCTGCCTACACCTGGCCCATTTCCTTCCAAAAATTTCTTATACATGCACTTTTTTAAATGCCTTTTAAATGTTTTAACTGTACCAGCATCCACCATTTCCTCTGAAAGTTCATTCCATGCAGAAACTACTCTTTGTGTCAAAGAATTTGCCCCCATATCATGTTTAAATCGCTCCCCTCTCACCTTAAAAATGTGTCCCCTCATTTTGAAATCCCCTACCGTGGGGAAAAGACACCTGCCATTCACTTTACCTATCTCCCTCATTATTTTATAAGCCTCCGTTAGGTCATCTCTCAACCTCCTACACTCCAGTGAAAAATGTTTCCAGCCTATCCAGCCTCTCCTTATAACTCAAACCCTCCATTCATGACAACATCCTGGTAAATTTGTTCTGAACCCTCTCGAGCTTAATAATCTCCTTCCTCTAATAGAGTGACCAAACTGGGCACAGTACTCCAGAAGAGGCCTCACCAACATCCTGCACAACCTCACCGTTATGTCCCAACTCCTATACTCAAAGGTCTGAGCAATGAAAGCAAGCGTGCTAAATAGAGTTTTCAAAAAGGATAGAGAAGGGACCAACAAAAAGGTGGGATGCAGTTTTATTGGTTAAAAAATCAATTACTGCAGTTAGGAAGATACTCTATATGTTTCATCAAATTAAGCCACAAGGACTGAGAAACACAGGCAAACACAATGCCAGGTGTGTACAACAGACCCCCAAATAGAGGTAGAAATTTAAAGGAGCAAATATGTTGGCAAAATTCTAATTACAAAACAGCAGAGTTGGGGTCTCAACTGCTCAAGTATTCGCGGGGGTGAAAACAGAGTGAAAAGTACCAAGGGTGCATAATTTTTGAACTATATTCAGAGAACATTTTAGCTCATACATGACTGTCCATAACAACCTAAATGAGAGACGGTACAATTCTTGAGTTAATGATGCTGGACAAATGAATGTAGGAACAGTGGGTGACCATTTTGGAAATAGTGATGATAAAATAATTAAACTTAGCATCATCTTGGAAAGGGACAAAGGTAGAGCAGGACTAAAAGTTCTAAACTGGGACAAGGCAGATTATGCAAACCTTAGAAATCATCTGAGCAAAGTGGTTACGGCTACTTGAAGGAAGGTCTGTGGCAAATTCGGGAGAAACATTCAAAAGGTACCAGAGATTCAAGAGATTCCAGAGGTACAGTGTAAATAAATCCACACAAAGAGAAAGGCTGGCATGGCCAAATCATGGCCCTCTGGTTATCCAGAGGATTTAGGGTTGGGTGAAGTAAAAAAGTAGGACAATCTCAAATAAATCTCAAAGGTTCCTGGAGGCAGTTGGAGAGGTCACAAGGTCACATATTTGGGTGGTTGCTTTACCTGAAACACAACTCAGGTAGTGTCTCCCATCATCCTTCTCTTCTAACCAAAAAATGCAGTTCTGTGCGTCAGTTGGCAACGTGACAAATATTTTCTTTTGTGTTCCATTTCTTTCAGTGGTCTGTTTGGGAATTCAGAATAGTGGGAATCAAGGTTAGGATAGTTGAATGTTCTTCCTGTTGTATGTGGAAGGTAAGGGTCACCTCTTGTGTCCCTGCTGTGTTCATTTGTGGGAAGTGCACCCAATCCCAGCTCCTCGAGGACCACGTTAGGGAACAGGAACTGGAGCTGGATCAACTTCAGATCAATAGGGAGGTGGAGAGGGTTATTGAGAAGAATTACAGGGAGGTACTTACTCCACAGCCATTTGAAGAAGGTAGATGGGTTACTGTCAGGGGTGTGAAAGGGAACCGACAAGTGGTGCAGAGATCTCCTGTGGTGGTTCCCCACAACAAGTTTACCATTTTGGGTACCATTGAGGGGGGATTGACTTACCAGGATTAAGCAATGGGCCACAGGTCTCTTGCGCCGAGTCTGTACCTGTCGGTCAGAGAGAAAGAGGAGGAGATCTTTAGTCATTGGGGACTCCATAGTTAGAGAGACAGATAGGAGGTTTTGTGGGAATGAGGGAGAGACTCACGATTGTGTATTGCCTCCCAAGTGCCAGGGTTCGTGATGTCTCTGACTGTGTTTTTGGGATCCTTGAGGAAGAGGAGGAGCATCCACAAGTCATGGTCCACATAGGCAACAACGACATAGGTAGGAAGAAAGGTGGGGATCTAATGCAGAATCTTAGGAAGCTAGGCTGGAAGCTTAGAGCTAGGACAAAAAGAGTTGTTATCTCTGGTTTGTTGCCCACGCCACATGCTAGTGAGGCAAGGAACATGGAGAGAGCGGAATTGAACACATGGCTACAGGGATGGTGCAGGTGGGAGGGTGTTGGATGCTTGGATAACTGGAGCTCTTTCTGAGGAAGGTGGGACCTCTACAAGCAGGATGGTCTTCACCTGAACCAGAGGGACTCCAATATCCTGAGTTTAAACTAATGCAGCAGGGGGATGGGAGCCTGAATTGTAGTTCCAGTGTACAGGAGGTTGAGGGGAATGAGGTCAGGGATAGGTTGACAAGATTGTGAAAGGCCACCAGGATGTTAGTTTGAAATGTGTCTACTTCAATGCCAGGGACATCCAGAATAAGGTGGGTGAACTTGCAGCACGGGTTGGTACCTGGGAGTTCGAAATTGTGGCCATTTCAGAGACATGGCTAGTGGAGGGACAGGAATGCTTGTTACAGATTCTGGGATAGAGATGTTTCAGTAAGAACAGAAAAGATGGTAAAAGAGGTGGGGGGTGTGGCATTGTCAATCAAGGGTAGTATTACAGCAGCTGAGATAACGTTTGTGGACTCATCCACCGAGGTTGGTTGGGCTGAGGTTAGAAACAGGAAAGGAAAGGTCACCCTGTTGGGAGTTTTCTATAGGCCTCTGAATTGTTCCAGGGATGCACAGGAAAGGATAGCAAAGATGATTCTCGAAAGGAGCGAGAGTAACAGGGTAATTGTTATGGGGGACTTTAATTTCCCCAATATTGATTGGGAATACTATAATTCAAATAGTTTAGATGGGTCAGTTTTTGTTCAATGTGTGCAGGAGGGTTTCCTGACACAATATATAGACAGGCCAACAAGGGGCAATGTCATATTGGATTTGGCACTGGGGAATGAACCCGGCCAGGTGTTAGACTTCGAGGTAGGTGAGCACTTAGGCAATAGTGACCATAATTCGGTTATGTTTACAGGAGCAATTGGCAGGGACAGGTACATACCACAGGGAAAGAGGGTTAACGGGGGGAAAGGCAATTATGATGTGATTAGGCAAGATTTAGGATGCATAGAATGGGGAAGGAGTCTGCAGGGGATGAACACTCTTGAAATGTGAAGCTTATTCAAGGAACAGCAAGTCCTTGATAAGTATACACCTATCAGGCAGGGAGATAGTTGTTGACAGAGGGAGCCATGTTGAAGCTCTTGTCAAGAGAAAGTAGAAGGATTATGTGAGGATGAGGCATGAAGGCTCAGTTAGGGGGCTTGAGAGGTATATGTTAGCCAGAAAAGATCTAAAAGAGGGCTAAGAAGAGCCAGGAGGGGACATGAGAATTTGTTAGCAGATAGGATCAAGGAAAACCCTTAACCTTCTATAGGTATATCAGGAATAAAAGAATGAGTAGAATAAGATTAGGGCCAATCAAAGACAGCAGTGGGAAGTTGTGTGTGGAATCTGAGGACATAGGGGAAGCACTTAATGAATACTTTTTGTCAGTATTCACATTGAAAAAAGGCAATATTAGTGAGAATACAGATACAGGCTACAAGGTTAGATGGGATTGAGGTTGACAAAGGGAGGTTTTAGCAATTTTGGAAGAGCTGAAAATAGATAAGACTCTGGAGCCAGAGGGGATTCATCCTCAGATTCTCTGGGAAGCCAGGGAAGAGATTGCAGAGCCTTTGGCTTTGATCTTTATGTTATCATTGTCAACAGGAGTAGTGCCAGAAGACTGGAGGATAGCAAATGTTGTTGCCTTGTTTAAGAAGGGGAATCGGGACAACTTGTTAATTATAGGCAAGTGAACCTTACTTCAGTTGTGGGGATGGTGTTGGAAAAGGTTATAAGAGATGGATTTATAATCATCTGGAAAGCAATAATTTGATTACTGATAGTCAACATGATTTTGTGAAGGTTAGGTCGTGCCTAACTAACCTTATTGAGTTCTTCGAGAAGATGATGAAACAGGTGGATGAGGGTAAAGCGATTGATGTGGTGTATATAGACTTCAGTAAGGCATTTAATAAGATTCCACATGTTAGGCTATTGCACAAAATATGGAGTTTCGGGATTGAGGTGATTGAATGTTTGGATCAGAAATTGGCTAGCTGAAAGAAGACAGAAAGTGGCGGTTGATGGGAAATGTTCATCCTGGAGCTCGGTTACCAGTGGTGTGCTGCAAGGATCTGTTTTGGAGCCACTGCTGTTTGTCATTTTTGTAAATGATCTGAATGAGGTGTAGAAGGATGGGTTGGTAAATTTGCAGATGACACGATGGTAGGCAGAGTTGTGGATAGTGCTGAAGGATGTTGTGGGTTACAGAGGGACATAGATAAGATGCAGAGCTGGGCTGAGAAGTAGCAAATGGAGTTTAATGTGGAAAAATGTGAGGTAGTTCACTTCGGGAAAAGTAACAGGAATGCAGAGTATTGGGCTAATGGTAAAATTCTTGTCAGTGTAGATGAGCAGAGAGATCTTGGTGTCCAGGTACATAAATCCCTGAAAGTTACTACCTAGGTTGATAGGGTTGTTAAGAAGGCATATGGTGTGCTGGTATTTGTTGGTAGGGGGATTGGGTTTCGGAGCCACGAGGTCATGCTTCAGCTGTACAAGACTCTGGTAAGATTGCACCTGGAATATTGTGTACAGTTCTGGTTACTGCATTATAGGAAGGATATGGAAGCTTTGGAAAGGGTTCAGAGGAGATTTACAAGGATGTTGCCCTGGTATGGAAGGAAGGTCTTATGAGAAAAGGCTGAGGGAACTGAGGCTGTTTTCATTGGAGACAAGAGGGTTGAGAGGTGACTTAATCGAAATGTGAGGGTTAGATAGGGAGCACAGTGAGAGCCTTTTTCCTCAGATTGGAAATGGCTAGAACGACGGGACATGGCTTTAAATTGGGGGGTGATAGATTTAGGACAGATATCGGGGTAGTTTCTTTACTCAGAGAGTAGTAGGGGCATGGGATGGCCTGCCTGCAACAGTAGTAGACTCGCCAAAGTTAAGTACGTTTAAATGGTCATTGGACATACATATGGGTAATAATGGAACTGTGTAGGTTAGATAGGCATCAGATTAATTTCACAGGTTGGCACAACATCGAGGGCTGAACGGCCTGTATTGCACTGTAACGTTATATGTTCTGTGCTCTAAATAATATACTAGGAAGCTTAGAGGTGTACAGAAAATATAGCAGTGAAGTGAAAAACAAACTTTGGGATTCCATAAGAAAAGGGTTGGCCAGTAAAATTAAGAAAAATTGAAAAATGTTTTATCAGTACATTAAGAGCAAACAAATGCACAAAGTTCTATCAGAGATGTGTTTGGTTGTTTGTGCATGGATACATAAGATGTAAGCAGTGGTCTTAATGAGAACTTTGTCTTCACAAAAGAGGAGAAGTGTGAAATATTAAATGAAATAAACAAAACAAAAAGGGAAGCACTGGAGGGATTGATCTCTTTGATGGTACCTAAATCACCAGGGCTGGATTAATTACACCCTAAGCTGAAGAAGAAATCTAGTACGTACTAATGGATGCTCTAAGGATCATTTTCCAATCTTCACTATATATGTGCATGTTGCTAGAAGATTAGAATTCTGCAAAGATTGTATCATCATTCAAAAGGCATGTGAGGGATAGGCTAAATAATTATCAGCCAGTCAGTCTGATCTTTGTGTTAGGCAAATGATGATGATCAATATTGAGAGATAGGATTCACTTGTTTAAGGGAAAATCATGTCTCACTAACTTAATTGAACTTTTTGGGGAAGTAAGGAGAATTGGTGAGGGTAGTGTAGTGGATGCGGTCCACATAGATTTCAGTGAGGCATTTGACAAGGTCCCATATCACAAACTGGTCAGAAAAATAAAAGGTTTGCTTTCCTTAGAACAGAAGAGGCTGAGGGCTGACTTAATCAAACCATACCAAATAATGAAGGGCTTGGATAGAATAATCAGGGTGACTGGCTTCCTATAGAAGTGTATTCTTGTAGATAGTACATGCTGCTGAGGGTCTGTGGTGGAGGGAGTGCATATGGTGACAACACCATCAAATGTTTGTGTACATCTACATCCAGGGGCTTTCTATTTTTGCAATCTTTCTAAACTTGTGCCGTCTTGTTTACTAGGAGAAAGCGAGGACTGCAGATGCTGGAGATCAGAGCTGAAAATGTGTTGCTGGAAAAGCGCAGCAGGTCAGGCAGCATCCAAGGAGCAGGAGAATCGACGTTTCAGGCATGAGCCCTTCTTCAGGAATGAGGAAAGTGTGCCAAGCAGGCTCACCTTCCTCATTCCTGAAGAAGGGCTCATGCCCGAAATGTCGATTCTCCTGCTCCTTGGATGCTGCCTGACCTGCTGCGCTTTTCCAGCAACACTTTTTTAGCTCCATTTTGTTTACCGCCTCTCCTTGCCTTTCCTATTAAAATGCATCATTTCACACCTCTGTATTCAATTGCGTCTGCCATGAGACTGTCAATTTCACAAGACCGTCTATGTCCTGCTCGATATCTATCACTATCTTCAAGATTATTAGCTGCATTTTCAGTGTTTAAGACATTTGCAAACTTTGTAATTCTAACGTATACCTATGCATGGCTAGTTACTGTACTAAGAAAGAAGAGTGTGATCCTAACATTGAAAAAATGGCCCAAGTCATCTCATTCAATGTTAGAAACCTTACTTCAGTTCCTGATTGCACTAAAACATGCCCACTTAACCTTTGATGGCTTCTGTGCAGAGATTCCTGGTTAGGAGCCACCCACTACAAATCCACAAATCCAGCAGCAGAGAGAATCGACATGGAAACCATAAACCCTTTGGCAGCAGCTTGCTTGTTATGTCTGAGAGTGATTTGATAATCACCACATCCAGCCACTTTACACCTCGTATGCAATGACAGACACATGGGTATGTGTGAGGTTAGGATGGCAGCTGGTTAAAGAATTACAGTGCCAGATAGGTAAGGCATAAGTAGGTAGGGTGCTCAGTAGGGAGGGTACTAGATAAATGATGGAATGTTTGGGCTGGCACAGGGCAGGGGGAAGTGAAGGGGGAATGGTGTTAGCTCCAGTTGAAGAGGAAAGGTGTTGCTGAGTATCACCCAGGAGCTGTCAGGTCGGTGTGTTGAGTGATGTCAGCTCTGATGCTGGGGAATAAAGTGTGTCACAACCAGTGGAGAATTCTAAGGTCTGAGTGGGTCAGGCCAGCGGGTTCGGGAGGATATGGGTGGGAAACCAGGGGTATTGGATTAAGGGGTTCAGTCCAGCAAGTTGGGAGGATGTCGGGTCTCCCCAGGGTGGGGATCTGGCTGGGAATGGGGGAGGCTCACTAGAGATGGATATTGTAGCCAGGGTCTAAGGAAAGTGTGGGGTGAGAAGAGGTATATTCGGAGGAGTGAATAGTGAATTTGGTGTTTAGACTAATAATTACCCAGGAATGACTATGTGTTTAACCCTCTAAACTTTCTTCGGTCATTATTGAAACCCTCTGAATTCTCTAATTTTTTTGAATTCTTTCAGAGAATCCAGATGGAATGGAAATTGCCCATTGGAATCTTCAATTTCCTGTGTCTGGGATTCCCTATGATCCTTTTGCACAACTCTAGTCTGCAATGTTCCAACAACTTTCTGGCCTTTGGAATGTCTGGATCCAGTATACACGTTACCAATCTGAAAAGCAACTGTTTACCACTGTCACCATAGTCTTTGAATCTTGTGAACTTCAACTTTGCTGCAGATTCTGTGTTACTCGCTCAAAAATCTTTTAAAAATCCAAATTATCATCAGCAAACATCCCACCTTCCCCTATCTCGGTCTGCAACTGTGTGGCTATCCCACCACATACTTTTGCACAAAAATGGAACAGTTGCAAATCTCCAGTGCTCCCATGTCAAAGGAGAATTGTACCAAGAGCATCATTCTCTCTACAGTTCTTTCTTTCATCAAACTCGACTGAATCTCCTCTGGCCAGGGTGACTCTTCTACTTTGAGCACTGCCAATCTTTTAACGACTTTGCTGCTGTATGTTTTCTTTTAATCCTAATTTATTGGTCACGAACAGCCTCCAGCTGTCCTGAGGTTCAGAATGGTGCTGTACAAATCCTGATCCTTTCTCATATCAGAAATAGAGCTGTGTTGTGTGTGTGACATTCAGATTATCTGAAGTCAAGCCTAAGAAGATTATTTCTAGCATGTAATGAAATTTCAAAATTATGCTCTTAACAGAGTTGTGAAGTTGGAGAGTTGCTTGTGTGAAATGTTCTCCGATTAAATACAATTACAGATTTTCTGTGCAGTAAGATATGGTGGACAAAATTGATTTTTTCTGGAACTCAAATACTAAAAGTGATGTATATTTAGTTAGTTATAGATACACTTACTTGTATTTCTATCGGTCATCCTTCATAAGCATGGGATGCCCCAAAGAAGCTCAAATTACCTTTTTTGAAATATAAATACTGTTGTAATGTTGGAGGAACAGAAAGTAATGTGCTCAAAGCAACTTCTCATAATCAGCAATGAGACACATCATTTTATGAGATGCAAAATTGTTTTAGTGAATGATAGTCGAGCCCAGGACATTGGGAGATACCTTTTGTTTCCCTTCGAATGGTGCTATGGGATTCTTCATCTTCACCAGAGAAGGCAGACACAATCTCAGTTTACCATCACATTTAAAAGACAGTACCTTCCTCAGTGCAACACACATCAGTATGGGACCGACATTTCAGAAATTTAAGGTTATGTGCTAAAGTGGGGCTTGAGCCACAATCTTCTGACTCAGAGATAAAGTCAATCATAGTTCACAGCTAGTTTGGTTTGTGTCAAATGGTCCAGTCTCACCTTGAATGCATTAATGATGCGAAGGAGCCAGTGTTGGTCTGGGGTGGACAGAGTTAAAAATCACATGACACCAGGTTATAGCCCAACAGGCTTATTTGGAACTACAGATCAACAATCCTTTATTCGAAATCCAGAAATCTGAAAAGCTCTGAAATCCGAAGTTTCTTTTGTGAACTTTTTTTCTCATTAACAAGTTTGTTTGGCGTGCAAACAGTTAACCCAACTCCACACCCATTCGACCCACGTCATGCTGGGGGCGTGGCCTAGCACTGGCAGGCATCAATTCCGTCTCAGAGCCCATAGTATGTCTGCTGTTCAGTAAGACTTTTTAAAATTTCACTGTTAAACTGTCACTTATTCCGAAATCCGAAACATTCTGAATTCCAAAATCCAGCTGGTCCCAAGAGTTTTGGATAAAGGATTGTGTACTTGTACAAGCTTTCTGAGCACTGGTCCTTTATCTGGTAGCTAGTGGGCAGGATCATAGAACACTGAATTTATAGTAAAAGATACAACTGATGCAATGTATTGAACAAACCTTCATTTCTGTTAAGCCTTCTTTTCTAATTTCCTACTTTGGAAATAGAACCAGTCTGACTCAAGGTTAGAATACAGACAGACTCTAACCTCACACCTTTATTGATTGAGCTGAAATGTCACCTTAACTTAATAAAACCTTAAGTTATGTTGGGAATGTGAGTTGAAAGAAGTTCTTGGATTTATATATTAATGAATCGAAATCTGCAACCCCATTTAAGTGATTAAAGACGCAACAGCAATCTTGGTTTGTTCAATACATCACATCAGTTGGATGACACTTTGATATTTTGCTATAAATTCTGTGTTCTATGATCCTGCCCCACTTGCTACCTGACAAGGGAGCAGCACTCTGAAAGTCTGTATTTCCAAGTGAACCTATTGGACCTAAATAAAACGAAGAACTGTGGATGCTAGAAACCTGAACCAAAAACGGGAATTGCTGGAGAAACTCAGCAGGTCTGGCAACATCTGTGGAGAGAGATTCGGAGTGAACATTTTGGGTCCAGTAACGCTTCACTTCGAAATGTTAACTTTTCTTTCATTTCAAAGATGTTACCAGACCTGCTGAGTTTCTCCAGTAATTTCTGCTTTTGCTCTATATATTTAACATGGAATGTGAATTTGAAACATTGCCTTGAAGTTTCTTTTTCTTCTCTGTTCTTTCCTTCTGATTCCATTCGTATATAGCCAGTGCTAGGCTGTAATGCATAGCACCTACTAAGAGAATGTTGAATTCCAATGAAGGAGGGTGCCGCAGTAGGGATGTGGTTCATCTAGTGGTGATTTGTTGCTACATCTTTACAAAGTGTTGGTGAGATCACACTAAAAGTACTTCTTATATGCTTGAACGCCTACTTAAGTGACCCATTTGTACTAAAGGCAGTAGAGAGAAAGTTTACAAACTTGATTCCTGGAAAAAAGGTGTTATCTTATAAGCAGAGGTTGAGCAAGTTGGGTCTACATGCATTTATTTGTTGGAAGAATGAGAAGCGATATTGTTGAAAGGCAAGACTGATGTATTTGCAATTACCTTCAGTCAAAAGTGCTGAGTGAGTGATCCATCTCAATCTCAGTCAGAGGTGCCATAAACTATCCACATCCAATCAGGCTGACCCAGTGTAGGGATATCAGCCTGGCACAGCAGAAAGTTGCCCAGGAATGTCTTTCTTCCAGAAAGTTAAAACACATAAATATTGTGTTCACAGTTTTGCTTGCCCTGCAACTATATCTCTGTGACAGTGATGAAGCCATATTAACTTACTTCTATTTTCTCATCAACACATCTGCCTTGTTAAAAATGCCGACTTAGTTCAGATAAAGAGTCTTAAGTGTGGTGTAGCCCCAACTATCCATTTGTTCTGGGATTAGTTCTGTTATTCCCAGAAGGTGAGCTTTCACGCAGAGGGTGGTACGTGTATGGAATGAGCTTCCAGAGGATGTGGTGGAGGCTGGTACAACTGCAACATTTCAGAGGCATTTGCATGGGTATATGAATAGGAAGGGTTTGGAGGGATATGGGCTGGGTGCTGGCAGGTGGGACTAGATTGGGTTGGGATATCTGGTCAGCATGGACGGGTTGGACCGAAGGGTCTGTTTCCATGCTGTACATCTCTATGACTCTATGACTCTTATGATGGCCACATTCCTTTCCCTTGATCACAGGAAGGTGATCAACAGAGTAGGTGATGAATATATATTAATGACTTTGTGGATCTTTGGGTGTGGAATATGTTTTCTTCCCACATTTGACTTCTTTATAGCACAATGGAGTATGTGCTTGGTGCTCTTCTTTTGCTCTCGTCCATATTCCACCAAAGTGGAGTCTTTCCTGCACTATTGCCAAGGAATGTTGATGTGACTAGTCTTGTAGGGGATAGTTGTAAATGCTTTCACCTTGACTTTCCCTTCTCACCTTAAATCTATGCCCTCTAGTTTTGGACTCCCCTAGCCTAGGGAAAAGACTTTGGCTGTTCACCCTATTCATGCCCCCTTATAAGGTCACCCCTCAGTCTCTGATGCTCCAGGGAAAATAGCCGCATTCTATTCAACCACTCCTTATATCTCAAATCCTCCAACTCTGGCAACATCCTTGTAAATCCCAAATCTATTGAATGTGCAGAGGATTGGCATGTGTCAGCCCTACCTCACATTGTCTCCAACAGGATCAACTGGGTACAAATGGTTCTGGGCAGCTGGTGAGTCAATAGGAGCTAAACCCATGCTGGCAGCACTCAGTCCTTTTGACTGGAGCCCAGTACTCCTCTATCTGGAAGTCTTTCCAAGCCCAGCCAAGGACATTTGCCCAATGAGCTGACAGGAGCTGACGGCTCACACCACAATTCACACAGGATGCTGGGTTGGACCGCTCTACAGTGCTGTTCTCCAGGGCTCAAGCGTTGTTTGTAACTGATGTTGTGGCATCTGTAGTCCTGAATGATCGCTGCAATCCTTTCCCCAGGGATTGTCATCATTGCAGAAGAAGCTGGTTGGGTTCTTGCAGAATAATGCTGCCTGGGGTCTCTGCTGGGTCTCCTACTTAGCGAGGATGATCCGATGGTCCCTGTTGGTGACTCCTTCCCCATCCTCTAGGGTCCAATCATACCATGGAGATGTGTCTTGCTGTCCAGAGGAGATGCACCCCGACTTCCCATACATGACAACCTCAGCAATAAAAATTCAAGTCAATTCTAAGTACAGGAGTTGGGAGGTCATGTAGCGGCTCTACAGGACATTGATTAGGCCACGTTTTGAATATAGCGTGCAATTCTGGTCTCCTTCCTGAAACTTGAAAGGGTTCAGAAAAGACTTACAAGGATTTTGCCAGGGTTGGAGGATTTGAGCCTAAGGGAGAGGTTGAACAGTCTAGGGCTGTTTTCCCTGGAGCGTCAGAGGCTAAGGGGTGACCTTGTAGAGGTTTATAAAATCATGAGGGGTATGATAGGATAAATAGGCAAAGTCTTTTCCCTGGTGTCAGGGAGTCCAGAACTAGAGGGCATAGGTTTAGGGTGAGAGGGGAAAGATATTAAAGAAACCTAAGGGACAACCTTTTCACATAGAGGGTGGTACGTGTATGGAATGAGCTGCCAGAGGAAGTGGTGGAGGCTGGTACAATTGCAACATTTAAGAGGCATTTGGACAGGTATATGAATAGGAAGGGTTTGGAGGGATGTAGGCAGGGTGCTTGCAGGTGGACTAGATTAGGTTCAGCTATCTGGTCGGCATGGACGAGTTGGACTGAAGGGTCTGTTTCCATGCTGTACATCTCTATGACTCTCTGACTCACAGACTCCCAGGCCACCTGTCAGTTCTGAAGTAAAGGGAGTTATGCTTCACCTTTCTGCACAGTGAGGCTGCAGCTCCTTTTCTATTACCCACATGAGCCTGGGCCACAACTTGTGACTGCTCCGCAATTGCACGCTACCTGATCTTTGTCAAACCAGTGCAGAGGGATGGGCAGGTCAAAGGAGTTCCTCATTGTAGTGCACTGCTCCTGGTGATAATTGACAGATCTAAGCAGTAGGTTATTGAGAGGCTCAATCAGCCTGGCTGCAGTCTCTTAATACATGTTTATAGCTGCACCTCAATGCCTTTGCAGAGCAAGTACATGGTTTGGAAAATGGGAAGGTCAGACATTTTACTTCATCTGATCATCTGCAATTGATTACTTTAACTTGGGTTAAATCATCATTCACTGTATGGCAGTCTGACTCAACTCAGTTTATTTGCAGTGGAATAGATTTCAGGCAAGCCAGTGTATAGTCCCGATTTGGAGATGCCAGTGTTGGACTGGGGTAGACAAAGTTAAAAATCATTCAACACCAGATTATAGTCCAATAGGTTTAATTGGAGACATGGGCTTTCGAAGCGCTACTTCTTCGTCAGGTGTTTGTGGAGCAGAATCATAAAAGATAGAAATTTAGAGCAACAAGATTGCAGTGTCATGGAATGTAATATTAAAGAAATATAATTTAATTCTTTCATCTTTTAAAATGATCATGTTAGTTTGGGGTTCCTTCATATGTAAATCCCAGAACATTTTTAAAGTTATATTCTCAAGATAGCTTTAACAGTAGGTGCCATCTCAGCTCAGACAATGCACTAAAGGTGTGAGGTTAAAGTCTATCTGTGTCCCAACGTTAGGTCAAACTGATTCTATTTCTAAAGATAAATATTTAGAAATAGAATCAATCTGACCTAATATTGATCCATGATACTGCAATCCTGTTGCTAGAAATTCTATGTCTTATGATTCTGCTCCACAACCACCTGATGAAAATGGAGCGCTTTGAAAGCTAGTGCTTCCAAATAAACCAGTTGGACTATAACCTGGTGTTGTGTGATTTTTAACACTATGGTCCCGGCCTTCCACTACTACTGTGGGAGAATCTGTTTCTCTGAGTTTACAAAATACAACACAATTTTCTACCAGCTTTGCTTTGACTTTTTGTTTTTTAACCTCTTAGACAATTTCAATGAGATTCGAAACTATTTTCTCCTGAGTCCTTTGACTCAGGAGAAAGAATTTATTGTTGTGAGATACATAAAGGTGTTATAGTATTTGGTGGCCTTTATGTTGAAGAGTTACTTCAACATTAAGTGTGACGCCTGTGTACCATGTAGCTGATCTTCTGTTGGTCTTTACCACAATTTTTTGTCAACTAAAGCTCGCTACCTGACAATACTGCAACACTTGCTCCTGTTCTTGACTTGAAACTCATGAGATATCCATTGATATGAATGTTTGCTCTATGTCACTCAATTCCCCTATGAAATCATAGTATTTCTTTCACATTCCACCTCATTTATCTCTTTGTGTGGATAGATCTTTGGTTGTTTACTTTTCTGTGTCAGTGTCCTGTGTTTTGGCATATTTTCTGAAAGTGGCATCTTCCAATAAAAACATTTGATTTTAAACATGAACACTGATCATGCCTGTGAGATTTTTTAGGCCCTTGACAAGGATTGTTAGTGTCAGGCATCTGTCTGACACACTGCAATGGCTTCTTCAGTGAGTGTGTTTTTGTGGTGTTATGCCTTTAGTAATGAACAGATTCTGCAGAATTCCCGATGCCAAACTGTATCTTCTTCACAAGGCTCAATCTTTCTTGATTTCAGACCTATGCTTCATTCACAATCTAAGTAACTTACTGTTGAGTGAAGTCTTTTTTGGTCTGTAACATATCCGACAAGGATTCATTAGTCATGGAGACGATAGTCTGCCCTCAAATTAATTCTTTAAGTCACAATAGTAGCATCTCTCCACCAATTGATAAAGTTCCATGATGAAAACATCAACTGAGATGTTGCCCTCTTCTATTGAATCTTGTTCTTTCAATAATTTATTCAAGTCTGAGTTTGAAATAATTATCAAAGAGACCATTGAACTTGTTTGATGTTGCATCTATTCCTCAGTGAAATAAAATCACCTGCTATACCCCAAATTTACTTCTTCATTTCTTGTCCAGTTCAGAAGCTTTCTATTTCTGAATAATTGCTTTCTTCCAAACATCCAATTTTGTGTTCTAATTGTTCCACCTCTGCAATCAAATCTTCTTGGCAGTATTATGTCTGATGCCATGGCTTCCTGGTTTGATTAGATATTTTACCTTCTTCACAGATAGTTGTTCTGTAGCATTGGCAGTTCTCCCACACTTTGCAGCTGAACTAGAGGGTTTTCTAACACATCGAGGTGGAATTGAAGGGTTTTGCAGATGATACAGAGGTTTAAATACATCTCATAACTTTGGAGGGTTCCCCTGTGACACACAAATGCAATGAAAGTTTCACAAAAACAAAAATTCTTGTTAGACCAGAATTGTGTACTTGATTAAATTGCCCAGTCTTTCTCTGTTTTAAGTGTTTTGGTTAGGATTCTGCTCTCTATTCCCAGAATGAACTCTCTCTTGTGGCCATCATAGTTTTTTTTTAATCAGCTCTGCGTGTTAATGGTGCTGTGCTGGGGCAGTGATGTCTGATCACAGTCGCAAGTAGCTCTTGAAATTACGACCTGATCAGCTTGAAATACTGCATCATTTTAAAGTTTTCCCCTTTTGTGCAAAGGATTATTGGCTTTAACTCACACAGTCCTCGATACCTGATTGGTTCAGGGGATCAACTTAGATTCAGGACCACTTCCACAGACAGTTGTTTCATTGTGCTGTGGTATTACACATCGTTTTGGTCCCTGTGCATCTTTTGTCAGGTCTGAAATGCTTCCTGTATCAATCTCTGAAATATTCTTCCCTCTTAAGTATTCCTATATGTTTTTTTGGGTTTCAGTGCCATCAGCAATCAGCAGTATCTGATTGTCTTGATGTTGCTGACATGACCAAAATGCTTTATTCCTATGACTCTTTTGTAATTCTTGAAGACCTGAAGTCTAACTTATCTTAATTGGCACCATTTAAAAAATGATGCTGGTCTCTGTTCCCTACATAATGTAAGGCCCACTGTGGTCACCATGTTGCATGTGGAATCCTTAAGAGTCCTAGTTCAGCATTCTTTTAAGGTTAACATTCAGGACCTGAGGGCATTGTTGCTAAGTTTGCAGATGACACAGATATAGGTGGAAGGACAGGTAGTGTTGAGAAAGTGGGGAGGCTGCAGAAGGACTTGGACAGGCTAGGAGAGTGGGCCAAGAAACAACAAATAGAACACAATGTGGGGAAGTGTGATGCTATGCACTTTGCGAGGAAGAATAAAGGTGTAGACCATTTTCAAAACAGGGAAAGGCTACAGAAATCTGAAGCACAAAGTAACTTGGGAGTCCTAGTTCAAAATTCGCTTAAAGTTAACATACAAGTTGGCAGTTAGGAAGGCCAACACAATGTTAGCATTTATTTCAAGAGAGCCAAAATACAACAGCAGGGATTGTACTGTTGAGTCTATCTAAGGCTCTGATCTGACTGCATTTAGAATGCTGTGAGCAGTTTTGGGCCCTTTTCTAAGGCAGGATATGCTGGCATTGGAAAGGGTCCAGAGGAGGCTTACAAGAATGAGCGTGGAGACGAAGGGTTTGTCATATGCGGAGCAGTTGAGGATTTTGAGTCTGTCCTCAATGGCGTTTAGAATTAGCAGTGATCTAATGAAAACTTACAGAATATAGAGAGGCCTGAATAGAATGAACATGGAGAGGATGTTTCCATTAGCAGGGGGTATCTGGGACCGGACAGCACACTCTCAGGGTGAAGGGACTGAGGTGAGGAGAAATTTCTTTAGCCAGAGAGTGGTCAATCTGTGGAACTCATTGGCACAGAGGGCAGTAGAGGTTGAGTCATTGCGTGTATCTAAGACAGAGATAGGTCAATTCTTGATTATTAAGGGATCAAAGGTTACAGGAAGAAGATGGGAGAATGAAGTTGAAAAACATAGCCTTGGAGAGGGAAAGGAGCAGCTACCGAGGGAAGATATTTAATTGGAGAAAAGGAAATTATGAAGCTATCTGACAGGAATTGGGAAGTACAGACTGGGAACAATTGTTCCACAGAAAGGGCACAGCAGGTATGTGGAGACTGTTTAAGGAGCAATTGTTGCGAGTGATGCACAAACTTGTTCCTCTGAAACAGACAAGAAGAATGAAGCTGAAGATAGACAAGAAAAAATGGTTAGCACATAGCATTTTTATGGACAAAACAAAAAAGTTTATTCATTACTGCATTCATGTATTTACAGATTACATGAATAGACCTACATTATGCAGATTGTTAGGAGCACATAAGATTTAGATTTGTCTTCTGTAAGTTTTTTTTTATCCAACCCAAGTACTCGTGACTTCATCACAGTAAGAGATGCCTACTATACTTGATTAAATATAAATTTGTACAGACCCACATACAACATAAATTATGATCAGACTTCATATATCACTAATCTGTTCATTTACTTGTGCAGCCTCTGCCATCTAAATATCTATTTGTTATGACTTTGCATCCTTCTTATGATTGTTCCCCCAGTCATTTCTGTGAAAGTTATGTAAAAAAAAGTCATTACTTCGATATTCTTGCATCATGTGGGGCTGTTTAAATTTGCTAAAATCAATAATAACAAGGTTTTAAGATCTTCAACCTAAGGTTGGTAAATTGACTGCTCCATTCATATTGAGGATTGGCCATTACCTTTAAAGAGATTTGGAGCTTGCCTGAAACAGAGAGTCAGACTCTTAACAATTCAGATCCAATGATAAAAATCACACAACACCAGGTTATAGTCCAACAGGTTTAATTGGAAGCACACTAGCTTTCAGAGTGTCACTCCTTCATCGGGTGGTAGTGGAGGGCTCAATCCTAACAGAATTTATAGCAAAAATTTACAGTGTGATGTAACTGAAATTATACATTGAAAAATTGATTTTCTGTTAAGCCTTTCATCTGTTACAATACCGTGATAGTTTCACTTCTTTCATGTGTAAATCACAAAACCTTTTTTTATAAAGGGTTGCATTCTCAGGTTAGCTGTTAACAATGGTGATAGCTAGACAATATGTTGAAGGTGTTGGCCCCCTGTGTTCTCTGTCTATACCATGATGTTTAGATCGATTCTAATCTAAAAAGTGAGATAACGGAGTTTTACATGAATTCATGCAGTTTTTGAGCAGTGGCCGGGCAAAGGCTGATAGCTAAGTTCGGTACTCATAGGGAGGGCCTCAACTGGGACCTTGGGTTCATGTCACACTACAGGTGACCACCATTGCACTATACACACACACACACACACAAAATCAATTTTTCAATGTATAATTTCAGTTACATCACACTGTAAATTTTTGCTATAAATTCTGTGTGTTAGGATTGAGCCCTCCACTACCACCTGATGAAGGAGCGACACTCCGAAAGCTAGTGTGCTTCCAATTAAACCTGTTGGACTATAACCTGGTGTTGTATGATTTTTAACTTATACATCCCAGTCCAACACCGGCATCTCCAAATCAGATCCAATGAGTTAGCATCACAATTCCATAATTAGTACATTCAACCTCCATGTAACTTTAAAGATCATGAGCACTGGATCTTAGAGGCCTCCATCTCTAAGCTCTCAGGAAACAATCACAACGCTATCCACAATCGTATTTTTGTGATGTTGAGTAGAGGAATTGGTAAAACCTCCTCCTAGTTTTACAAATAATACCTTGGATTTCTGCTCCCTTGAACTCAGCTACCCTACAGGCACCAGTGAAAGCCCATCCCCCAAACTCCTCAGGAACTAACAGGAGCAGCTATTTAGTATCGTAACCAACTGTCATTTCTGTGGCCCAGAAACAGCAATCTGAGCAAACTGTCTCAGGAGGTTAGTTGGTATGCATGGCACATCAGTCAGATTCAAATAAGGCTGAGACTTCAAATACATGGCAGCCCCTTCTGTATCTGAAAACAGAGTCAACTGACATGTCCAATAATTAAATTCTGTCTGTACGTCTCTATTTCTAAAAAAACAAATCCTCGTGGTTTTTTCTGTGCCTTTATTAACCTGCACAAAATCTTGAATCAGGTAATTCTAATGTTAAGTGAAGATCATCCCCCATGCAATTGTAGGCAGGTTTGACTGCACACGGGGATTTTAATTCCCTTAAATTGAAATTAGCTGGGATCCCATATTATCCCTTTTGTTCTGAGGTTTTGCAGACGTTGCTCATTTATAATAAGCCATAAGCTTCATTTTTTTCTCTCGAATAAATGCTTTATTGAGGACAGTTTTGGAAGTAAATCATTGGTTTGCATTTCCTTTCGATATCCAATCATTTTTTTTTCCTGAAACCTCCCCCTGTTAAACTTATCACATTTGAGCTGCTTTTAACTAATCTATGTTGACTGTCCTTGATTGAGCCATACATTTCTAAATGCTAATAACTTTATATTAAATTATGCATTCTATTAATTTGCCTGCCACCAGTATTAGACATTATGTTGATGACATTTCAGATTTATAGCAGAATTTTCTAAAGGGTCTCAGTCATTTACCAAACTATAACTTCCAACTCTAATTTGTACCTGAAACTCCTGAATCTTCTTTTCTGAATGGGAGCAATTTTGATCATTGATTAATTAGGCCAGAGCTTCCATTTTCTGTGGAATTCATTACCACAGAGTGCAGTGGAGGCCAGGACTTTAAATGCCTTCAAGGCAGAGATAGATACATTCTTGAACTCGCAAGGAATTAATGGCTACAGGGAGAGTGTGAGTAAGTAGAGTTGAAATGCCCATCAGCCATGATTAAATGGAAGAGTGGACTTGGTGGGCTGATTGGCCTTACTTCCACTCCTATGTCTTATTGTCTTATGGTCTTATAAGGAGAAAGCAAGGACTGCAGATACTGAAGATCAAAGTTGAGAGTGTGGCACTGAAAAAGCATAGCAGGTCAGGCAGCATCCGAAAATCAGCAGAGTTGATATTTCAGACAAGAGTCCTTCATCAGGAATGAGGCTGGGAGCCAAGGGGGTGCAGAGATAAATGGGAGGGGGGTGGAGCTGGGGGAAGGTAGCAGAGAGTGCAATAGGTAGGAAGGAGATGTGGCTGCGGTAGCGAGTCTGCTTCAGGACGCGGTTGAAGAGCTTCAGGGCAGAGCAGATGACCTGGGAGTTGCAGTGAGAGAGAGAGAATCACTGAGATTCTTGTACAGAGAGGAGGTGAACTTCTTCAAGTTCGGCCAGCTCAGCTACCTTCCCCCCAGCCCCACCCCTCTCCTATTTATCTCTCCATCCCCTCAACTCGCAAGCTTCATTCCTGATGAAGGGCTCTTACCCAAAATGTCAACATCTCCTGCTCCTTGGATGCTGCTTGACCTGCTGTGCTTTTCCAGCACCATACTCTCGACTTCCATTTGGTAAGGCAAAGCCCTCAGTTCTGCCATATATATGTTTGGAAAAAATGACTACGAATGAATAATTCCTAGGCAAGTTATTTTTCAGTGTAGCAAATGTAATGGATTCATTTTATATAAACAGCAAAAACAAGGCTAAGCATGAACTCTTCCAGAAATTATTCACTTAGCAAATACAGAGTATGACAAATGAAATTGCAAAGTTGAGCTTTCTATATTCATAGCTGAAAATGTGTTGCTGGAAAAGCGCAGCAGGTCAGGCAGCATCCAAGGCACAGGAGAATCGACGTTTACGGCATCAGCCCTTCTTCAGGAATGAGGAAAGTGTGTCCAGCAGGCTAAGATAAAAGGTAGGGAGGAGGGACTTGAGGGAGGGGCGTTGGAAATGCGATAGGTGGAAGGAGGTCAAGGTGAGGGTGATAGGCCGGAGTGGGGAGGGGGCGGAGAGGTCAGGAAGAAGATTGCAGGTTAGGAAGGCGGTGCTGAGTTCGAGGGATTTGACTGAGATGAGGTGGGGGGGGGCGGGAAATGAGGAAACTGGAGAAATCTGAGTTCATCCCTTGTGGTTGGAGGGTTCCTAGGCGGAAGCTGAGGCGCTCTTCCTCCAACCGTCATTTTGCTATGGTCTGGCGATGGAGGAGTCCAAGGACCTGCATGTCCTTGGTGGAGTGGGAGGGGGAGTTGAAGTGTTAGCTATGGGGTGGTTGGGTTGGTGGGTCCGGGTGTCCCAGAGGTGTTCTCTGAAACGTTCCGCAAGTAGGCGGCCTGTCTCCCCAATGCAGAGGAGGCCACATCGGGTGCAGCGGATGCAATAGATGATGTGTGTGGAGGTGCAGGTGAATATGTGGTGTATATGGAAGGATCCCTTGGGGCCTTGGATGGAAGTAAGGGGGGAAGTGTGGGCGCAAGTTTTGCATTTCTTGCGGTTGCAGGGGAAGGTGCCGTGAGTGGAGGTTGGGTTGGTGGGGGGTGTGGACCTGACAAGGGAGTCACAGAGGGAGTGGTCCTTTCGGAACACTGATAGGGGAGGGAAGGGAAATATATCCCTGGTGGTGGGGTCCGTTTGGAGGTGGTGGAAATGACGGCGGATGATACGCTGTACGTGGAGGTTGGTGGGGTGGTAGGTGAGGACCAGTGGAGTTTTGTCCTGATGGTGGTTGGAGGGGCGGGGCTCAAGGGCGGAGGAGCGGGAAGTGGAAGAGATGCGGTGGAGAGCATTGTCGACCACGTCTGGGGGGAAAATGCGGTCCTTGAAGAAGGAGGCCATCTGGGTGGTACGGTTTTGGAACTGGTGCTCCTGGGAGCAGATGCAGCGGAGACAAAGGAATTGGGAATATGGGATGGCGTTTTTACAGGTGGCAGGGTGGGAGGAAGTGTAGTCTAGGTAGCTGTGGGAGTCGATCGGTTTATAATAAATGTCCGTGTTGATTCAGTTGCCAGAGATAGAAATGGAAAGGTCTAGGAAGGGGAGGGAGGAGTCTGAGACGGTCCAGGTGAATTTGAGGTTGGGGTGGAAGGTGTTGGTAAAGTGTTCAACCTCCTTGTGGGAGCACGAGGCAGCGCCGATACAGTCATCGATGTAGCGGAGGAAAAGGTGGGGGGTGGTGCCAGTGTATCTGCGGAAGATGGACTGTTCCACATATCCTACGAAGAGGCAGGCATAGCTAGGGCCCATGTGGGTGCCCATGGCTACTCCTTTGGTTTGGAGGAAGTGGGAGGATTGGAAAGAGAAGTTGTTCATGGTAAGGATCAGTTCAGTCAGTCGAAGGAGGGTGTCAGTGGAAGGGTACTGGTTGGTTCGGCGGGAAAGGAAGAAGTGGAGGGCTTTGAGTCCTTCACGATGGGGGATGGAGGTGTACAGGGACTGGATGTCCATGGTGAAGATAAGGCGTTGGGGACCGGGGAAGCAAAAATCATGGAGGAGGTGGAGGGCATGGGTGGTGTCCCGAACATAGGTGGGGAGTTCTTGGACTAAGGGGGACAGGACCGTGTCGAGGTATGCAGAGATGAGTTCGGTGGGGCAGGAGCAGGCTGAGACAATGGGTCGGCCGGGGCAGTCAGGTTTGTGGATTTTGGGCAGGAGGTAGAAACGGGCGGTGCGGGTTGTGGGACTATGAGGTTGGAGGCGGTGGATGGGAGATCCCCTGAGGTGATAAGGTTATGGATGGTCTGGGAGATGATGGTTTGGTGGTGGGAGGTGGGGTCATGGTCAAGGGGGCAGTAGGAGGAGGTGTCCGTGAGCATGGCGTCTGATCTCCAGCATCTGCAGTCCTCACTTTCTCCTTTCTATATTCATAGTTAGTTATGTATTTTGTAACTCTTTTTAAGTTTATCTGAGACAGAACTCAAAAAAATCACATGAAAAATTATGATTATGAATCAAGATTTTGGAAGTTATTAAGCTATTCTCCTATTATGTGCAGTGAGAATCTAAATAAAAGGTCCTGAATCTATAGGTAATTTGCTAACTTCTAAGAGTGAATCTGTATTCTCAGCATGGTCTCTGCTCTTAATAGAGAAGATCACTGAAAATTGCAGGCTCTTAGTCTATAATTTCCATCTATTAATTTTTACACAATAAATCATGGACTGTGCTCAATTAATTTACTGCAATGTACACCTTTAAGCAGTGATTTTCTTACAAAAATAAATAGACTGAGGAAAGAATTTTGCTAAATCTTGCTATCAAAATATTTATCCAAAAATCATCCAAATTTGTTGACTCTTTCTTGACCATTGCTATAAAAGCCATACTCTGAATAGTTAGATAACAAAGACAAAAGAGCTGATATTTGTGCTACAGACAGATTAACTTATTTATGGAGCTTGCACATGAGTAAGTCATTTATTCATTAAAGCGCAACGAATAAAGAAAGATTTCCCTGAAACCAATGTCAAAAAAGGTGTCTACTTAATAGATTGAAGGTTTTCAGTACAAATATGGCATCTTCATCTATTTCAATACCCTGTACACTTTTCAAACACTGTGATCTCTAAATTAATAAGCACAGTTGTGTCAGATCTATTGGATTGTCAATATAATTATTGTCTGCAAATAATCACTTCTCTTATTCTTAATTAAAATGATAGTTTCAGTGAAGGCACAGTTTTGTCTACAAGTGGTTCAGAAAATGTCTGCTGTTCTCTTGCAGATCTAGAATGTAATGGCATCAATTCTATGTAGCACAAAATCACATTAACCTCTGACAGCTGGATGTTAAAAATTAAACCTGGCTCCTATGTCTTTTCTGAGTTCATAAGCAAAAGATTTCCTAATTGCATTTCTCATACAGAAGAATATCCTGAGGAAAGTCTATTTTCTTTCAAGGGTGAGTGGAAATAGATGTGGTTTGTGGTGCACTCTGATGCACTATTGTGATGATACAATGGAGATAAAACAATTTTTTGCTTTACTGTTTTGGTTTCAGATTTCCAGCATCTGCAGTATTTTAATTCATGTAACTCCTCAAAGAAAGCAGGATTAAATATTTCTGTTTTTAACATGCTATTTGTTCTACCGCAATCAACACTGCCAAATTTGAGGCCCTAGCTTTCACAAAGCTCCACACGTAAGCTGAAATTCTGTTCAATTATCAAAATGCACAGGCTCTGGAGAGGCCAATTAGTATTCCCAAGCTGCGTCATTTTGAAAGACATCAACATAATTTAGCAACGAGTTGGAGCAAGGGCATGGAAGCAGAGCTAGATGAGGGGGAATGGCAATTGCTAAGGGATAAATCAATAAAGCTGCAGGGACAGATACTTCGGGGAATATTTTAGAACGCACACAATTGTATTTGAAGATAAATTCAACGAAAACAGGAAAATTCTTACAGAAGAACCTACCATTCATGATTCACTGAAAAAGGTTGAAGATTGTATCAAATTTAACAAAAAAACACACATAATTGGGCCAAGGCGGGTGGTTTTGAGAAAGGAAAAACTTGTTTAACCAATTGATTGGAGTTCTGTGAGGGAGTACAGTAGATAAGTAGGAGCCAATGGATTATTGTAATTTGATTTCTAGATTGCATTTGATAAAGTGTCAAACCAAAGATTATTGTGGGAAAAAGGCTTATGATGTACTGGGTAGCGAATTGGTTTGGATGAAAGATCAGACAGTTAAAAGAAAACAGACTAGGCATAATGTCACTCATATCCTCTACAATAAAAACAAATGGAATATCTTTGTTCAACTTTCCTGGCACCTACTTATATGACGTTATCAATTCCATAGACTGACTTTCTACAGGACTAATTCTTCCACACTGTTAACATTTTTTTAAGTATGTATGGGCAAGCTAATAATCTGCTTTTATACTTCCCGCTAGCTTTCTCTTGTACTGTAGTCTATTGTTCCTCCTTATTTTCTCATTGGCACGATGTAAATGATGTGCCATAAGAATCAGTGCTCGGGCCTCAACTTGTTACAATTCACCAAACATGCTGAGACAGCAGCTTCCAAACTCACAACCACCCAGAAGGACAGGGGCAGCAGGTACTTGGGAGGACCACCACCATCAAGTTCCCCTCCAAGCCACTCACCACCCTGACTTGGAAATATACCGCTGTTCCTTCACAGTCGTTGGGTCAAAATCCTGGAATTCCCTCCCTACCAGCAGTGTAGGTCAACTCACAGCAAGTGGACAGCATCAAGAAGGCATCTCACCACCACCTCCTCAAGGGCAAATAGGGATGAGCTTTCAATACTGGCCAGCCAATGATGCCCAAGTCACATAAGTGAATAAAACATGATTTTAAAAATGTACATAAGGGACTGTATGAAGGGACCAAAGTCATGCTTGTGAAATTTGCTGATAACAAATATATAGGAAAGTAAGCTGTGAAGAGGCATAAGAATGCTATAAAGGAATATAGATAGATTAAAGACTGGTAAAAGATGTATCGAATCAATTGTGATTTAGGAAAATTTGAAATGATTTATTTTGGTTGGACGAATAGAAATGAAGCATGTGTGTTTTCTGTATGATGAGAGATTTCAGAGTTTTGTGGTGCAGGGGAATCATTGTGTCCTGGTATGGATCTCAAAGATATAGCATGTAAATAATTACTAATAGGATGTTAGCATTTATTATCATAGGAATTGAGTACAAAAGGTGGGGGAGGGGTTTGCTTCGGGGCATTGGTAAGATCACATCAGGAGTACTGTATATAAAATTATCCACTTTATTTAAGGAAGGGTGTTAATGTCATTTCAGAGAAGGTTTACTAGGATTCTCCTGTCAGCTGAGCATTTATGAGGCATATTTGGACAAGCTAGGCTTGGTGGTGGACTGCCCAGCATTTAGATCCTCACCTTTTGTGTGGAGAAGATCCTGAGTCTGCTCCGAATGACTGACTGACCACTGCCAAGCCCATGGTCTGGTATCAGAGGCACTATTGCACTTATTGCACCATGATTCCCTGAGCACAGACTGTCTCCCTTTGATTTGACTGAGGTCCATTAATAACTATGGCAAAATTCCTTGCTTAACAACAAGACTAGACAACGCAAAGCAGGGAAGCTCTGAATATCCAGGTACACTCAGAGAGATGAAGTTTTCTGACAGCAAGTGACTGGAAATGCAGTCTGGGTCAATCAATGTGCATGCAGTGTCTAGTGTTATCAGCTGTGTCTTGATACCAACATCAAACAACACATAATAATGCTTCTGATATACTGCACAGTGTAATACAACATGTACTGCTATGCTTCCCTCAATTAAAAAACTCCATAATCCACCCCTCACAATACTGCAATGTTTACATTGATCTCACACATAGTGTTGTTGAGAGTCTTTTGTGTATCTTGTCAGCTACAGGTTATTAAGAGACAAAGTGTTCAATAAAATACTGAAGATTGCTTCCTCAAAGAGGTATAACAAGATGGTCATACGTATACTGGAATGATCATTGCAGTGGGCCAGCACTCACAGTTATTGACTGTAATACACACATACGAATCACTTAACAACTGCTTCACTTCATGTATCATTACTTCACTAAAGAGAGATGACAGAGACCATAAATGAAAACTTTGCATGTTCTGTTAATGGCTAGGTCAAGTTTTCATTCTTTCACATCAATGTATAAGCATAATTTCACAATTTAGGGAAATTACATAAATTAAATAGAATCAGAAGTGTACATGAACTAATGATTAATCCATTTCAGCAATTGACTTTTTTCTTTTGTCAGATGGATTTACAATGTGATAAATGTGTTATTAATTTAAAATGAATGAAAGTCATTGTTTTAAAAAAGTATATAGATGGTCACAGCAATTCTAAGGACTTTTCATGAATCTAAATTTCATTTATCATGACAGATGCATATAAGAACAGGTAAAAGAGACCATTCCGCCCATTGAATCCCGTCTTTACAACAGATCATGCACCATTTGTATTATCAAGGACTTAACGATTAATGTAATATCCAGAGGAAATGAATAACTACAGGTAGAACACTGTGAAATCTTTTTCAAACTCTCAGATTAATAGAGTGAAAATCCAGGATATCAATTTAATATTATGACTTACATTATTCAGCATAACCCTCTGTTTCACATTTGACTGTTCACAAATATGTAATACGTTTACATTCACACAATTGTAAAGTTCAGTTCTTTGCAAAAACTCAGAGATTCCTATTGACTGCCATAAAACAGAAGCAGATAGATTCAACACATTAGAGTACTCAGGTAGCCAGAATCAATATTTTAAAAACAAGCAAAATTAATACTTTAAATAATGGTTCACAACAAAACCAAGGTGTCATTACAGGGGCTACATATCCCATCTTTTAAACAAAAAAGCAGGAGTGCCCTCCTCTCATGTTTAATTTCCAGTTTTCCTTTCTGTTCCAACACAATTCCAGTAATGTCCATCTTCCTCCTTTCTGTTTCCTGTTACTCAGCCAATTTTGTATCCATGTTGCTACTGTCCCTATTATTCCATGTGCTTTACCTTTGTCATAAGTTGCATCAAACATCTTCTGGAAGTCCAAGATCATCCTTTCATCCACCATTTCTGTTACCTCTGCAAAAAATACCAGCAAATTTATTTAAATGTGATTTTCCTCATCAGAAATCCATGCTATCTCTTCCTAATAATCTCTTCACCTTTACTCATGTGACTCCTTATTCTGACCTGAATAATTGTTTGTAGATTTTTTTTTCCCCACCAATGAAGCTAAACACTCTGAAGTAATTGCTGGGCTTATCCCAACAATCTTATTTAAACAAAGGTGTGTGTAATGTGTTTACATTTTCTTATTCTCTAGCATATCTTAAAGAAAACTTAAAGGTTATGACTAAGGCTCCTGCAATTGCTGTTTTTCACTTCCTTCAATATTCTTAGGCATGTTTTATCTGGTCCCAGACTCTCGAGAATTGTAAGTGCAAATAATTTATCCAAAACTGCTTTGTTAACAATTTTGACCCTACCATCGTTACAGTTTCCTCCTCTTTCACTGTGCTTGAGCTAAATGATCTTCCTCAGCTTAGATAATTCATACATTTTAACAAAAGTGAAAGGTAGCCTATGCAAACTAGGATTCAGAAATAGACCAGTACACATCCAATTGCATAGATCTGATTTCACAGCTATCCATATTGACTTATTAATTGCTACTTCTGTAAAGGAAGCATAATGCAAACTTTGTTCAATAACATGTATTTAAAAAGCTAAATGGATAACCAATTAAGAATAGGATTGAACCAAATTTGGCAAGCTTTCTTGACTACAAAACCCTTCAGAGATTCATGACCGATAACTGCACCTCTCTATTTCAGAAGAAATTTATTATGGCCAAGAAACATCTCAAACAGGAGGAGTTTGGGGCTTCCTTTTTTTTCTTTTGACTCATTGGTTTCTTTATTCTACAGCATTAAACTTCACACAGTATTCTCAATTATTGAACAGAAAATATCACATCCATCAGGCCTTCTTGTCAGTCATATTAAAAACCAAAAGCATTGAAGATGCTGTAAATAAGACTCAAAAACAAAAGTTACTGGAAAAACTCAGTTCACCGAACCTGAAACATTAACTCTGATTTCTCTTCCCAGATGCTGCCAGACTTGCTGAGCTTTTCCAGCAACTTCTGTTTTTGTAGTTATTCATATTGTATGATATGGATGTGCATCTGTTTGACATTCTTGACAAGTAATCAAAGATTTTGAGGGAATGGGAAATATGTTAGGCTGGTCGTGTGGCTCTTATATCTTAGTCAGAGGTCATTGGCAGCCATGTTGTCTCAAAGTTCATTACCAAAGTATCAGTGTAATGAAACCAGCTGGGGACCAGCTACCCACTCCCTCTCAATGCTACTCTATCTATCACTACTTCCCTAAGCCACCAACGTTTTTTGCTTTAGTTATTCAGTTTCCCTGTCACTTGTCTTCCCAAATGTTGTCATCATCAATCACCTAAGGACCACTGTGACACCATCAGTGACCTAATCTTTCTATTGGCCTCTCTGCAAATCACCAGCTCTGTGACAAAGGAGACCAAAACCAAACAAAATGTTTCTTGGAATCTTCTCATATGGGCATAAGCATTGATCCCTTCATCTTGCATGATGTCTGAAGTACTGGGGTGTCACGTTGGCTCAGTGGTTAGTAGGGACCCAGGTTCACTTCCTGCCTCGGGCAACTGTCTGTGTGGAATTTGCGCATTATCCCCGTGTCTTTGTGGGTGTGCACTGCTTTCCTCCCACAGTCCAAAGATGTGCAAATTAAGTGGATTGACCAAGCTAAACTGCCCAGAGTGGTAGGTGCATTAGTCAGAGGGAAATGGGTCTGGGTGGGTTACTCTTCAGAGGGTTGGTGTGGACTTGTTGGGCTGAAGGGCCTGTTTCCACACTGCAGGGAATCTAATCAAGTAATCATGCCTGAATTTCTTCACCCAGAGAGCAATGAACCTGTGGAATTCAGTATCACAGAAAATGATCAAGGCCAAAATTTTAGTTTTATTTTTAGTGGGTGGCACGGTGGCACAGTGGTTAGCACTGCTGCTTCACAGCGCCAGAGACGCTGGTTCAATTCTCGCCTCAGACAACTGTCTGTGTGGAGTTTGCACATTCTCCCTGGGTCTGTGTGGGTTTCCTCTGGGTGCTCTGGTTTCCTCCCACAATTCCAAAAATGTGCAGATTAGGTGAATTGGCCATGCTAAATTGCCCATTGTGTAAAGTGAAGGTGGAAATGTAGGGGAATGTGTATGGATGGGTTGCTCTTCGAAGGGTCGGTGTGGACTTGTTAGGCTGAAGGAACTGTTTTCACACTGTAAGTAATCTAATCTAATCATCAAGAAGGAGGTGGATTTGACTCTTGTAGTTAACAAGGTCAAGGGTTATGGAGAGAGGGTGGGATGAGAGTATTGAGCTCAATGGTCAGCTGTGATCAGATTGCATGCTGGGATAGGTTCGTGGGGTTCAATGACCTACTGCAGCTCCTGTGTTCTGTGTTTCTATATTATGGGCTGGAGTTTCCTGAAATATTGAATCAAAGGACTAAACTAGTTAAGGATGAACAATGCAGAAGTGAAGGAGACTTGACATTGAGTAAAATAGCTGAAAAAGTCTTCTTAATAATTTGTCATTTTGAGTTATTTTTCCAGAGGTAGGTTCAACCTATAGCAGCATGATGTCCACCAAAGCTAACACAAGGAGGCAGCTCCCAAAACAACCCCAGGCAGAGCAGGGAATTGATTTCCATGCACTTGACACCAATTTAATCCACACCAGACATTCAGCTTAATGAGCCAACTAGTCCTGCAATAAGGCTGAGTTCCTGATGCAGCATATTGTAGGTTGTGGCTATGGATTGTGATGGTAAAGGCTCCAATTCCTTTCCATCACATGGCAGACCAGGAATCTCTCCCATTCCTACTGACTATCATTGTGCTTATTTGAAGGATTTACTAGTTAATACTCAACGTGTTCGCCAGATTATAACTTTACCTTCCTTGGCCATCATGTCCTCAAGTGGGACTTGAACCTAGAACTACTGACTTAGAGGCATTGATGCTAACCACTGTGTCACAAGATCCACTTTAGTAGAGTCATAGAGTCATAGAGATGTACAAAACGGAAACAGACCTTTCGGTCCAACTCGTCCATGCCAGCCAGATATCCTAAATTAATCTGGTCCCATTTACCAGCACTTGGCCCATATGCCTCCAAACCCTTCCTATTCATATACCCATCCAGATGCCTTTTAAATGTTGTAATTGTACCAGCCTCCACCACTTCCTCTGGCATTCGTTCCATATACATACCACCCTCTGTGTGAAAACGTTGCCCCCTTAGGTCCCTTTTATATCTTTCCCCTCTCACCCTAAACCTATGCCCTCTAGTTCTGGACTCCCCCACCCCAGGGAAAAGACTTTGGCTATTTATCCTATCCATGCCCTTCATGGTTTAATAAACCTCTATAAAGTCATCCCTCAGCCTCCGATGCTCCAGGGAAAAGAGTCCCAGCCTATTCAGCCTCTCCCTATAGCTCAAATCCACCAACCCTGGCAACATTCTGGTAAATCTTTTCTGAATCCTTTCAAGTTTCACAACATCCCTTCCAATAGGAAGGAGACCAGAATTGCACAAATGAAACAATTTGAATATACTTCATGAACAGGTGAAATTATACAATATTTGTGGAACTTGATGTGCCAATTTTTTCTTCTATTCAATACTTTTTAATGCTGTAGGATTCAGTGGTTCTGGAAAAGAATGAAATGGTGACTGTACTGGACATTTTTTTTCTCTAAGTTACAAATCTATTTGTCTAGTAGCAATTTACCAATGAGTAGATACCTGGTTTTCCAATTGATTTAATCATAAGGTGCTGGGTTTTTCCACAGCCTTAGTGATTAGTTGATTTATTGACAATCTCTAGCTGGTATTGCTATTGATTTCATGATGAGCTCATACCTAGCTTTTGGGCAGAGTTAGAAATTCCTCTGGTCATGAAATGAAGCAAAATAATAAATGCACATATGAAAATACAATCCATTCACTCACTCTAGCGAGATTATAAATAGATTTTGAATATATAATATATATGTGTACACATGTAATAATACTCAAAATGCAAAGTAGAGAAAGCATTCACAAACAGATTAACAATTTCACAACCCACAGCTGCAAGAGAAGGTCATGCCCCAGCATGGTATTTCAGAATGTATGAACAATTTCAGTCAGTCAACGTCAAATGCTGACAAAAATCAAATGCTCGTTCTTAGTGCTTCCCAGAATGAGGTTTGGGCTGAAGGCATTTCAACTTTGCCTTTCGAAGCCACAATACTTAACTGTTCCTTCAGCGACAGTGCGGTAATGCAAACCATTCATCACAACCACCAGAAGCATTAGAATATCGAGGAGCATCAACGTATTCACTGCACATAAAGGGTTGTCAAACGTGCAATTGCACGCACACTACCAACCCTGGCCAATTAGCCAAGCTTTAAAATTCCTTCACTGGTTCAGTACTGACCAGACACCCGCCACCATCAGATCAGGCAATAGAGGTGCAAGAGTCACCAACTAATTGTATTACATTTAAATAATTTTTGGGTATTCTACTTAGTTGATTGTAATGAGGTCAGCCACATGGATCTCAAAGAATATGAGTCCCCTGTTCTAATCAGGGAGCCCTGGGGTGGTGCTTTGGCTCAGTGGACAGCACTGTGGCCTCACAGCACCAGGGACCCAGGTTCGATTCTCACCTCAGGCGACTGTCTGTGTGGAGTTTGCACATTCTCCCCCTGTCTGTGCGGGTTTCCTCCGGGTGAACTGGTTACCTCCCACAGTCCAAAGATGTGCAGTTTAGGGTGTATTGGCCATGCTAAGTTGCCCATAGTGTTCAGGGATGTGTAAGTTAGGTGCATTAGTCAGGGATAAATGTAGAGTAATAGGGTAGGAGAATGGGTCTGGTTGGGTTACTGGTTGGGAGAGTCAGTGGGGACGCTAAATGGCTTGTTTCTACACTGTAGGGTTTTGATGATGTAAATAGAAGCATCAGACATCCTGTTCACTCTGACAGCTGGCTCTGAGGGAGCTGAATCAGTGTCAAGAACTCTTCACATGTAAATAAAGGGGGGCTTGGTGATGGAATATCAGCCTCTGTGGAGTTATTTCACTACCAGTATCAGCATGTCTTCAGCACTGGGATATCATGAAAGTAAAACCTGGTGAACATAATCACATGATTTTACAAACAGAAAGCTAGCACACAGTTGTAGCAATAACCAGGAGGTTTAATGAAATGTTGGCCCTTATTTCAAGGGGCTTGGAGTACAAGAGTAGGGATGCCTTACTGCAACTGTACAAAGAAGTGGTGAGACCACATCTGGAGTACTGTGAGCAGTTTTCTTTACTTAGGAAAACATGTAGCTTTATTAGAGGCAATTTAGAGAAGGTTCTCTGTTATGGAGAGGTTGTCTGATGGACAAAGGCTAAACAGATTGAGACTGTACTCATTGAGTTTAGGAGAATGAGAGGTGATCTCATTGAAACATATAGGATTCTTAAGGAGTTTGACAAAGGATATGCTGAGGGGATGTTTCCCCCTCATGAGAGAGTCTGGGACCAGAGGGTGTCATCTCAGAATAAAGGGGCACTAATTTAACACTGGGATGAGGAAGAATTTCTTCTCTCTGAGGGTTGAGAGTATGTGGAAATCCCTACCCCACAGAGCTGTGGGAGCAGAGTCCTTGTGCATATTTAAAGCTAAGATAGATTCTTGATTAGTCGTGGAATAAAGGATTATGAGAAAGAGCAGGAAAGTGGACATGAGGAACTTCATGTCAGCCATGATTCTATTGAATGGCTGACCAGGCACAAGGGGCCAAATAGCATGCTTACTTTCATATTCCTTAGGGAGTTATGGTCTAAATTTAGACATTAAGTGGATAATCTTGTTTAATTTGGCTCTACTAAAATTATTGTATTAAACATAAATTGTTACATTCTTTTTAAATTATACACTTGGCATGCAAAGTCAGTTATTCATAAAGTCTGGTTAGGACAATTTGGGAATTTTTGAAGGTCATTGTATATTTTAATTTCACTTGTGTTGCAACATCCAGCATTGATAAAGAGGGGAGTCAGAAAACATAGCGTTCAGAAAACTGAAAAGAAAAGGGAGAATGAACAAACAAAGCTTGATCTACAAAGAAATGGAGAATTTAGAGAACATGAGGTAGACAAGAAACAGCTTAGAGCAAAGAGGTATGGAAAAGGTCTTCATTTTAAAACAGACAGAGGTCACAAAAGTTGTAAAGGAAAAAGAATGGAACCAAAAAATAAAATGAAGAAAGTAACATGCTTCCATCATAATACAAAAGCACAACTTGAAAGGGTTCAGAAAATATTTACAAGGATGGTGCTGGGGTTGGAAGATTTGAGCTATAGGGAGAGGTTGAATAGGCTGAGGCTGTTTTCCCTGGAGCGTTGGAGGTTGAGGGATGACGTTATAGAGGTTTATAAAATCATGAGGGCCATGGATAAGATAAATAGGCAAAGTCTTTTCCCAGGTGTGGGGGAGTCCAGAATTAGAGTGTTTAGGTTTAAGGTGAGAGGGAAAAGATATAAAAAAGATCTAAGGGGCAACTTTGTTTATGCAGACGGTGGTGCGTGTATGGAATAAGCTGCTCGAGGAAGTGGTGGAGGCTGGTACAATTGCAACATTTAAAAGGCATCTGAATAGGTTTATGAATACGAAGGGTTTGGAGGGATATGGGTCGGGTGCTGGCAAGTGGGACTAGATTAGATTAGATTAGATTAGATTGGATTAGATTAGATTAGATTAGATTCCCTACAGTGTGGAAACAGGCCCTTCAGCCCAACAAGTCCACACCGACCCTCTGAAGAACATCTGGTCAGCATGGACGAGTTGGACTGAAGGGTCTGTTTCCACGCTATACATTTCTATGACTATGACTCTAGAGGTCAAAATCAACTCCGACAATTAAATGGGAGGCCAATTGCAATAGTAGGAATATCTAAGGAATCTTCTGGAAGGGGGTGAACAGGAAAGGAAGAAGGTATTAAACCTGCAGTTGTAGTACAAAGTGAACATTTCTTTGGAAGGTTCTACAATGGAAGTGTTGTCTTAGGGCATTCATGAAAAGTCTTTTTAAAATATTGACAAGGAGGATTGGACCACTCGATGTTTTGATTTTATTTGCCTCAAAAGGGGAGTTATGTCCTTATGTTTCAAATTAAGATGAAAAATCAACAAAAATATTTAGAGAATTAGAGCAAGTCAGTAACACGTGCAGGCTGATTATGCCATTTGTCTTCCAGAGTGTTCAGGAAGGAGAAATATAATTTGGAAGTATACATGCTGGTTAAAAAGCAGTCCTGACTCCTGCAATTATTTAGCAGTTACAAGGTTAGATTAGATTACTTACAATGTGGAAACAGGCCCTTCGGCCCAACAAGTCCACACCGCCCCGCCGAAGCGTAACCCACCCATACCCCTACATCTACATCTACCCCTTACCTAACACTATGGGCAATTTAGCAATTTAGCCAATTCACCTGACCTGCACATCTTTGGACTGTGGGAGGAAACCGGAGCACCCGGAGGAAACCCACGCAGACACGGGGAGAACGTGCAAACTCCACACAGTCAGTCGCCTGAGGTGGGAATTGAACCCGGGTCTCTGACGCTGTGAGGCAGTAGTGCTAACCACTGTGCACCGTGCCGCCCACAAGGTTCTTGCAGGCTGTTCAGATGAGAGTGGAGATTTTAGGGAGAATGGGCAGGGTCTAGGTGCAGGGAGCTTTTCAGTTGGGGGAGGGAAATTGGAATGTAATTGCAATAGCAGGCATATAATTACAGGGATAGGAAGGAATCTGTACTTCTTGGCCGGTGCCAGGGTTAAAGACATCTCCTCAGGGCTGGAGGAGAAATTGGGTTGGGAGAAAGGAATCCAGTAATCATTGTCCACGTTGATGCCAACAACTTTGGTGGGACTTGAAAAAAGATTTTGCTTAAAGATTTTGAAAAGTCAGCGACTAACTTAAAAAGGAAAACCGCAAAGGTCATAACCTCTGGATTACTCCCCAAGCTATTGGAAAACTGGCATAAAGTAAATAAAGACAAGTAGTTAAATATATAGGTGCAATGGATTTCAGTCCATAGGGCACTGGCAATAGTACTGAGGTGGAAGGGAGCTGCTCCACTGAGATGGGCTTCAATTGAATCCTGGTGGGACCAGTGTCCTGGAGAATCAAATAACCTAGGGCTGTAGAGAGGGCTTCAGACCAAATTAAGAGGCTGGGAAGGATTTGGGAGAGGGAAAATATACAATTACTAGGTAAGAGAATATGGCAGCATTGCTGGATTGGGATAATGACACACAGAGTGGGACAAGAAGGGGCAGAGTATACAAACATAGAAAAACAGCAGTAAATATGGTCAAAAGGGGAACAATGGGAAAAAGGCAAATTAACAGTCCTTCACTTCAACATGTGCATGAGTTGGAAGTGTGAGCAGCTGCCACCAAGCAGTCATTCTGGCGTTAATGTCAGGAGTTGGCACCAACATGTTTCTTCAAGAATAATGGGAAAGTTGTAAGCTGCATAGAAATGAGACAAAATTAGCAAATAATGATGGCAATCACTTGAAAATAAAGAAACCGCAACTCATTAGTAAGATTCATCAGTTAAATGCTCAAGGGCAAAATGGAATTTTTCCTCAGATCTGATTTTCTGTTTTCTATTTTGCCACATTCTCTCAATTTCTCACCATTATCTGCTCTGCATTGTCTTCATCATGCACTTACACATTCTCCCCACGCCTGCGCAGGTTTCCTCCAGGTGCTCCGGTTTCCTCCCACTACCCAAAATGTGCAGGTTAGGTGGAACGACTATGCCAAATTTCCCATAGTGTCCAGGGATGTGCAGGCTAGGTGGATTAACCATGGGAAATGCAGGGTTACAAGGATAGGGTAAGGGGGTCAAGTCTGGGTGGGATACTCTTCGGAGGATTGGTGTGGACTCAGTGGGCCAAATGCCCTTTATTTCCACACTGTAGGGACTCTACCATGATGTATGAAATGCCAGGAAATAGCCATCTCCTGTAACAAAGAATCAAATCTAATTGTTTGTGTTCTTTAGCTCTGGTTCTTAATTGAACAGATGATAAAATATTTTGTCAGTTATCTCTGCTACTTGGCATCTGCAATGATCTTCCTTTTATGAATAACTCATTGAATACATTAATTTATTGCTTTTGATTTTTTTTTTAAATTCTAGAATTTATGTTTACTGATGTGACAAACCATATCTTGATGAAGTTAGAAACAAAAACAGAAATTACTGGAAAAGCTCAGCAGGTCTGGCAGCACCTGTGGAGAGAAATCAAAGTTAACGTTTCGGGTTGAATAGAACATATTAAAAATTGCAGCTATAAGGAATAATAGGATAGGTGAGGGCTGTTTTCCTTAGGGAACAGAAGATGATGAAGAGTGACCCGAAATGTTAATTCTGATTTCTCTCCACAGTTGCTGCCAGACCTGATGAGCTTTATCAGCAATTTCTGCTTTTGTTTCTGATTCCTAACATCCACAGGTCTTTCAGTTTTTATTTTGTAAAATTGTTTTATTTGGTCACTTTTGAAAATAAGCAATGCACCAACTGTCAATGTGTCAAATGCAGCCGTCCTAACTAACTCAGTAACAGTTGAGGTACTGAGTGACACAGAGCACATGTTCCCATTTTGATCCAAAAAAATGTGCCTGATGTGCACCTGATAAGCTTAACATATTTAAACATGCTTGAGAGTGTGGTGCTGGAAAAGCACAGTAGGCCAGGCAGCATTCGAGGATCAGGAGAGTCGACATTTCGGGCAAAAGCCCTTCATCAGGAATTCTCATCGACTCACCTGCTCCTCAGATGCTGCCTGACCTGCTGTGCTTTTCCAGCACCACACTCTTGCGTTTAATCTCCAGCATCTGCAGTCCTCACTTTGATATACTTAAACATGCTCTCTAGTACTGCTATTGGGCACTAAAGGCTTTGTCACAGGGTTTAAGACAAGCAACCACACAGGCATATTTATATCATATCTTAAAAATGGAAACACAAAATCTTTTACTGTCAAATGAACTCCAGGGTCAGGAGTTTACACTTTCATTAACACTTCCTGGCATATGACATTTCAACCTCCAACTGGATTGAGATCTATTTCTCATCTGGATTACAGGCAACCTTCTCTATTCCTTCTCCTTCATAGCACAAATACTTCACAAATATGATTGCACTGACAGCAATTTAACCGAAGCCATCTGGCAAGGTGTGCCCATGTGACCTGTGAGTGGTACTGCAAATCCAAAAGCTGCATTTCTTTAGAGACTAGTGGAGAACCATCACTGAAGTAAAGTGAACTACGTTGAACGGTACCTGCAGCACATTTTCAGGAAGTTAGGTATAATTTATTTTCTGCCTCGATTTATCGGCGCAAGGTACTGCATGATGAATGCAGCTGTCTGTTTTCCATTATGGAAACAAACAAAAACAAAAGATTAATGGTGGCATTTACAGCAAGGCAGGTTGTTTGTCCAGGAATCTTATTGCTCTTCAGAACAGTAGCACAAGGTGCAAAACAATATTTTATATCTTGGTTGTCAGGACTGTGTTTCAGTGGCCTCTGACAGAAAGGTGGGTAGCAATGCACACCAAGACAAACCGAATAAGTAGGTAACAGGTATCTGCAGGTTACTGTGAAAATTTTTGTTGCTTTTCATATTTCACTGACATCAATTTATTTTTATTAAAAACTTTACAGTAGTGTTTACAAACTGACTGACACAGAATGGAAGGGGCGATGCAAACTTACATTCTAAAGCAGGTTTTGCTGTCCTTGAAAGTGCCTGCCATAAATCTTAGATGAAGCAGAAGAAGATTCTGATCTCTGATTCATTCTTTTCCATCCTTCAAAGGTAAATGATCCTGATGGAATTAGAGCTGAACAAAATTACTTTCGTCTGTGATCTGCATATACAATAGTCTGCAAATCCATCATAAGAGCAGTTAAATCCTTTAGAGCATTCATGCTTGGATGGTAAGCACTTTTCAATAAAAGGCACTTTGAATTGAAGTTACAGAAGGTTTTTTTTCACTATTTAATTTTTCCTGTATCTATTTTGTACAAAGTCAGTACTTTAAATTACTGCTCAAAGTATACATTAAGGAAACACTATAAATGCTGTGTCAGTACTTGGCCACAGTAGTTATATTAATAATGTTGCATAGTATAACTTTGATAGTTATTACCTGCAAGTAGATGGAGGCTATGAACTGCAATCTTCTCTCTTAGAGGTAGGGACTAACATCAGTCTTTTCTTTAAATTCTACATTCTTTAATGTAACAGAAGAGCTGTGTTTGATTGGTCATGAAAATGTCAAAAGAATGCATTTTGCTGACAAATCCACACTACCAGTAATTAAAAGTGAATTTTTGAAAGATTTTTTATAGATCACACCCAGTACAAAACGAAGAGAATGACCTTGAAACACACTTGTAACCTGGATTAGGATGGATAACCTTGATCAGTTGCCCAGTGTAGCTGAAGCAACAGGGTTCTGTCTCCATACAAGAAAACAAATTTCAGTTTATAAGACGTAGGAACTGGCAGTCTGATTTGCATTCTATCATAGAACAAAGAACATTACGGCACAGTAACAGGCCCTTCGACCCTCCAAGCCGATGCTAATCCAGATCCTCTATCTAAACCTGATGCCTATTTTCTAAGGATCTGTATCCCTCTGCTCCCTGCCCATTCATGTATCTATTTAGATGCATCTTAAATGATACTATCGTTCCCGCCTTTACCACCACCACTGGCAATGCATTCCAGGCCCCCACCATCCTCTGCGTAAAGAACTTTCCACACATATCTCCCCTCAACTTTTCCCCTCTCACTTTGAACTCGTGACCCCTAGTAATTGAGTTCCACACTCTGGGAAAAAAAAACTTCTCGCTATCCATCCTGTCTATACCTCTCATGATTTTGTAGACCTCAATCAGGGTCCCCCCTCAACCTCCGTCTTTACAATGAAAATAATCCTAATCTATTCAATCTCTCTTCATAGCTAGTGCCCTCCGTACCAGGCATCATTTTGGTGGACATGTGATAGGAGGTGGTATTTGAGGTGTTAGATTGGGGTGGACAAAGTCAGAAGCCACACGACACCAGGTTATAGTCCAACAGGTTTCTGGATGATGATGGAACAACGTTCCAAAAGCCTGTTGGACTATAACCTGTGATTGTGTGACTTTTAATATGTAATATAATATTAATGGATTTATCGATTGAATATAGCAATCAGTTTCCATCAATTAGATCCAAGTATTTTTGTTAGGCAGCTGTGAGTTGTTTAAAAACCTGCTTGTGGAAAGTATACAGAGCAGTTGAAGAGAAATTAGCAGGACACCACCAGAGAAACATGCCCCACAAATGATGTGTCTCTGAGAAGTCTATAACCTGCAGACTCCGTTCTTGTCACACTTCAAATCTCATCTAAACTCAAAGAGATGAAAAAAGAGACAAGATGTGAAAAAATTGCCAGTTTGAAAGTTCCACGGGACATTGCACTCAGTATGATGAGGTTGATCCCCACGGAATATTCTTTCCTAAAGCTTAAACTCACATTGCCTTGGGTCAGCTCACATACTGCGCGGGAAGTAATATTAAATTACCAGCTTGAAACATGAGTTATGGTTTTTTTTGCTACAGTAAACAAGAGCAGATTTGGACCATTTACACCATCTTGTGTTGCATAGTGCCCTTCAAATTGGAAAGGTTTTTATTTTTGATCCTTTACTGCTGTTTTCCTTTGACTGCAATAAAAAGGGGCCTAAGGGGCAACTTTTTCATGCAGAGGGTGGTGTGTATGTGGAATGGAAGTGATGGAGGCCGATATAATTACAACATTTAGAAGGCATCTGGAATGGGTAAGTGAATAGGAAGGGCCAAATGCTGGCAAATGGGATTAGATTAATTTAGGATATTTGGTCGGCATGGATGAGGTAGACCAACAGATCTGTTTCCGTGCTGTATGGCTGTAAGACTCTACGTTGTCACGTTATATTACATTCATGGAATGCAAGGTACAGTGCACAGAGTGAGGGCATGAGAGATTTATGAGATGCTCCTGGAATGTTAGTTTTAGACAATAGTAACAATATTAAGGTAAGACCCTGACCTGCCTCCACCTCCCCCCCCACCCCACCCCCGCCCCCCCAACACCCTCCCAACCACCAAAAGATTGAATGAAACCCACCGTCATTCTCACCACGAGTCAGCAGCGGGTTATTGTCAGATCTGCACTTGCAATTATTAACCACTGTCTCTGAAAGCTAGCTTACCCCTTATAAATGCAAAGAGCAAAATCCAGTGAAGCTGGAGTATACAGTATATGGAGTACAAAGCTTCAGTATACAGCTGATTTCAAGTGGGCACTCCAAGCTAAATGGGCTTGACTGTTCTGCTGGAATAACTAAGTAGCATCCCATTGAAAAGCCTGAAGTACCACAGGAAAACATCTTGAAATAAAAGCAGGCAAGTCTGGGAATACTCGACAGATTTGGCAGTACCTGAGGGGAGAGAAACAGTTTCAGGTCAATTACCTTAAACTTGTTTTGACGAATGACCGTCAACTGGAAACATGGTGGGAAATTGTCAAGCAAGGGCGGGGGTGGGGGGTGGGTGTTGGGTGGGGGTGGAGTGGGAGGGGTGTAGAGTAGATTTGTTAGTGGGAGGAGATAATTTCCCTAAAAGAGGCATCAGGGATAGGATATAGCCCACTGTGGGATTTAACCAGATGTGATGGTGAACTTCTGGTTAAAATATTTAAGTATTTAGATAGATCTTTAGGTTCTGTATGAGCCAATGGCTATGGATTTTACAGGAACAGACCTACTTCCTGACCCCTCAGCAGGGTCACCAAACTGAGTGCACAGTAAGAGGGGGGCATCATCAGGGTGGCTGAGTGTCCTAAGGTCTAAGCTCTCAGACCCAACATAAAACTGGCTTCTACAAGCAGGGCCTGATGGAATGCAAAGAGGCTGGGGTTACCACAGGTCAAAAGCAAACAGGAATCAACCCAGGGCTTAAAAATTTGTTGCTGGAAAAGCGCAGCAGGTCAGGCAGCATCAAAGGAGCAGGAGAATCGACGTTTCGGGCATATGCCCTTCTTCGGGAAACAAAACGTCGATTCTCCTGCTCCTTTGATGCTGCCTGACCTGCTGCGCTTTTCCAGCAACACGTTTTTAAGCTCTGATCTCCAGCATCTGCAGTCCTCACTTTCTCCTGGGAATCAACCCAGACCTGTCTTGCATATTGAACAGAGGTGGTTGACATTAAGAATGGGAGAGTCATTACTCAACCAGAATTACTCAATCAGAACACTAAGGGGAAGCATTATGTTTGTACATTCTCCAGTTTTGGCCAGACCCCTTGGCACCACGGAGTAATCAGATCTTGGAAAGGTAATGGGTGCACTCAGGATGGACTGGCTTAACCTCATTGGGCACTGTGATCCCCGACCTGTGACCCCAATGGCTGAAGCCAGAAAACAGCGCTCAGACAGAAGGGATAATGGGGAGACCTGGAAGCCATTCCCTCAGTGAAGACTCTGTCGGTGAAGACTCAGCTGGCGAAGAATCTATGTAAGACCCACCAATGTACAATGAAGACCCCGAGTGTCCTGTTGATGGAGCTCAGTGAATTGGATCCAGCAGCCCAGTCACATTCACCAGAGCAGGTAGGATCTGTGGTATTTTTCAGGCGGTCAGCCTAGTTTGGGAAAAGTTAACTTAATTTGTGTATGTTTTCTTTAACTTGCATCTGGATAAATGTCTATTATGAGTAATAAACTGGTCAAATTGTCTGTACAGTATTGTCTGTGAAAGCCAATGAATATATCAGTGAAATTGAGAGGCTGCAGAGGCAGCAAAAACAGCAGAACATCAGCTCTGTCACGATGAAAAGCTGTTGTCCAGAGTTCCTTCTCAGACACTGCTTTCTCTGCTTGACAGATGATTGCCAACTTTTTGGAAACCATTTAATTTGTCTGGCATTTCATTCAGCTTCACTGCTGCCAGCCTTCAAGGTGAAATTGGACCAATTCATGCAACTTTACGTTCCACTTCTGCTAGAGCAACAGCAAGACCAATACCAACGTCAGTGACAGGAGAAAAACCTGTACCTTGGACACACTTTAGCCACATGTCCTAGTCCATGACTTTGAGTGGGTAGGCACAAAAATCCAGCTCCAAGGAGGTGAGAACCTCAATGTGGACCCACAAGCAGAGGATCAGTTCTTTGAACAAGATGTATCATCAGTGCCTAAGAATCTTGAGGTTGTGACATGACTCAATTATGCAGAATTGGAAAAGCATGTTGCAGTATCCACTGGGTTCCCAACTTGCTGATAAGTCCGCAGACCACGGTCTTGATTTTCACAATTGTCACGAATAAGAAGAGGCTGCACTCCATTTCCGATGCACCCATTTCCACTGGTGAGGGAAGGGGCAAGGGTGTGACCCCCACAGGAGACAAAGGCAAACCCTACAGGCCCATTGCAGTTTCAGGTTCTCAAGAATGCTGAGCATTTTCAACAGTTTCTGGTTTGATTTGAAATTTGTAGGGTCTTGGTTCTAAGGTGAATGTGAACTAGAGTATATTGAAAGAGTTCTGCTTTTCAATGGCATCTCCAAATTTCAAGAGATTGTTGTGAATTACCAGCTGCTTGGATCACTTGCACTTAGTTTACTAGACCCTGGTGGATCTGTCTGAAAACAGCTTCTAAATGATTTTAAAAGCAGACGACTTATGGCTTTTTCATAATGTGGCTTCTTACAGGTTCAGAATATTTCACTAAGTAAGGTGTTGTATGTGTTGATTCCAACAACCTGTGTTGTTGATAAAACCTTGAGAGTGTGCTATAGTCACTGTCTTTGCTTTTAAATGACCCATTCAATTTGATAACTCCCTTTTGATTGGTTTCAGGAAAGTGCGTTTATTTCTATTAAGAGAGCAGAAGAGGTCAAGTGACCCACTGACAACCAACTGTTTCAACCACTTTTTTATTCATTCATCGAATGTGGACATCACTGGCTAGGCCAGCATTTATTGCCCATCCCTAATTGCCCAGAGGGCAGTTAAAGGTCAACCACGTTGCTGTGGGTCTGGAGTCAGATGTAGGTCAGACCAGGTAAGGATGGCAGTTTCCTTCCCTAAGAGACATGATTGAACCAGTTGGGTTTTTCCAACAATCGACAATGGACTCATGGTCATAAATGGACTCTTAATTCTAGATTTTTCTTGAATTCAAATTCTACCATTTGCCAGGGTAGGATTTGAACCCAGATCCCCAGAGTATTACCTAGGTCTCTGAATTAACAGTCCAGCAAGAACACCACTAGGTCATCACCTCACTCATGTGTGTTAAGTTTTAAAATATAAAGGTACAAATTAATAGTCCACAATATATTGGGGCAGGACAATGGATTTAAGAAGATGTCTAATCAGTATGTATGGGAATGTCAAACACACAGAATCGCTACAGTGCAGTGAGACATCCCATCAAATCTGCACTGACCCTCCAAACAGCATCCCCATAACCTCCAACATCCTCCTCCCACCCTATATACATAACCTTACAGTTATCATGGCTAACCACCTAGCCTGCACATCCATGGACACAACAGGGAAAATTAGCATGGCCAGCCCAACTATCCTGTACATCTTGGGACTGTGGAAGGAAACTGGAGCACTCAGAGGAAACCCATGCAGATACGGGAAAAAGTGCAAACTCTACAAAGACAGTCCCATAAGACTGGAATCGAACCCAGTTCCCTGATGCTGTGAGGCAGCAGCACTTACAACTAAGACACCACTCACCTGCGCAAGTATTTAATCTGCTCATTGTATTCCACCTAAATCATACATTTTAAAAGGATGGCTTATATTATTTATAACTGCTACAATTAAACAATAAAATGCAAAATTATGTGGAGTAAGGCTGAAATTAAAGAGTAAGTAACATTGATAGTGAGATGCTTGTATAGAAAATGATATTGGTATGAATACAAAAATATAAACTAAAATACAAATAAGAATGAAAATCAGGCAGATTCTATAACAAGGCAGCTGATAGTGAATGCCAGTTTTACTGTTGTGCATCGACATCAAAATCTAGTCCTTGATAGTTAATGAAAGAAAGTTATAGAAAAAAATGGGAAAACAGAGGAGATAACAATAGGAAGTACATTGATTGATGCCTTGTATTCCCTTCTCTGACATCATCCATCCATCAGCATTAATTACTCATCACCTAGTCATCTGACAACAGGATTTTAGCTTCAAAGGAAATGTTTTTAAAAAAACAAGTAGAATCCAAAAGATTTTATAGTAATATAATTGTAGAAACATACAAGATAGGAGTAGTAGGCCATTCAGCCCCTTGAGAAATAAAGAGGGTTACACCCGATATGTTGACGTTTGCACCTCCTGATGCTGCCTGGCTTGATATGTTCTTCCAGCCTCCTGTTTATCTACATTCAAATCCTTGAGCCTGCTCCACTATTCATTATTGATCATGGCTGTTCATCAAGCTTTAAGAAACCAGGAGTGAACCACCCAAATAAAGTGAGCTGAAATAAAAGGTAAGGGGGAGGGAATTTGGGGGAGGGGCACTGGGAATACGATAGGTGGAAGGAGGTGAGGGTGCGGGTGATAGGCCGGAGAGGGTGTGGGGGCAGAGAGGTCGGGAAGAAGATTGCAGGTCAAGAGGGCGGTGCTGAATCCGAGGGTTGGGACTGAGATAAGGTGGGGGGAGGGAAAATGAGGAAGCTGGAGAAATCTACATTCATCCCGTGTGGTTGGAGGGCTCCTAGGAGGAAGATGAGGTGCTCTTCCTCCAGGCGGCGTGTGGCCAGGGTCTGGCGATGGAGGAGGCCAAGGACCAGCATGTCATTGGCGGAGTGGGAGGGGGAATTAAAGTGTTCCGCCACAGGGCGGTTGGGTTGGTTGGTGCGGGGTCCCAGAGGTGTTCCCTGAAACATTCCGCAAGTAGGCGGCCTGTCTCCCCAATGTAGAGGAGGCCACATTGGGTGCAGTGGATGCAGTAAATGATGTGTGGGGGTGCAGGTGAATTTGCGATGGATTCTTGCAAGGATGCCTACCTTGAAGAAGCTCTCCTCCTCCCTCTACAAGGATCTCAGTGAGTCCCTCTCTCACTGCACCCCCAGGTCATCTCCTCTGCCTCTGACATAACCAAAGAGAATGACACGGGCAAGACTTATGGTACAGGGTAGCTAGAGGGCACATGGGAACACGTAAGGTTAGAGTTAACACTTGGGACTTGATTAGATTCCCTACAGCATGGAAACAGGCCCTTCAGCCCAACAAATCCACACTGACCCTCTGAAGAGTAACCCACCCAAGATGCATTTCATTCTGACTAATGCACCTTATACTATAGGCAATTTAGCACGGCCAATCTACCTGACCTGCACAGCTTTGGACTATGGGAGGAAAACTGCACAGACATGGGGAGAATGTACAAACTCCATACAGACAGTTGCCTGAGACTAGGATTGAAACTGGGACCCTGGTGCTGTGAGGCAGCAGTGCTAATCACTGAGCCACCATGCTGCCCCAAGCGCGTAGATACAATCTTCCAATGAGAAAAAGAGAAATTTGAATTCATGGTTTATATACAGTATGGAACATATGTTTTAAAAAGAGAATTTGAGATCAAGAGAAACTTTAAAAGAGAGGATGACTTGCATTTAAATAATTCGTTTCACAATCTCGGGACATAGCAACACCTTACACTCAGAATCAAAGCAGTAGTCAATGCTGTAACATGGAAAATGCAGCAGAAAATATGCACGCAGCAACTTGTCACTAACATCAATGAGATAATGATGAGGTAACAAGGGGAATTTGGATGCTCATAGTTTTAGGTGAAAGGGCATGATTAGTAAATAGCAGATTGCCTGGTTCCATTGAGACAGGCCACATGCATGCCTCTGAACATATCTTGATTTGAATGGTTCCAGTGTGCAATCCAATGGCGCACACACTGCTAGCTGTCAGCCAGTGCAACGCAGGACCAAACAGTGTGGAACATGGTAAGCATGTGTTTCAGCTAGCCTCCTCTGCTAAAGGCAGCCTGTCCTTCATAACCAGGAATATCATACATCAGATCAAAGGTGTGACTGACTGTCCGAGGCTAGGATGGGAAGTATACCAAATAAATCAGTGGAACAGAGAGAAGATCTGATATAGTATTGGACACATTTGTGGAAGAGATGGAACGATGAGTGAAGGAAGCCAGGGGAACTTCAGCCAAAGGTTCATGAAGAAGCAAGTTGTCAGAGCTCAATGTCCAGAAGGTGGTCCTCAGTGGCAGTAGGTCTGCAAGCTATTCAATGGTCTCACACCATGATCAAGGTCACTACGTGTATCTTCAGAGGTTGTCTCATACCCATTTCATTGCTAGCATCTCATTGCTGCTCAATGCACCATATTTCCATGGGCCACTCATTCAGAACTTCCATACAATGTTCAGAAATTACACCTCAGCCACATATCAATGTTGCCAGTCTTACATTCATGACATTCCTGCAATCTCTGGGGATGGCATTGACCTGGGTATCAACCTTAGAGCAGGCTGGTAGGGTCTGGTTGCACAGCCTCTTCTGTCAGCCCTCCAGGAAGAGGACATCTCTCCTCTGAACCACCCTATCCATCAGCACCTCCAGCTTCCTGCCAAGGAATTGTGGTACCATCTGCCATGTCTCTGGCATGTATCAACTCTGTCCTTGATTGAGGACGACAGCTTTGGAATGCCAGTTCTTATTCAGGCATTTTAAAGGCGGCACTGATACCAGGGATTGTGAATTATTGACGCATGTCTGCTGAGTGGCAAGTGGTTATTGGAACAAGGCATGGTAAGATAGGGCAGGAATCAGATGTGAAAGGTGCAAAAGGGATTTGGTAGGTCATAAATGAGCCAAAAGACAGTGAAGCAACTCAATAAACCTTTTAGCAAAAAGCCCTCCAAAACATTTGACAAAAAAACCCCAAATTTCTCCAAAACAGTGTAAGATTCAACCCAATGGCTTTGGCCTTCCCAATATTCAGTTTGATGAAATTTGAGCATACTAAATACTGGATTTGGACAATATAAAACAGGGTTTGCAATTGTGGTGATTTGATAGAGCTGACTGCTAACAAATTTAAAATGGAAATTGAGTTTAACCTTTTGGGTGAGTTTGCTGAGTGATTACATATAGATGGGAAATAGAAATTGATTTGTTGCCCTGCTTGCTGCACTACCATGACACCTTCCTAATTATTGGTCCTACACTGTTATCCTCTCTCTCTCATGTCTGTTGTTTAAGTACCTGGCAATATTTTATTTGTCCTATTAAATAAAATCAATGTGTCCCTTTAATTTAGGTCAAGGTTCTCCTGACTGTATATTCTTTCGTTCCAAAAGAAGTGATTTTCAGTGTCCAGGAAAATTAAACCTCTCTCCCTCACATCTGGCGAAGCATGCAATAATCAATCTCGGAATGGTTCAGAGTGTGAGTTTACAGATTAATGCTGAGATCACTAAACTGACAGTCACCTTTCTGGCAGTGATGACACACTGAGAGCTTAGGTACGGAGAACAGGTTCAAACCGGTTCCAGAGACCTACACAGAAAATCTCAACTGACAGAAGAGTGATGGTCTGTCTTTTGGATGAGCTATTAAAGTGAGGTCCTTTTAGTCCTGTCAGCTCAGGTTAAAAGATCCCATGGCACCATTTCAAAGATGAACAGGGAACTTGTTTCCAGTGGTCTTGCCAGTATTTAAGACTCAACCAACCGAAGAAGAGAGAACTGAGGCCTCAGACGAAGCCTGTGCAAGGCTGCCTCTTGCGTCATCTCTCACCAGCTCAGATACTGCTACCTCAGTGGGGGTAGGGTGGTGGTAGTGAAGGAGGGGCACACTTAGGCATAGAGGATGTGGGTATACAATGTTGTCACAGCAACAGGTCCACAGCTGGCCAAGGAAGAAACTGGCACTCAGCAGATAAGGCTGAAACATTCGCAACAATCTTCAGCTGGAAGTGCTGAGTGATGATCCATGTCAGCCTCCCCCAGAGGTCCTGAAGAAGGGCTTATGCCTGAAACATCGATTTTCTTGCTCCTTGGATGCTGCTGACCTGCTGCGCCTTTCCAGCAACACATTTTCAGCTCTGATCTCCAGCATCTGCAGTCCTCAATTTCTCCTCCCCCAGAGTCCCCAACATTACAGGTACTAGTCTTCAGCCAACTCAATTCACTCCACCTGATATCAGAAAACAATTGGGGTGCACTCGTTACTGCAAAGGCTATGGGCCCTGACAACATTCCAGCAATAGTGCTGAAGACTTGTACTCTAGTACTTCCTAGTCCCCTTGCCAAACTGTTCCAGTACAGTTACCACACTGATGTCCACCTGATAATGTGGAAAATTGCCCACGTATATCCTGTACAAATCCAACCTGGCCAATTTGAGGGCAGAACGGTGGTTCAGTGGTTAGCACTGCTGCCTCACAGTGACCTAGGTTCAATTCCCGCCTCAGGCAACTGTCTGTGTGGAGTTTGCACTTTCTCCCAGTGTCTGTGTGGGTTTCCTCCGGGTACTCCGGTTTCCTCCCACAATCCAAAGATGTGCAGGTTAAGAGAATTGCCCATAGTGTTAGGTGGATTAGTCAGGGGTAAATAAATATAAGGGGGGTAGGTTTCTCTTCAGAGGGTCGGTGTGGACTTGTTGGGCCAAAGGGCCTGTTTTTTTTTTGGGTTTTTTTGTTTTTTTCTTCCCTTTTATTTCTTCATTTCTTTTTAAACACCCCACACTACCACCTAACTGCGGTAGTGCTTATTTTCCCCCCCACACCCATGTTGTATGTGTGCAGGTGTGAGACACAGTGAAAGACACAAGGTGTACAAATCTTTATTCAATTTCCACCACCAGGAATATAGGAAAACACCCGAGTGACCAGTGACAAGCACTGCCCTTCACATCAAAGGACAATGCTGTGTGATCAAAACAGTGAAGGGGAGGGTAGGGATTAAATCAAAATAGAGTTGGAGGGGGAAATAATGCACTCCACTCCCTGTGGCACCCACCTCTCCTTAAAGGACTCCAGGGTGTTGGTGGAGACCGCGTGCTCCTTCTCCCAGGACACCCGAGCTCTAACGTAACCCCGGAAGAGGGGCAGGCAGTCGGCCCTAACGACCCCCTCCACGGCCCGCTGCCTGGACCTGTTGATGGCCAGTTTGGCCAGGCCCAGGAGCAGACCCACGAGGAGGTCTTCGGACCTGCCCTCCCTCCTCCGTACCGGGTGCCCGAAGATCAGGAGCGTGGGACTGAAGAGCAACCAAAAGCAGAGGAGGAGGTTTTTAAGAAAATCAAAAAGGGAGTGCAAACGCCCACACCCAATATATACATGGTCCACAGACTCCACAGCGCCACAGAACAAGCAGTTGGGCTGGGAGTCCGTGAACCACCGCAATCTGCGGTTGCAGGGGACTGCTGCGTGCAGCACCCTCCATCCCAGATGCAAGAGAAAGGGGGAGGACTCCCGCGTAGAGAGCCCTCCACTGGGGATCTCCACCGCCCGGTGCCAAATGGGCACGCCAAGGTCCACCCGGACGGTGGATGAGGGAGAAGAGGTGGACGGTGTGCAGCAGCAGTCGATACAGGGCCTTCCTTTGTATATCCCTTAAGGGGACAAAATTAAAATTCCGGAGGCGGCTCAGGTTGTCGGGCACAGGCTCCCGCGGGAAGTACGGGACCTTGGGATCCCACCGCACACCTGAGCATCCTCCAACCGGTGCACTACGTCGGGTCCGAGCACCGCCGTTTTAAGGCGTCGGATGGCGGTGGCCACGTACCGGATGTCTACCGCTGCCCTGCTCGCTATGTCCTGCGGCAGCATCCAGCCCAGGCCCCCGGCACCCAGCACGTCCCCGACCCTGGTCACCCTCGCCGCCACGGCCCTCCCCTCCGACAGCCACTCGAACCCGCGAGTACGGAGGTGTGGATTCCTGAGCAACGGCTCCCTGACGACAGCCGCTACTCCAGCCGGAGGGTAGGCGCGACGCGATTCGACCATGTTCCAGACAGTGATCAGGTCCTGGTAAAAGACAGGCAGCACCTTGAGGGCGACCTCCAAACCGTCACGGTCGACGAACAAGAGCTGCGTGTCGTAGTTGAGGTTACGCACCTGGCGGAAAAAATACGTCGCCAGGGCGCACCACCTAGGAGGAGGCTCGACGTAAAGGTATCGCCGCAAGGTCTGAAGGCGGAACGTCGCGACCTGGGTGCGGACGCACACCAGCGACTGACCGCCCTCCTCAATAGGCGACCCAGTGCATCTTTTTGTCCCAGAAGAAGTCGACCAACGTTCTCTGGATGTCAGCGACAAAGCCAGGAGGAGGGACCAAAGTGACCAGCCGGTACTACAGCATGGCGGCCACCAGCTGGTTTATGACCAGCACTCGACTCCTGTAAGATAGCACTCGGAGCAGTCCTGTCCAGCGGCCTAGACGAGCCGAGACTTTGGTCTCCAGCTCCTGCCAGTTGGCCGGCCAGGATTCCTCAGCCGGGCTGAGGTAGACCCCCAGGTAGAGGAGATGGGTGGTACTCCAGCTGAACCCCCGTAACTCCTCCGGCAGAGAGTCCACCCGCCACGGACCGACCAGTAGTCCGGAACATTTGGCCCAGTTGATCCTGGCGGAAGACGCTGCCGAGTACACGGCCTGGCACTCGCGCATCCTCCCCAGGTCAGCCGGGTCGGTGAAAGTGAGGAGCACGTCGTCGGCGTAGGCCGAGAGGACCACCCCCGTGCCCGCGCCGCGCAGAACCAGCCCCGACAACCTCCTCCGCAAGAGGCGCAGGAAAGGCTCCACGCACAGGGAATACAGCTGGCCGGACAGGGGGCAGCCTTGACGCACTCCTCTCCCGAAGCGAAGGGGCGCCGTCAGGGAACCGTTAACTTTAACCAGACACTATGCGCGGCGTACAAAAGTCGGATCCGGGCGAGGAACCGCGTCCCGAACCCGAATGCCCGCAGAGTCCCGAGCAGGTACTCGTGATCGACCCTGTCGAACGCCTTCTCCTGGTCGAGAGACAGGAAGGCGCTCGGCAGACCAGCCCGTCGACAGAAATGGATCAGGTCCCGGACCAGGTGGACGTTGTCGTGTATCCTCCGGCCCGGGACCGTGTAGGACTGGTCCGGGTGAATCATGTGGGCCAGCACGGAAGCCAGGCGAGAAGACAACACCCTGGCGAAGATTTTGTAGTCCGTGCTGAGGAGGGAGACCGGACGCCAGTTCTTTAAGGAATGAAGGTCCCCCTTCTTTGGCAGCAGGACGATGACCGCCCTGCGCCAAGAAAGGGGCAGCTGTCCAGCATTTAGACACTCCCCCAGAACCTGTGCGTAGTCGTTCCCCAGGACGTCCCAGAACGCCCTGAAGAACTCCACAGTCAGCCCGTCCAGCCCCGGGGTTTTGCCCCTCGAGAGCTGGTCGAGGGCGCCGGTCAGCTCCTCTAAAGTGACGGGAGCGTCGAGCCTTCCGGCGTCCTCCGGGCTGAGCTGCGGCAGGTCCTCCCACAGAACTCTGCGAGCGTCCTCGCTGGACGGATCCGGAGAGAACAGAGCTGTGTAATAGTTTCGGACGTGGGACCTGACGCCCTCCGGATCCGAGACGAGGGACCCGTCGTCGGCCAGCAGCACAAGGAGCTGCTGACGGGTGCCGCGCCTTTTTTCCAGCGAGTAGAAGAAGGGGGAGCCGCGGTCCAGGTCCTGGAGGAGCTGGATCCGCGACCTCACGTACGCGCCCCGAGCCCCGACGAGCTGCAGGTCCCGGAGCGCGGCCTTCTTCTCTTCGTACGCCCCGCGCAGGGCCGGGTCCGCGTCGGGCTGACTGAGGCGTGACTCCAGGTCGAGCATCTCCCTCTCCAACTCCACGATCCTGGATTTCCGCCTCTTGGTCGACCCCCTCGCGTACTCCTGACAGAAGACGCGGACGTGAGCCTTGCCCATGTCCCACCATAGCCTCAGGGAGGGGAAGCTTCCCCGCTTCCTTCTCCAGCCGGCCCAGAAACGACGAAACGAGTCCCGGAACCGCTCGTCCTCCAGCAGCAGGTTGTTAAAGTGCCAGTACGCGGAGCTGAGCCTGGCGCTGAATGGAAGGAGTTCCGCCCACACCAGGTGATGGTCCGTGCACGACACCTGCCGCGTGGAGGCCTTCGGAAAACAGGAGTCGTACGCCCGCGAAACGTACAGGCGGTCGATTCTGGACGCTCCGACCCCAGGCCTCACGAAGGTGAAGGCGATGGAGTCGGGATGGAGATTCCGCCAGACGTCCACCAGGTCGAAGGACTTGACCAAGTCCCCCAACCTCTTCCCTGACGCACAGCCAGTGCGGGCACCGCCGTGGTCCCTGCCCTCGAGGACGCAGTTAAAATCTCCCCCGAGGACGACGCACTGGTTCTCGTCGATGGAAGCGAGATGAGCGGACACTTCTTCAAAGAAGCTCGCTTGCCTCGGCCCGGCCAGGGGAGCATAGACGTTCACCAAGTGAAGCACCGCGCCCCCCCAGCCGAACCGTCAGGTGAAGCAAACGGCCTGGCACCGGCTCCCTGACCCCCAAGATCTCCGGCTGAAATTGCGGGGCCAACAGGATAGCCACTGGGAGGACATGTGAGGGGCACAGGAGTCCCTCGCCCTCACCAGGAGTGCCCCCAGGAAGTTCCTGACTCGCTTTCGCTCATTCACGTCGAGCCCAGGCGCCTGGCGAGCAGCGTGGGCCGACCAGTAAACTCTCTCAAAAGAGCTCCAGCGGTCGAGTGCCAGTTGGGCTCTATCCCGGTGACTCCGGGTTTCCTTGACAAACTCCCAGAGTTCCTCGAGAGGGATGAGGGGGGAGATCGGTGGGCGGGCAGCTGGGACTCGAAAATGTCGCTGCAGACAGACTCCACGTAATTCCCAGTGTCCACCACCGACCCCAAACCTCCCCCGGGAGGTCGCCCACGGTCACCAACCCCTCTCCCACCAAGAGAATGGGGGCTGGTCCAGCACAGCCAACACACCTCAAACCCCCGGCGACCCCACCCCCAAGGTCACTGGCAGTACCTTCCTCAGCACACCCCTTCCCAGAACACCCTGAGTTCAGGTCGTTGGGCAGCAGAGGCTCGGGGCCCTACTCCTCTCCCGAATCCGGGACTCCCGGCTCCTCGGGGAAAAGATCCTCCCACAGGGCTAAGGCCCCCAGAAAAACAGTCTGCGAGGGAGGAGCGAGGATAACACCTTCCTCCCCTCCACCGCTCAACGACCCAGCAGAGGGTTCTCCATTGTCAACCCAGACCACGGCCCATGTGGTTATTAAAGTCCTCCCCAGGGGCCGGAGGAGTGATGGCAGCAGAAGGTCCTGCTATAGCCCTTGGGGGTTCGGGCAGGTCAGGCCACGGTGCGGGACAAGCAAGAGGCAACGTAGGCTCAACCCCTGTAGAGGGACAATGCCACCAGTGCACTGTTAGAATGTCTCTCCTCTCCAAAGGCCAGCACCTCTTCTCCAGAGAGACAGGGGGTACTTTATGGGCCTTCCCCTGCCCGACCGCCTTGGTGGTCATGGGGCCTGTGGACCCTCCCCCCAGCCTTTCCTGGAATACAATTGGCTGGGGGAAGGCAGGGGGTGTGGCCACGGCCCTGGTTTAGCAGGTGATGGTGGGCAAGGCAGGGGCCCGGTTCCCTCTCTGGGACCCGGAGACACGGTTACTACAGGAGGTGAGGCAGCGATGGCTTTCCACACCCCCAGGTTAGTGCCAGGTGTTGTAGCCCCAGAGTTTCTGTAATGGGACGGGGGTTGGGTGTGGGGTCAGTGGGTGTAGTAGGGGCAGGATCAGGTATGGGTTTGGGGGTCTGGGTTCCTGCACCAGGGTGACGCTGGCACGGCCACGGGGGCTTGTCGTGCTTGGGCGGGGCAGGTTGTGGGCTAGTCATAGGGGAAGAAGATAGGGTGGTCTCCCTGTGGGCGGGCCTGGCGTGTTGGGTCTTCTTGAGCGCCTTCTGTCCGGCCGGACGTTCACCCCCCTCCCCGAGGCGTCCAATGCCTCAGCCTCTGGCTTAGTCCCTGCTGCTGGGGCTTGTGGTGTTGACCTGGGGGAGGGGAAGTGGCTGTGGCGGCACCACCCTCAGCCACTGGTAGGGGCTGGGCAGCCTTCTGGGTGGAGCAGTTTTTTCTTATGTGCCCCACCTTGTGGCACAGGTGGCACTGCATGCTGTCTGCCATCCAGAAGACGTGGTAGGCCGTGCCCTTGTGGAGGAGGGTAAATGAGCCCTCGGTGATGACCTCCTGGGCTAGGCAAATGAACACCTGGCGTCGGAAGGAGTATACGTGCCAAACGGGAGGGCCTTTAAGACCGAGCAGGAGCGACCGGATCTCCCCCAAGGTGTTGAGATGGGGAAGAAGGACCTCATTGGCAAAGAAGGGCGGGACTTCGGAGATCACGACCCTCTGGGCCGTAACCTCCAAAGGGCCGACGGGCAGGTGTGTCCCGCCCACAGTGAGTCCCCTCTCCACGGCCAGGTGGACCGCCTGCTCGGTCCTCAGGAAAAAGACCGCCTTCCCGTACATCCTGGACACAGCGACAGTGGCCAGTGGGCCAACCACACCAGCCATGGCCTTGCTGCAGACCTCGATGGTCATGTTGGGGTGGGAATAGGCCTTGACCCCAGGCATTTAGTCAGGTGCCTGAAAGGGGTCGGGGTTGCAGCCAGGGTTGGAGCAGTCACCCCGGCGTAGGTGCGGCTGGGCCCTGCAAGTCTGGGACTTGCCATACTGTGCTGCTGAATGTTGGTAGGCCCAGGAACCAGCTGTGTGTTGAGTCCAGTTGAGGCCTCAGGCAGTGTCAGCAGCAGTGGTGGAGGTCTTGGGGAGGGGCCCAAGGCGAGTCCCAGGCAGCAGCAGTGGAGGTCCTGAGGAAGGGCCCAAGGCGAGTCCCAGGCAGGGGTGATGGAGGCAGGCCTCAGGCAACAGCAGCGATGGAGGCAGGCCTCCGGCAAGTCCCAAGCAGAATTGGTCACAGCAGTGGGGGCAGACCTGTTGGGAGGGTCCCCAAGGCAAGTCCCAGACAGGCCCAAAATTTAGTTCCAGGCAACAGCGCTGGAGATCCTGGGAGGGGCCCAAGGCGAGTCCCAGTCAGCAGCAGTGAGGCAGGCCCCAAGCAGTAGCAGCTGAGGCAGGTCAGGGTAGGGTCCTAGACAGCAGCAGTGGGAGTGGGCCCCAGGTCAGCAGCAACACTCCCTTGACCTGGGTGAGGCCCAGGCTGCAGCTCCAAAAGCAGGCCCAGGACTCAAAGCTCTCACCTCCTTCTGCCTCCTTCCGTTTTCTCAGAGCTCTCTGGATGTGGAGCAGCTGGTCCAAACACAGTTCCCCTTCCCCTCTGACACCTTCAAGGAGGAGAGTCCTTGAACGCGCATGCACACACTGATCCAGCTTCCTCAGCGCCAGCTCTGAGTGTCAGGATGTTGGACACTCCTGTTTTTGTTTTACTGTTTTTTTTCTTTTTTCTATTAAAACTCCCGCCTAACTGCGGTAGTGCTTATTTTTTCCCCAGCACCCATGGTGTATGTGCAGGTGTGAGACACAGTGAGAGACACAAGGTGCACGAATCTTTATTCAATTTCCACCATCAGGAAGAATGGAAACACCCGAGTGGCCAGTGACAGGCACTGCCCTTCACATCAAAGGGCAATACTGTGTGATTAAACAAATTACAAAACAGTTTACAAAACACATTTACAGCTGTACACAAGAGACAGCAATTTTACAAGGGAGAGGAACAGCAAAGCTAGGCCCCAAACCCTACCGTTCGAACAGTTTACAGGGACATGAGGACAAACCTCAAATCCCAGTTCCACATATGACAAGGACACTTGTACATGAGACAATACTGTTACATACAAAAGTGCAGACAATACAGACCCAGCAAGCCCCTGTCCCTCCCACCTTCCGATCACTCTAAGGCAGCCCGCCCCTACCCACTTTCCGGCTCTCTGTGCACCCCATGCCCCTTCCAGTTCTCTGTCCGACCTGATACACCTTTCGACCATCTCTAGGACAGCCCACCCCGGTACCCGCCTGGGGTGACAGCGGTCAGGACTGCCTACCCACTTTCTGGCTTCACTAACCGCCCTCAGCACCTTTCGACCACCTCTGGGGCAGCCCGCCCCGGTACCTGCCCAGGGTGACAGCGCTGAGGACGGCTACCCGCCTTCTGGCTCTCTGTCTGTCCCTACGTACCATTGGGCTCTCACCCACCCCAAAGCGCCTCCGGCCAGTGGGCTATCCTGGCACACCTTCCGACCACCCCTAGGACAGTCCGTCCCCTTCCCTGGGATGACAACGAGAAGGGTAGCCCACAAGCCTTCCGGATCTCAGCCCACCCCTATGCGCCTTCTGGCTCTCGGCTGCTCTGACACCTTTCGACCACCTCTAGGACAGCCCGTCCCGATTACCCCTTCTTGGGACGACAGCGCACAGAACGGCCTACCCACCATCCGGCTCTCAGGGCAACTGGCATCAGGGTGGCCTACCCACTCTCCGGCTTTCGGGACAGCCTATCAACCTTCAGGTTCACAGGATGGCCTACCCACCCTCCAGCTCTCGGGGTGACAGCTTTCAGGATGACCCATAAGCCTCCCAGCTCATGATAAGTCCTGCAAGACCCAGGGACACACAAGACAGTGCAGGCGATAGACCCAGGAAACACCACAATACAGTTAATTACCAAAAATAACAGTCCTTTCTGGTACACAGTCCAAATCTATACAGTCTTCAAAATATAGAATCCATTTCCAGGAAGAGTCCACTCCAGTATACAATGTGCATTGTCAGAAATAGAGTCTGCTCCAAACTGCAGAGTCCGTTGCTAAAACAGAGTCCACTCCTGAAGGCAACAAATGCACACCCCACAGCACACAGGCATTCAGTCTCCATGGAATCCTGGCCCACTCACAGGAACATAGTACAGGTGTAGTTAACTCACTGGGATTTGATCCACTCCTGAAGGCAAGGTCTGTTGCCAAACTCCAGGGTACAGCAAGTGCTCACCTCCCAGCACACACACAGGTGTTCAATCTTCAGAGGCCCAATCCCAGGGCTAGGCCTCCCCACAGGAACAGCTCCTCTGGTAAAATGTATGTTTTCCACACAGGCTCAGTCCAAACACCAATAAAAAGTGAAGACACATACAAAAAACAAAGAAAACTAGAGAACAAGGGCTAAGCCCTACCACAAAATTAACATTGTCCTTTTCTCGAAAAGAGTAACACAGGCTGTAACCAACCAGTGAAGCAACAATTCCCTAATGAGAACTGAGTTACACCTGAAACACTGTGTGTGCATCAGGAGTTTAATAATCAGTCCTCACTAAAAGGAATGCCAGCTGCCTGCCCCTCTTCCGGGGTTACGTTAGAGCCCGGGTGTCCTTGGAGAAGGAGCACGCGGTGTCCACCAACACCCTGGAGTGGTTCAGGGAGAGGTGGGCGCCGCAGGGAGTGGAGTGCATTATTTCCCCCTCCAACTCTATTTTGATTTAGTCCCTACCCTCCCCTTCACTGTTTTGTTCACACAGCATTGCCCTTTGATGTGAAGGGCAGTGCTTGTCACTGGTCACTCGGGTGTTTTCCTATATTCCTGGTGGTGGAAATTGAATAAAGATTTGTGCACTTTGTGTCTCTCATTGTGTCTCACACCTGCACACACACACACACACACCATGGGTAAAAAGAATAGAAAAAAAAATAAACAGGCGATTCACACAACATTGCCCTTTGATGAATAAAAAGAGGCAAAGAAGAAAAAAAAAGGAATGCCAGTTAATAAACTGGCTAAATAATTCAGCCAGTTCAAGAGTCAGGTTCCCCCTCCAAAAAAAGGAAGCAGAAACTAACAGTAACTTACTAGTTGTAATACAAGCCAGCATAGAGTCAATCCCCTAAATTGAGGAGACTCCTGGTTTTTTTTTTCTTTCTCCCCCATACTGCGATAGTGCTTATTTTTTCCCCAGCACCCATGTTATGTGCACACAGGTGTGAGACACAAGGTGTACGAATCTTTATTCAATTTCCACCACCAGGAAGAAAGGAAACACCCGAGTGGCCAGTGACAGGCACTGCCCTTCACATCAAAGGGCAATGCTGTGTGATCAAACAGTGACACTCCTGTTTATTTATTTTATTAAACAAATTACAAAACAGTTTACAAAAGAATTTACAGCTGTACACAAGAGACAGCAATTTTGCAAGGGAGAGGAACAGCAAAGCTAGGCCCCAAACCCTACCGTTCGAACAGTTTATAGGGACATGAGGACAAACCTCAAATCCCAGTTTCACATATAAAAATATCAAGAGACATCAACAATGACATTTGTACATTAGACAATACTGTTACATACAAAAGTGCAGACAATACAGACCCAGCAAGCTCCCACCTTCCGACCACCCTAAGGCAGCCCGCCCCTACCCACCTTCCAGCTCTTGGTCCACCCCATGCCCCTTCCACTTCACAGTTCACCCTGACACACCTTTCGACTACCTCTAAGACAGCCTGCCCCAGTACCCGCCCAGTGTGACAGCGGTCAGGACGGCCTACCCACCTTCCGGCTTCACTAACCACCCTCAGCACCTTTCGACCACCTCTGGGGCAGCCCGCCCCGTTACCTGCCCAGGGTGACAGCGCTGAGGATGGCTGCCCGCCTTCTGGCTCTTGGTCTGCCCCTACATACCATTGGGCTCTCACCCACCCTGGTGCGCCTCCAACCGGTGGGCTATCCTGGCACACCTTTCGGCCACTTCTAGGACAGCCCGTCCCCTTCCCTGGGATGACAGCGTGCAGGGTAGCCCACAAGCCTTCCGGATCTCAGCCCGTCCCTACGTGCCTTCTGGCGCTCGGCTGCTCTGACACCTTTCGACCACCTCTAGGACAGCCCGTCCCGATTTACCTCTTATCGGGACGACAGCAACACTCCTGTTTATGTTTTTTTTTCTCTCTTCTTTTTTTTTCTTTCCTTTCTCTTTTTCTTTTTTGAGAGTCCTTGCACGTGTGTACACATAGAGTCACACACTGATCCAATCTCCAAAAGGGGGAAAAACATCCGAGTGGCCAGTGACAAGCAGTGGCCCTTCACATCAAAGGGCGCATTCCTGTTCTTTTTTTTTTCTTTTTTTCTTTTTTTTGTGCTTATTTTTCCCCAGCACCCATGGTGTGTGTGTGTGTAGATGTGAGACACAGTGAAAGACACAAAGTGCATGAATCTTTATTCAAGTTCCGCCACCAGGAAGATATGAAAAACATCCGAGTGGCCAGTGACAAGCACTGCCCTTCACATCAAAGGGCAATACTGTGTGATCAAAACAGTGAAGGGGAGGGTACTCCTGTTTATTTTTTTTAATTTTTTTAATTTTTTTTTGTTTTTTCTTTTTCTTTTTTTTTGCCCCCCACACTACCGCCTAACTGCGGTAGTGTTTATTTTTTCCCCAGCACCCATGGTGTGTGTGTGCAGGTGTGAAACACAGTGAAGGACACAAAGTGCATGAATCTTTATTCAATTTCCACCACCAGGAAGATATGAAAAACATCCGAGTGGCCAGTGACAAGCACTGCCCTTCACATCAAAGGGCAATACTGTGTGATCAAAACAGTGAAGGGGAGGGTACTCCTGTTTATATATCTGTCAGTCAGTGCTCCCTGATTGGACCAGATTAACAGGCCCAATCAGGGAACTCATATTCTGAGGTCCAACAGGCTGATCTCGTTATGATCGCGAGACACCCACCAGATAGACTACAACTGAGCAGCAAAGCATGGTACCATTTTTTTGTGACTGCATTGATTGGCAGGCGAGACAGAGAAGGGATGTCAGGAGCCTACTGGTGGCACTGAGTGAGTGAGGGCAAAGCGAGCAGGTAAACAGCCATGAGATGCAATTTTATCCAATCCACAAGCTGTGTGCCTGATCATTTTCTTTTCATCATTCATTCATGGGATGAGGACATCACTGGCCAGGCCAGCATTTATTGCCCATCCCTAATTGCCCAGAGAACACTTAAGAGTCAACCACATTGCTGTGGTTCTGGAGTCAAATGGAGGCCAGGCCAGTTAAGAATGGTAGATTTTCTTCCCTAAAGGATATTAGAGACCCAGATAGGTTTTTCCAAAAATCAGCAATGGATTCATGGCCATCATTCGACTCTTAAATTCGGACATTTATTGAATTCAAATTCCACCATCTGCGGTGGCAGGATTCAAACCCAGGTCCTAGAACGTAAACTGGGTCTCTGAATTAACAGTCCAGTGACAAAACCACTAGACCATTGCCTCCCCCAGCTTGTGCGCACAATAACCGTGCTGCAGCCTCCTCAATGCTAGCTGTCACTGTGCCTTCTGCAATGTAAGCCTGTTTTTCCAGACCACACCACCAGTGAATTGGAGAAGTGCCAGGATAGATCGTGAGGCATTGGGAGATGCTGAATTTGGGCGAGGGGATCCATGTGGCTGGTGGCTATGGGTCCTGCCCCAGGCTGCAGTTGGTCATAGGAAGCATGGATGTCGTCCAGAGCAAGCACTGACATGAATCCACCAGGCACCCGCTCGGGTTTCCATGTCAGGCTTCTCTGACTGGAGCTTCGTTTGGAAAAATGAGAGGCTGAATATTAACATCTCGCTGCTACTTAGCAAGAATCACACCACATCTCTTGTGGCTGATCCTGGGGTTAGTGGGACTGATAAATGAGGATTCCAACAACTTGCCTACCACCGATATCAGGCTCACCGACCTATAGTTCCTTGGCTTTTCCATACTACCTTCCTTAAATAGTGGCACCACGTTAGCCAACCTCCAGTCTTCCAGCACCTCACCATTGACTATTGATGATACAAATATCTTAGCAAGGGGTCCAACAATCATTTCCCTAACTTCCACAGAGTTCTAGGGTACACCTGATCAGGTCCTGGGGATTTCTCCACTTTTATGCATTTCATGACATCCAGCACTTCCTCCTCTGAAATATGGGCGTTTTTCAAGATATCACCATCTCCCTACATTCTATATCTTCCATGTCCTTTTCCACACTAAATACTGATGCAAAATACTTGTTTAGTATCTGCCCCATCTCCTGTGGTTCCACACAAAGGCCACCTTGCTGATCTTTGAGAGGCCCTATTCTCTCCCCAGTTACCCTTTGGCCTTAAATGTATTTGTAAAAACCCTTTGGTTTCTCTTTAACTCTATTTGCCAAAGCTGTCTCATGTCCCCTTTTTGCCCTCTTGATATCCCTGTTAAGTATACTCCGACTGCCCTTATGCTCTTCTAAGGATTCATTTGATCTATCTTCTCTATACCTGACATATACTTCCTTCTTTTTCTTAACCAAACCCTCAATTTCTTTCATCATCCAGCATTCCCTACGCCTGCCAGCCTTTCCTTTCATCCTAACGGAAATATACTACCTCTGGGCTCTTGTTATCTCATTTCTGTAGGCTTCCCATTTTCCAGCCATCCCTTTACCTGTGATTTTTTGCCCCCAATCAGCTTTTGAAAGTTCTTGCCTAGTACCATCAAAATTAGCCTTCCTCCAATTTAGAACTTCAACTTTTAGTCCTGGTCTATCCTTTTCCATCACTGTTTTAAAAGTAATAGAATTATGGCCCCAAAAGTGCTTCCCCACTGACATCTCAGTCACCTGCCCTGCCTTATTTCCAAGAGTAAGTCAAGTTTTGCATCTTCTCTAGTAGGTACATTTATATACTAAATCAGAAAATTCCTCTCTATCTAAACCCTTAACACTATGGCAGTCCCAGTCAATGATTGGAAAGTTAAAATCCCCCTACCATAACCACCCTATTATTCTTACAGATGACCCAGGTCTCCTTACAAATCTGTTTTTCAATTTCCCCTGACTATTAGGGGGTCTATAATAAATGCCAATAATGTGATCATCCTTTTCTTATTTCTAAGTTCCACCTAAATAACTTCCCTGAATGTATGCCACTCCCCCTCCTCTCTTGACTCCCTTTCTGTCCTTCCTGTAGCACTTGTAGCTTGGAACATGAAGCTGCCAGCCCTGTCCATCACCGAGCCACTTTTCTGTAATTGCTATCTCATGTTCCTAACCATGCTGAGTTCCTCTGCCTTCCCTGTTAGGCCTCTTGTAATGAAATAAATGCAGATTAATTTATCAATCCTATCTTGATGTCTGCTTTGTCCCTGCCTGCCCTGACTGTTTGACTCCCTTCTTTTCTCCATTGTACCGTGATCCTGGCTAAATTCCACATTCCCACTTACTCATCAGATTGTTTAATTTTCCATGAGTCAAAGATCCATTTACTTCACCTTATAAAAATTTAGTTCTCCTCCTCCAATGTACTGCAGCAGCAGTTTACCACATTGAAGAAAGCATTGCAGCAACTCACCAAGTCTCATTTAACAATAGCTTCAAAACCCACAACCCCACAAAGTCAAAGATGTTGCAACAGCTGCAGGGGAATACACCCAACATCCCATTTAAGTTACTGACCTGGAGTTACATTGATCATCCCTTACTTGATGAATCAAAGACTTGGATGTCCCTATCTACACACCAAAAGAAATCAATGGATCTGGAAATGATCATTTGGGAAGCAAATTGTACACCTCCTTCCAATTTGAAAATTAAGTGCTGACCTCTGCCTTATATTCAGACAGCTTTACATCCTTGCTACCACCCTGCTTCAAATTTGTGAGTGGCACGGTGGCGCAGTGGTTAGCACTGCAGCCTCACACCGCCAGAGACCTGGGTTCAATTCCTGCCTCAGGCGACTCTCTATGTGGAGTTTGCACATTCTCCCCGTGTCTGCATGGGCTTCCTCTGGGTGCTCTGGTTTCCTCCCACAATCCAAAAATGTGCAGGTTAGGTGAATTGGCCACACTAAATTACCCGTAGGTGAAGGGGTAAATGTGGGGGAATGGATCTGGGTGGGTTGTGCTTCACCGGGTTGGTGTGGACTTGTTGGGCCGAAGGGCCTGTTTCCACACTGTAATCTAATCAGTGTGGATGTAGCGACTTTGACAGATAGTCTAGGGTAGGATTGTTTTCGCTGGAGTTCAGACGAATGAGGGGGCATCTCATAGAGATTTAGAAAATTCTTACAGGACTAGACAGGCCATATGCAGGGCAGATATTCCCAATGGTGGGTGAGTCACCGTCTAAGGATTTGGGGTAGACTATATAGGACAGAGATGAGGAGGCTTTTCTTCACCCAATGAGTGGTGAGCCTGTGGAATTCATGGAAGTAGTTGATGCCAAAACATTGAATGTATTCAAAGAGGAGGCTAGATATTACATTTGGGGTGAATGGGATCAAAGTTTACAGGGAGAAAGCAGGATTAGCCTATTGAGTTGGACAATCAGCCATGATGGTAATGAATAGCTGAGCAGGCTTGAAAGGCCGAATGGTGCCCTCCTATCTTCTATGTTACTTTGAAAGTTTATAAGGTGGAGTCAGTTGCTCCCGACATCAAGGCGGGCCTCATCACATTTACTTTTTAATTCTGCGCCATGTCACACCATAGCCCATACTGGTCAGAGCCTGGTAAGATTCTGCCCATCCATTGTAATTGGTCCCTCCCGTAACTTGACACTGTTCACAGCCTTGGTGCTGTATTTCAGATGAACATACAACACATGTTTGCACTGCTACCGAAACCACCAACTTGTTCATACAGTGTCATAGGGTCATACACCAGAGAAACATTCCCTCCAACCCACCATGCCAATGCTGACCAACAAACACCAAAGGGACACTAATCACATTCACTACACTTGGCCAATACCATGCTATGTCCATGCTATGCAGTGGCACTTTCTGTGCTAATCCAGATGCTGCTTAACTACTGTGAGAATACCTGCCTCTTCTGTAATATGTTCTGACTCCACACTTGGTTCAGCAGGTCCATTGCTGGAGAACTTATCCATGCCTTTGTTTTCATTGGATTATTCCAATGCACTGCTGAGTGGTCTCCAAAATTCTACCCTTGAAATCATTCAATCTCTGCTGCTTTGTTGAGTGCAACTTCCAATAGAGAGCCCAGAGCCAAATCATGTACAGAGTTAAGTGGAGAAAGGCAGAGAGGTGTTCCATTGTTTTTATCTTGGCCAAAACATTTTCAGCCTCCTTGGTTCTTCCTCTGCTACAGAACAAGAACCTGGTTAATCAGTGAGTATCTGGGAAATGATTAAGATTTATTCTATACCTAAATTTTAAAATAGAATAGTAGCTGGTGGTGAAGTTAACAAAATACATAGAAACATATCTAAATGTAAATTGAATACAATCACGAAGTTGATCCTTGAATACATTAAGATGTAGCACAGGTGATGTGTCATAGTTGCACAACAGGGGAATTCTGGGATAGCTTTCTGTTCCAGGCAGACACACCTGGTATGAGTGTTTGAAGTTTGAGCAGCTTTGGCTCAGAGGTTTAGAGCTGGAGACTGAATGACAGATAGTGGAACTCATCAAGGATACGATTGATTTGGAGATGCCGGTGTTGGACTGGGGTGTACAAAGTTTAAAAATCACACAACACCAGGTTATAGTCCAACAGGTTTAATTGGAAGCACTAGCTTTCGGAGTGACGCACCTTCATCAGGTGATTTTGGAGGACACAATTGTAAGGCACAGAATTTATATCAAAGATTTACAGAGTGATGTAACTGAAATTATACATTCAAAAATACCTTGACTGTCTGGTGAGTCTTTCATCTGTTCGAATACCATGATAGTTTCACTTCTTTCATGTATAAATCACAAAACTTCTTTTTTAAAAGTTGCATTCTCGGGTAAAGTATAAGAATTGGTGATAGCTAGACAATATGTTGAAGGTGTTAGCCCCCTGTGTTCTCTGTCTATGCCATGATGTTTAGATTGATTCTAATCTAAAAAGTGAGATAAGAGTTTTACATGAATTAAAGGATAAGATTCATTGCACCAGGATACAGCCACAACACTTATGGATGGATCACCTGATTTAGTCAGTGGTCCGGGAAACAGGGTTGCGACTGTCAATAAAGGGACCCAAATGATAGGACTTTGCAATTATCCGACATGTTTGAGGGAGATTCAACTTTTCTGGATGAGAGTGAGGGCTTCTGGGAGGGTCTCAACTAACTAAGATGGCACTGCGGTATGGGAAACCACGTAAGAGGGGTGGCTAAGAAGGAATGTAGTGGTAATAGGGGACAATATAGTGAGACAGATTGACTCTGTTCGCAGCAGGCAAGAGCCTGGGTACAACTATGTGGGCATCAACAATGTAGGCAGGGCAAGAAAAGGTGCTTTGCCTCCTCAGCAGAAGGAATGAGGCACCAAATTAAGAAGCTGAGTGTTGAAGGTCATAAACTCTGCATCATTACCAGACTCTGGAAACTGGAATAGGTCAAGTCAGATTATAAAGCTGAATGCATGGTTTGAAGACTGGTGTGGAATAAATGGGCTGGAGTTTCTGAGGCACATGCAAAGCAGTGGTGAATGTGGGATCTGTCCGAATGGGACAGTCCTCACCTGGCGTATGTTGAGGGTAGTATTCTTGCCAAATGTATAAAATAGGAAGTAGAGAAGGTTTAACCCAAATAATGGGAGCAAGGTATAAAATTCTGAAGATGTAGTCGATCAAAGTGTAGGGTTAAGGCCATAGAGAAATGTAATAGTAAGAGAAGTCTTAAATAGATTATAACCAGAAGGGCTAGAAGAATATGAACCTGAGTCAATCAATAGAGAAGACTAGAATTTACAAACAGAATAAAAGGATAAAACTAAAAGCTTTGCAACTGAATGCAAAATTACTCTTCTTCAGAAGGCCTTATGCCCGAAATGTCGATTCTCCTGCTCCTCGGATGCTGCCTGGCCTGCTGTGTTTTTCCAGCACCACATTTTTCAACTCTTGTCTCCAGCATCTGCAGTCCTCACTTTCTCCTAGTTAATCAGATCAGCGGTCTTGTTATTGAATAGCAGGGCAGGGTGATAGAGTTGAATGGCCTATTACTAATCCTGATTTGTCTGTTCATATATTTGTATGCTCATGTTCTGACTCATAGCACATTCTGTTCCCTCTCACCCTTTGCTGCTAATTAGTTAAGCAATGCTTCAATTTTAAAACTCTCATCCTCATCTTCAAATCCATCCATGGTCCAGTCCTTGTCCATCACTGAGATTATCCCCAGGCTACAACACTCATTCCCCAAGCTGTTTGCTGTCCTCCAACTCTATCGACTTAACCACTCCTTTAATCACTCCTTCAATGTGTATCTATTCTTCAATTGCTGAGGACCTAACTCTGAAATTTCCTTCCTAAACATCTCTGCCTCTTAACCTCTCTTTGTCCCTTAAAATGTTAAAACATAGAACTTAGAACATTACAGTGCAGTACAGACCCCTCGGCCTTCGATGTTGCGCCGAACTGTGAAACCAATCTGAAGCCAATACAACCTATTCCATTTTCATCCATATGTTTATCCAAAGACCAAAGAAATGCCCTTAATGTTGACGAGGCTACTACTACCTAGTGCAGGCAGGGCATTCTATGTCCCGACTACTCTCTGGGTAAAGAAACTCTCTCTGACATCTGTCCTATATCTATCAACCCTCAATTTAAAGCTATGTCCCCTTGTGTTAGCCATCATCATCTGAGGAAAAAGGCTCTCCCTGTCCACCCTATCTAACCCTCTGATTATCTTCTGTGTCTCTATTAACTCACCTCTCAACCTTCTTCTCTCTAACAAAAGCAGTGTCAAGTCCCTCAGCCTTTCCGTATACCAGGCAACATCCTAATTGCAGATTTGACCAAGCTTTTGGTTTCCTGCCCTGACTTTTATCTCTGTATGTGCCCTGACTTCAATTTTTGTTTTAAAATAATGCTCCTGCAAAACAACTGGGGACACTTTACTACTTTTAAGGTGCCATGTGAACTTCATTTGCTGCTATTGTAAAATGTTATATTTGTCAAGGGCACAGAAAGGAAAATTTGTGAGTTAGAAATAAAAGTAAATGGGTGATAATAGATGTAGGATTTTCAGAAGCCTGAATGAAGGAAGATGATAGATGGAGAAAAAAGATCAGAAGGGCTATGCAGACACCCAGTAGCTTATATCCCAGTTAGAGGTCACTTGGTCTATTGTGTCTTTTCCAGTTCTTTGCAAATACAATTGAAATTGCCCTGACTTGTGCCCACAGTGCTGTGTCTTTGTCAGTTTCAAATATTTATCTGTTCTTCCCTTGAAAATTGTAGTGGCCTCTGCATCAACCATTCCCTCCAGCAAAGTTTTCAACGCTCCAACAATTTTTGCAAAGAGAAATGTCTTTTTACTTCTCGCTCTCTCCGTGACAATTGTAAATTAATGATCTCTCATTACTGACTCCCCAACCAGAGAAAATGGTCTTTCTCTTTTCAACCCATCAAAACTCTTCACCATTTTAAAAGCTGCTATTAAACTTCCTTCAGGCTGTTCTGCTCCATTGCAAATAGTCCTAGGACCTTGCAAATCATAACTAGTTACTCTTCTGTGAGAGACTCCTGGTCTGTGCAGCAGAAATGATGGAGAAGAGAAAGAATGGAATAATTTATGTACCGATAAAAAGTTTTCTTCTTGATGAGGGAAAGAAATGGAGAGTTGCATTCTTTCTGGACGACCTCTCAGACGGGTGTGATAATAACCAGCTGCTTTTATTGCAGACCCTCAGAATATTCCATAAATACCAGCAAATCAAGAGAGAGAAGACCTTCAATTCTAATTGCTGCAACGTTGTTAGTTCCATCAAGGATCTATCTAGGCTTCAGTTACAATGCAAATACCAGGCAAAGCAAAACCTTGGAAGGGCAGGATTTTGTAGGGCTTTGAAAGTCAGGAGATTTCTGGCAGAATCAGGCAATGAGAAATCCAGCAAGGCCTATCTCAACATCTGACACATCTCACACCACCTTTTCTCCTTTTTGACAAGCAGCAGGTTTCTCGTTAGGCAGCGTTGAGGTGACAATGAAGGGCATTATTAATGGTTAAACACCATGCGAACAGAGCCGCTCCCCTCATTAAAATTCAGCTGGTCTGGATTATCACACAAACCAGATCTTGAGACAATGTGGCATGGAAATTAGAGCAAGTACCTGGCAAATTTGGCTTACCACATGCTCCGAAGGAGCTCCATGTCAGCCACTGGGCACCAATATCTGTGGGCACATTGTATGGACCTTGGCATCCAATATGTACCAGTGCCTCAAAAGCCCCCATATTTTATCTCTGATCCAGTTACAGCTTCTGGAACTAGGTGCTGTCCCTCAAACTGCAAAGAGACAATAAAACTGCAGATGATGGAATCCAAAGTAGACAGGCAGGAGGCTCGAAGAACACAGCAAGTCAGGCAGCATCAGGAGGTGGAGAAGTCAACATTTCAGGTGTAACCCTTATTCAGGCCTGGGGGTGGGTGTAGGGGGAGCTGCAGACTGCAGAAAAGTTGGGGGACAGTGCCTGTGTAGGTACTGAAGAGGGACTGTGCGACATGGCTGGCAAAGAGGCAAGTGTAGCAGGGGCCCATCCCAAACTACAAAGACAACTCTCCGTATAACGCTCCTTCAAGGACACTGTGCACTCAAAGGCATGCACACAGCTCATGGACTGGACCAGACTGGCCCTTCACTTGCTCTCATAACCCTCATTCACTCGCAGCCTATCTGAAGCATCCCTGTCTTGCATTGCTTTGCCATACCATTTTGGTGCCTTGCCCCCTCATCCACAGATACCCAGCTTCTCTTTTCCCCTGCTGCGTAGTGCAGACTCAAAGGGTGAAAACTCCAGGTTGTCCACAGGTCTCAGTCATGTCAAGCAGATAGTATCTGATGAGAAGAACCATGCACAGTAAGTCAAGGACAGCCTCCTGTACCTCACCAGGAGTTTGGAAACCATCAGTCAGTCAGTCATTTTGGGTGCTCAGAGTCAAAATGGTCTCCAAATGTCAGGCAGCCCATCAGCCATCTTGGGTCTTTCTGCTCTACACTGGGCTGTTTCCTTTCAGGAATCTGAGAGACAGGGGCAGGTGAAAGTGGAGAGCACTGTTTGTATGTTTGGTGCAGATGGAGAGGGTTAAGCAGCACAGGGGGCATGCTAAGTTAGTGACATTGGGGTCCAGGCTGCAAAACAGCAAGTGAGCAAAGAGGTTGCAGGCATTGGTTAGGAGTGGGTACATCAGCAGAGAGAACGTTAGGTATATCACAGAGAAGATCATAAGACATAGGAGCAGAAATTAGGCCATTCAGCCCATCATGTCTGCTCCACCATTCATCGTGGCTGATAAGTTTCTCAACCCCATTCTCCCTCTTTCCCCCCCATAACTTCTGATCCCCTTGATAATTAAGAGCCAGTCTATCTCTGTTTTAAATGTACTCAAGGACGTAACCTCCACAGCCGTCTGTAGACAAGCAGGAGGCTGGAAGAACACAGCAAGCCAGGCAGCTTCAGGAGGTGGAGAAGTCAACGTTTCAGATGTAACCCTCCTTCAGGTTCACACCTAAAACATTCACTTCTCCACCTCCTACTGCTGCCAGGCTTGCTCTGTTCTTCCTGCTTGTCTACCTTGGATTACAGCATCTGCAGTTTTTTTTTGTCTCCACAGACCGTCTATGGCAAGAATTCCAAAGATTCACCACTCTCTGGCTGAAGGAGTTTCTCCTCATTTCTGTTCTAAAAGGTCTTCCCTTTACTCTAAGGCTGTGCCCTCGCGTGTGACAGCGGTACCTATTCTTTGCACAGGATCATTGACCATGCTCCTGCTGTGCTGTGTATTTCTTCAGAGGGCTGGGAGTGTTTTAACCTGGATGGCGATCTTCAAGCAGCCTGGCTGGTGTTGTGGCCTCCTCTGTCTGTCCTGAGGGAAGAGGAAGTCTTGCCCACACACCACCACCAGCAAGACATCCGGCTCCCTGCCCACAAAAGGGAGCATTGAGTTCCTCCTGTCCATCCGTGGCTGGGGTAAACATCAGCAATCAAACCAGACAGCTTCTTGGGGTGCTCAACAACCTTCCAAAGATGACACACAAAGATGCCCGTGGTGAGTTACTTTGGGAATGGCGGGTGGTAAGATGGGACTGGAATCAGATGAGCGAGATAGCAAGGAGTTGGTAATGTAATGGACATTACCACAAAGAAACACAATAGGCCCCACTAGAAATCCCTGCAAACATTCAACACAATTTGGAGTTAGCCAAAAGTTGTAAGAATCAGCCCAAAATCTCTTTAACAGGTTCTAGAGGATAGAAAGGGTCTAGATGAAGTAAAGAAGATGGATTTAATTCCAACTGTTGAAATTAAAAGAAGACATCGAATTCCATGAAGACATCAGGATTCGATTGTACTCATGAAAGTTTTGAATCTTTCTAACTTGAGCTGGCACTTACACTACAGAAGAATATACACTTACAAAACAATATACACTACAGAAGAATATACACCTATAGAAGAATATAGACTCATAGAAGTATATACACCGACAGAAGAACATACACTGACGGAAGAATACACACTACAGAAGTATATAGAGAAGTGTACACAAGAAATTGATGTACAATCTCTTTCAAATCATAACATGTTGTGTAAAAGAAGTCCCCTCACAAATACTGCATGCAATTCTGGTCACCTTCCTATTGGAAGGATGTTTTGAAAGTTGAAAGGGCTCAGAAAAGATTTACAAGGATGTTGCCAGGGTTGGAGGATTTGAGCTATAGGGAGAGGCTGAACAGGCTGGGGCTGTTTTCCCTGGAACTTCAGAGGCTGAGGGGTGACCTTATAGAGGTTTATAAAGTCATGAGGGTCATGGATAGGATAAATAGACAACATCTTTTCCCTGGGATGGGGGAGTCCAGAACTGGAGGCCATTGGTTTAAGGTGTGAGGGGAAAGATTTAAAAGGGTACTAAGTGGCAGTTTTTATATACAGAGGGTGATGCGTTTGTGGAATGAGCTAGTAGAGGTGGTGGTGGAGGCTGGTACAATTATAATATTTAAAAATCATCTGGATGGGGATATGAATAGGAAGGATTTAGATGGATATGGGCCAAGTGCTGGCAAATGGGACTAGATTAATTTGGGATGTCTGGTCAGCATAGATGAGTTGGAGCGAAGGGTCTGTTTCTGTGCTGTACAGCTCCATGACTCTATGACTTTATTTGACAGAATCGTAAGTCTTTGTTCTCTAACCACAAACCCACTTATGAGTAGAAATAGTTTCTGCTTATTTACACTTTATAAAAAAAACTCCTTTGTAATAGTAGGACATCGCTGTGGTTTCTGTTCTGTAAATTGTTTCAGCATCATTTTTAAATAACAGAAATCTTGCCATTCTAATTATTGCAATAGTTCAAAAAATGGACTCTGTAAATCCAGCAAATATTGTCGGAATGAAAATGTACCAGTAAAATTAACAAAGAGATGAAATGAAGGATGAGCATGGATTATAACGATGCAAGCAGTAGATCTTGGATAATTGAAGCCTGTTGTGATACATAAGCAATGAAGCCAAATATCAGGCTGAAACTAATCTGGGATCACATCTATCAAAGTTAATTTACATTCCACTGTGAGCAATTCAAATATGGCAAAATGGGAAATTACAACAACGTTTCAGCAGATATTGTATCTAGTGCTTACTGTTGCAATGGGAATATTAATCGAATTTGTGGTAAAACTATTATTTACCGTGATTACAAAATATTCCAGTTAATTATGGACTTGCAGTCTTTAATTCTGTTGCAAGATTTATACTTTCTGGGTGATTCATGACCATGGACAATGGGATGATGGAGGGTTTTCCCAAGTAAGCTATTAAAGCAGCAATGCAACTATCATTGTTTATGGAATATACGTCGTGTAAATGTGAGTGACAATGAAATACTAACAAAACAATTCTCTAGAATGTACTGAACCCATTCTCTTCCTCTTAAATAATACAAATGCAGTATTAGTAATACTGGAATTAGGATTTGCTTTATTGTGACATGTACTCAAGCACAGAAGTACACGAGTACAGTAAAAAGTTTACAATGTCACCTCATGTGATGTCACCTGGGATACAAGTGCCTAGGTATAAATCTTCTATAGAAAATAGACAAATAAAGGGAAAAAGAAAGGAAAAAGTTACATTAACTTAGTTATTCATACTATGTTAGAGAAAAGAATTAAGTTAAAAAGATAAACATTCCAATCTTTCTCTAAAGGGCCTGCAGCAGATCAGGGCACAAGACTTCCATAAGTGGTCTGATCGGGCTCACAAACCGCTGACCGTCCGCAGCGGGCCCCAATACAACAACTGACCCTGCTCCACTCGGGCCTTCAATCCATTGACCATCCCCACTCCACTCCATCCTCCAGCCACTGACAGTCCCCACTCCACACCATCCTCCAGCCACTGACCATCCCCACTCCACCCTCCAGCCCACTGACCATCCCCACTCCACACCATCCTCCAGCCCACTGACCATCCCCACTCCCATCCATCCTCCAGCCCACTGACCATCCCCACTCCCCTCCATCCTCCAGCCCACTGACCATCCCCACTCCCATCCATCCTCCAGCCCACTGACCATCCCTACTGAACACCATCCTCCAGCCACTGACCATCCCCACTGAACACCATCATCCAGCCACTGACCGTCCCCACTCCCCTCCACCCTCCAGCCCACTGACCGTCCCCACTCCCCTCCACCCTCCAGCCCACTGACCGTCCCCACTCCCCTCCACCCTCCAGCCCACTGACCGTCCCCACTCCACTCCACCCTCCAGCCCACTGACCGTCCCCATTCCACTCCACCCTCCAGCCCACTGACCATCCCACTTCCCTCCACCCTCCAGCCCACTGACCATCCCACTCCCCTCCACCATCCATCCCACTGATCATTCCCACTCCCCTCCACCCTCCAGCCCACTGACCATCCCCACTCCCCTCCACCCTCCAGCCCACTGACCATCCCCACTCCCCTCCACCCTCCAGCCCACTGACCATCCCCACTCCCCTCCTCCGTCCAGCCCACTGACCATCCCCACTCCACTCGAGTGTCCTGTCCAGTTACATATTTATAGTTCCAATGTATTGAAACTATGAGAGCCAACTTTCCCAATTTTATGGATAGAAAATTTCAGCTTTTCCCCTTGGTATTTTCCAACATAACCCTGGGTCAAGAATGTGCTGGTGGAGTTCATAGTTAGCCTCCGGTTTCCTCCCACAGTCCAAAGATGTGCAGGTTAGGTGAATTGGCCATGCTAAATTGCCCGTAGTGTTAGGTAAGGGGTAAATGTAGGGGTATGGGTGGGTTGCGCTTCGGCGGGGCGGTGTGGACTTGTTGAGCCGAAGGGCCTGTTTCCACACTGTAATGTAATCTAATCTAAACATCATCTTGTAATTACACATTCGATTAAATTAAAATAAATAATGGTTCAAAGCCCTTAGAGAACAAATTAATCAGAAACAATATTGCTAATATGAACAGACCCTTTGTACCTTAACTGTTGGAGAGCCAATAAGTCCAAGGATTTTGCTAGCTCACGAGAAATTAAGAAATATCCCATTGAGGACAGTCTAATTTCGAAATAAATTCAGATAGTTGAAAATAACTAAACATTTCTGTTCTCCAACGTTGTTTATGTGTGAGAGAAATGAAAGATATGGTTTTACAGCCAGTTGAAAAATAGGGCAAGAGCTAGCTAAAATAATTCTGCAAATGAATCCATCTCCGTGGAGTGGAGTGGGGATGGTCAGTGGGCTGGTAGATGGAGGGGAGTGGGGACGGTCAGTGGCTGGAGGGTAGAGTGGAGTGGGGTCGGTCAGTGGCTGGAGGATGGAGTAGAGTGGGGATGGTCAGTGGCTGGAGGATGGAGGGGAGTGGGGTTGGTTAGTGGCTGGAGGATGGAGGGGAGTGGGGATGGTCAGTGGGCTGGTAGATGGAGGGGAGTGGGGACGGTCAGTGGCTGGAGGGGAGTGGGGATGGTCAGTGGCTGGAGGATGGAATGGAGTGGGGATGGATTTTCTGGTGGATCAGTACAACAGAGAGTGGAGCTCAGGCGCGCGCGTGCACACACACACACACACACAATTTTTCCTTGGTGGATCATGAGAAGTGAAATGCCGCAATGTTGATGGCAGTGCTACCATTTCCCTGAAGTGCTCGGAGGTAAGGTGTGTGACCCACGTTATAAAACACGCATATTGGAAATCGCATGAGGTCAGGAATGAACTTGCCTGTGATACCCCTGAAGGTAAAGTGTCTAGACAAGATTGGGTAAGATGCTAGCTGATAACGACTGACTATTGAAAAATACTTAGTGAAATCAGGATCCATTGAGAGGTTTTTGGAAAAATGCATCTGTGCATTGTGACCTGTGATGTAATTGCTTTCTGTTTTAAGAGCAAACCACTAAAATTTAGCTTCTATACAGACGTGCACAGCTGAAATTGTATGCATTTGACTGGTGTAAGAAAGCTACTGCATGTGCTATAGAAAGTCAATAAATCATTAGAACTGTAATCTGCAACTTTCTACTACTGGGCGAGTCAAGGTGGCTTGAGCTTTCCAGTCCGTGCTCTTGAGATATGGGAAAGATGTAAGACATAATACGAACATTCTCTAGTACCAGTGGCAAGAGTATGAGACAGCCACAGAGCTAAACAGAAAAGCTTTTTTTCATTCATTTGTGGAATGTGGCCATCACTGGCTGGGCCCAGCATTTATTGCCTGTCCCTAGTTGCCCCTTGAGAAGGTGAGGGTGAGCTGCCGCCTTGAATTGCTGAAGTTCCACCTGCTGTAAGTTGATCCACAATGCTATTAGGGATGGAATACAAGGATTTTTGAACCAATGACAATGAAGGAACATTTGTACATTTCCAAGTCAAGATAGTGAGTGGCTTCAAGGGGAATTTGCAGGTGGTGGTGTTCCCAAGTATCTGCTACCCTTGTCCTTCTAAAGGGAAGTGGCCCTGGCTTTGGATGGTGCTATCTGAAGATGTTTGGTGAATTTCTGCAGTGCATCTTGTAGATAGTACCTTCAGGGGTATCACAGACTGCTGCTATTGAGTGTCAATAGTGGGGAGAGTGGATGTTTGTAGATGCAGTGTCAATCAAATGGGCTGTTTTATCCTGATGATGTCAAGCTTTTTGAGTGTTGTTGGAGCTGCACCCATTCAGGCAAATGGGGAGTATTCTATCACACTCCTGACTTGCACCTTGTAAATGGTGGACAGGCTTTGGGGTGTCGGGAGATAAGTTGCTCACTGCAGTTTTCCTAGCTTCTAACTTGCTCTTGTAGCTTCTGTGTTCATGCAGTGAGTCCAATTGAGTTTCTAGTCAATGGTAACCCCAGGATGTTGATAATGGGGGATTCAGTGATGGTAATACCATTGAATATCAAGGATTGGTGGTTTGTTTGTCTCTTATTGATGATGGTCATAGTCGGGATAGTAATTTTTACAGTGTGAATGTTACATGCCACTTGTCAGCCCAAGCCTGGATATTGTTCAGATCTTGTTGCATTTGAACGTGGATTGCTTCAGTATCTGAAGCATTATGAATGGTCTTGAACATGATGCAAACATAGGCGAACATCCTCACTTCTGACCTTATGATGGAGGGAAGGTCACTAATGAAGCAGCTGAAGATGGTTGGGCCAAGGACACTACCCTGAGGAATTCCTGCAGAGATGTCCTGGAGTTGAGAGGACTGACCTCCAATAACCACAGCCATCTTCCTATGGTCCAAGATATAACACCAACTAGTGAAGAGTTTGCCCCCTGATACCCATTGATTTCAGTTTTGCTACGGCTCCTTGATGCTACACTTGGTCGAATGCAGCCGTGATGTCAAGGGCTGTTACTCTCATCTCACCTCTAGAATTAGCTCTTTTGTCTATGTTTGAACCAAAGCTGTAATCACATCAGGAACTGAGTCGTCCTGGCAGAAACCAAACTGAGCCGCTGAGCAGGTGCTGCTTGATAGCTCTGTTGATGGCCCCCTTCCATTACTTTCCTAATGATCGAGAGTAGACTGATGGGACGGTAATTGGTCAGGTTGGATTTGTTCTGTTTTTAGCATACAGGATAAACCAAGGCAGTTTTCCAAGTTGGCGCCCACTAGAAACAAAGGGAGCAGAAACAGCCTTGCTAAGAGAGCGGCATTTTGTAGAGCACAAGTCTTCAGTACTACTGCCAGAATGCTGTCAGAGCCGATAGCTTTTGTGGGATGCTGTGTCTCCGACCATTTCCTGATATCACACGGAGTGAATCGAATTGACTGAAGGCTGGTATCTGTAATGCACCACTGGAATGTAATCACCACTGGAGGAGGACAAGATGGATCATCCAATCCGACACTTCTGGCTGAAGATTGCTGTGAAATCTTCAGCCCTATCTATTACACTGATGTGCTGGGCTCTTCCATTATTGAGGATGGAGACATTTGTGAAGCATCCTCTTCCAGTGAATTGTTCGATTGTCCACCACCATTCACAACAGAGCTTAGATCGGAAAAGTTGGTTGTGGGCTTACTTAGCTCTGTATATCTCTTGCTGTTTATTCTGTTCAATATACAAGTAGTCCTCTTTGGTAGTTTCGCCAGGTTGAAAGCTTAATTTCAGGTATGCCTGCTCCTGGCATGCCCTCTTGCACTCTCCTTTGAACTGGAGTAGAACTCCTGGCTTGATAGTAATGATTGAGTGGAGGATATGCTGGACCATGAGGTGACGGATCGTGCTGGACCTGAACAAGTAACAGTAAACAGTTACTTGTAAACAGTGTTGGAGAACGGGCTACAAATTATATTGCACCTTAGACCTCATTAAGGAGAAAAAAATCCAGACTGGAGAAATCCTGACAGCCTTGAAGGTTTGGTTTGAACTCAAGGTGTTTAACATCAAAGCTCCAAATAAAGGAGAATCTTGATTGGTATGTGACGTCACTCAGATGCTTGGTAAATCCTTTAAATTTGGCTCACTCAAAGATTATTGTGGACAGCATGGTTGTTTGGGAGCATAGAAACCTACTGTCAGAAAACTTACTGACATATGCAGAAGCTTTAAGTGGCTAAGCATCAGCTGGACAGTATTAATGGGGTTGGTAAGGCCTTTTTTATGATGTCTAGGCTGAGAAAAAACCAGTATGGAAATTGAAAGAAATATTTCCAAAAAGAATAGCCAAAACGTCAAAGCCAGATTACGGGAAGTAAGTATTATACGGTACACTACATGAAAGAAAAAGAAATTCCTCTGTATCCTCTCCAATGCTTAGAGACAAAAGTAAAAAGTCATGTTCTATGCCTGAAATTTGTATGTAGGGATAGACTAAGATAAATGAACAGATTTTGTCATGAATGTTAATTTTCTTTATCGATCATAAATGTTGGTAATGTTCAGTCACAAATGAGAAGTGGAGTGTCTGGAACAATGTATCTGGACAATGTGACTTTCCATCGTCCTGTGGTATCTGATGCTATTGTTTTACATTTCCAGAGCGAAGCCATTAAAGATTTTATGTGGAATAATAGCCCATCCATTTTATTATTCATGTAATGAACACCATATTTGATTCAGGATGAGAAATAAGATATAAGAATCTAAACAAAATAGTGTTTCTTCCTATTGTTGGTATTACAATATCAGATGTTGACAAATGTTCATTTGGCAATGTCTGTACAGGAAAGTATTATTTGACTACAAAACAAATAAGTGCAAATAAATTGTGAATTAAATTTTCATGTTTCTTCTTTTGTGCCAAAATTATTTAACAGGCAACAAAATTTGGCAGACTGAAACTGATCTGAATTAAACCATTCAGAATATATTGAAAATAACATTCTTAGTTGTCTTGTTTTCTTCAATTATTTTTCAGAATGAACAAAGAAAGGAACGTGTAGGGACAATGAATGCTTTCCTTCCTACTGACTGTCTCTGGTAGTAATTATAGATTTTTCACAAGCAGACTCTCATTAAAAGCTATCAGTGGCTGATTGCCTAATTCTTCCTGTTATATAGCCACATGGAAAAGAAATATAGAGTCTGTACCTTGAGCAATAAGCATTTGGCACCGAGTTCTGAAATCATTGAAGTAATTAATTTATTTGAAAAATGTCCATTATTGAAATTTTAAAAGTAATCAAAAACAATGTAAATCTTTGAAAATGTTTTGGTCAGTGTGAACTCTTTCCTTTGTATACTGAAAGTAACAAAATGTCGATACAGCGGTCAAATTCAGGAAAGAAAAATCATTTTTTAAGGGTACTGGACAATTAAAAAAAACATTTGTTAAGTTTGAAATTTTCATAAGTTTCAATGACAGATGACTGATTTTTCCCTTTTTATTTAATCTCCGCACTGTGTCCAGCGTTATTGTGTTTCTTATTCTATCTGGCATGGGAGGAAATATTGCAATCCCTCACCAATCTTTAAATGAAATGTGCAAAGATCTCAGGCAAACAATTAGTCATAAAGAGGTAGATGCAGTAATTTAAACAGTTATCTATGGGCATATATATTACTTTGTAATGCTACATTAATCTTTGTGCTTAAGGACAAAGAACGCAGAAGTTTTTCAATTCTGTCTCTTATGACCTGAAGTTATATCCTCCTCTGTTTCAATCTCTGCATTTAAATGAAATAGTGATAAAGGCACATTTAGCTGAAAGGCCCCTTGCTGTCAGAACTGGTTGCTCTATATTAAAACCACAGAATAAAATATGGATGGCTTCAGGAGTTATTGATAAAACCAAAAAGTGCATTATTAAACTTTATTACTGCTGGGGTAAAATTTTCAGCCTGATTATTATTCAGTTTTGCTTTTGTTACATTAGAACCAAGAGCAGTACAGCACCGAAACAGGCCCTTTGGCCCACCATGTCTGTGCTGGCCACACTGCTATTCCAAACTAATCACATCCGTCCACATATGGTCCAAATCCCTCTATTCCCTCACTGTTCGAATGTCTGTCTAAATGCCTCCTAAGCATTGCTATCCTATCCATTTTGATCATCTCTCCTGACAATGTTTTCCAGGCATCTACCTACCATTTAATCTACTTTCTTCCAAAGGATCATTCCACTTGGAGTTATCTTCAGATAGTATGCACTTTGAGTGGACCTGCCGATTATAATGACAGGGCACTTCACTTTCAGGCAGGAGTTCAAAATTCAAATTTGATTCTGTGTTATGTTGGTCTTGAACATGAAGCTTCTCATGGATTCAAAAATGTTGAGCAATATATATTTATGTATGAGTTTATGAATTAAAAGCAGGAACAGGCTCATCAGTCCCTCAAACCTCTGTCACCATTCAATAAGGTTAAAAATCACACAACACCAGGTAATAGTCCAATGGGTTTGATTGGAAGCACTAGCTTCCAGACTGCTCCTCCTTCATCAGCTCACCTGAAAACTAATACTTCCAAATCAACCAAACCTGTTGGACTATAACCTGGTGTTGTGTGATTTTTACCTTGTCCATCTCAATCCAACACCAGCACCTTCACCTCATGGCTACCATTCAATAAAGTCACGGCTAACCTCAACTCCACAATCCCGCCGACAGCTAATACTCTTTCATCCCCTAGCTCATCGATAATGTCTACCTCTCCCTCAAAAACATTCAATGCCTCTGCTTCCACCAAGTTTTCAGGAAGAGAACTCAGAGAAAAAATTAATTGTATCTTGGTTTTAAATGGAGAGCCTCTGATTTTTAAGCAGTGACCAATCAGTCTAGAATCTCCTTGATGAAGGAACATCTTCTCTACATCTATCCTGTCAAGACGCCTCAGAAGAGAGATGCCGTGATTCAGATTTATTTACCTGGAGTTTCCACCACCTGCATGCAGGATTGTGTCGGACACAAAGTTAATAGGATACAGAGGCCTACAATTTCTTTGTGACCATAATTTGGATTTTATACCTTACCACACCCCAGTGTTGCTTCTAGCCAGTTCTACTCAGCCCACAGCATGCAGGTAATGATGGGCAAGTGGGACTTGGCAAGGAATTCCATTTGCCTCCCTTCCAAATTCCCACTGTCCCAAAAGTATAATATGGATAACTGCAAGCCCCAGCACAGTGGAGGATGGCTGGCTGGAGACAAGCATCTGCAGTAAACATCTCTTCCTCACCTTTGATCATGTTGCTGCTCACTTTAAGATCACAAGACTTAGGAACAACAATAGACCATCTGGCCCTTTGAACCTGCTTTAAGTATGATTGCAGCTGATTCCACATTCCTTACATCCACTTTCCTGCCCTTTCCCTGTAATCCTTGATTCCCCAACTGATCATCAATCTATCTGCCTCAGCATTAAATACCTCAGCTAAATCCAATAAAGACATTTAAATTCCCACTTTTATCTGGGGCTTGCTAAACTCCCTAAAAGCAGATCTCCAATTCCTCAGATGCTGAAATGACCACCATAATTTCAGTCAGATCTTGATAGTGTCTAATGTAGCTGGGTTCTGTCAGGCACCAGGAGAGCTTCCTCCTCTTCCATGTCCTCATCCTCCTATGCAGATGACTGCTCCTATTCTTGATGAGAGTAGAGAGTAGAGTAGATTTTATTTGTCATTTCTAACATATACAACTGATACAGTAAAAAAGAGACAGCTTTTCTTCAGGACCAAGGTGTTCCATGGACAGCACAAACTACATGATCATACACAGGGTGTAACTTTATGTCAACTATCTCAGGGTCTGAATTAGAGACCACATCTGGAGTACTGAGGGCAGTTCTGGTCCCTTTATTTAAGGAAATATATTATTTCTTTGGAGATTGTTGAGAGAAGGTTCACTAGGATGATCACTGGTATAAGGAGGGATTGTCTTATGAGCAAAGGCTAAACAGGTTGGGACTCTGCTCACTGGAAAATGAAAGGTGATCTCTTTGGAATATATCAGATTCTTGAGGGGCTCGACAGAGTAAATTCTGAGAGATTGTCTCCACTCATGGGAGAGTCTAGGACCAAAGGGCATCATCTCAGAACAAAGGGGCACCAATTCAAGACTGAGATGAAGAGGAATTTCCTTTCACAGAGGGCTGAGAGTCTTTGGAACTTCCTGCCACAGAGAGCTGTGGGTGGGAGCAGAATCCTTGTGTATATTTAAGGATGAGACAGATAGATTCTTGAGCAGTCGGAGAATCAAGGGGAAAATGCAGGAAATAGCTTATGAGGAAAGTCTTATTGAATAGCGGTACTGGCTCGAGGGTCCGAATGGGCCTACTTCTGTTCCTATCTCTTAGAAAGTTCCGGATATGGTTGCCACCACCTGATGAAGCTGCTGAGAAGCTGAGCTCATGTGGCTGGTGTTTGTGTCACCAACGGCAACAATCTGGCAATGCAGGAGCATCTCCCTCCCTACGTTACCCACCTGCCTGCGGTCAGTGGGTGGCCAGGTTGCTGCTACTGCCAAAGCTGTTGAAATAATTTGACAGCAGAAATGTATCGGCCTGATCTGTATTTTACAGATGGGCCCATCCTCCATCCTCCACCCTCCACCCACCCCCAACACAACCGCATTGCTCAGCGACCAGTAAAATCTCACCCATTAATACCAGTAAGGTTTTTCTAATGAGTTGCAGGAGATTAACCTTCGGTTCCCGGAGTTGTACAGCAACAATGGAGGGATGACAACCCAATTCAGAAGTGTGTAATTCCTGCCGCTTATTTACAGTGGTAGTAATGTTTTACTTTTTTTTCCATTTGCAACTTATATTAAATTTCTGGGCAAATGAATTAGCTCACCGCAGTTAAACTAAAACAAAAAAACTGTGGCTGCAGGAGGCACATAAAAATGAATAAACTGTGATTCATCTGAACAAAAAATAGAAATTGCTGGAGAAATTCAGCAAGTCTGGCAGCATCTGTGATGAGAAAGCAGAACTAACATTTTGAGTCAAATCTGAAGAAAGGTCGCTGGATTCAAAACATTAACTCTGCCTTCTCTCCACAGGTGCTGCCAGCCCTGCTGAGTTTCTCCAGCAATTTTTGTTTTTATTTCAGATGATCACAGTTTATTCATTTTTATGTGCTCCATGTGGGCGGTAGGCACAGTGGCTCAGTGGTTAGCACTGCTGCCTCAGTGCCAGGGACCCGGGTTCAATTCCTGCCTCGGGAAACTCTGTGTGGAGTTTGCACATTCTCCCCATGTCTGCGTTGGGTTCCTCCGTGTGCTCCGGTTTCCTCACACAGTCCAAAGATGTGCAGGTTAGGTGAATTGGCCACTCTAAATTGCCTGTAGTGTTAGATGAAGGGGTAAATGTAGGGGAACGGGTATGGGTGGGTTGCTCTTTGGAGGGTCCGTGTGGACTTGTTGGGCCGAAGGGCCTGTTTCCACACTAAGTAATCTAATCTAAAAAAAAATTTCTAATTTGGCTGTTATTACTTCTTCAGACAACCTTTAGTTAAGACACGCGCATAAATTAACACAAAAGCACAATACTTTCATCACATAACATGCTCTATCTACATTTGTGCAGATTTTTCAAACAATGAAAGATGATATCTTTGTTAATATTTATCATTCCTTCAGTCAGACAGCATTTTGAAAATGCATCTCCACAGAAAGAAAATGCACTACTATATAGGTGGCAGAGAACAAAGTAGTCAGAAAAAAAAGTCAGTATCGGTCAAGTTGTTTGAAAGCCTTAATTCTGATAGATGTCTCAGTGAAACTGATTGTCTTAACAGCTGGAGACAAGTTCACTGATGTGAAAATAGACTAAAAACAGGTTGATATTTACTAACACTTCCTCTGATTCCCACTATTATGAAACACATTACGTTTCCTTCCTCTTAAAACCTGCAGGTGTTTTCACCCAGGTTTCGGTGCTACACCTTTTACTCTTTTCAACCTTGATGATTGATGGACCTTAGCTGTTCCTCAAAGTTTCTGAATCGAAGAGCAAGCAGTTTCAATTAAAAGCATTGCAAAAAGGATGTCACCTGTACTGTTGCCATTAAATGATTTATTTTCTACTAAAACTCAGAACCGAATAATATAACAAAGCTATTCATTTTCTTCAGAATGTAGTTTGTTTAAAATATCGGTCTTTCTGCTGTAGCTAATGCTGCCAGCATTCACCTCCAGGTCATTTTTTAAAGAATACAATTGTAGTCCTGGGTCTGTATTTTACAGAAACCTTGAATAAATACACAGTCATTGCTGAGAGCAAAGGACAAGAACAATTGTCTGAAGATACGTTCCAGATGACAGTTAATAATTGGTATTGAAGAGATTCCTATGGTTATAAACATTGCCATATTTATTCATACAATTTGTGAGGAATATATGTAAACCTATTGTTTACAAATCATTGCTAGTCATTCAAAAGGAAGAGATGCTGAGTTACAAGATAAGGTGGTTCAGGGTAGGGCTGCATTTGAAAGATGAGAATCTCACCTACAACGCAGAATGAATCTCTGCAGTTAGTCACCCATTCAAAGGTCTCTGGAAAATATCACAAATGGTGTTTTAATATTAATTATTTGATGGATAGGACCATAGGTGGCTAGACCAGCATTCTTTGAACACTCCCAATTGCTCTTGAGAATGGAAGCTGCCTTCTCGAACTGTCACAGTCCATGTGATATAGGTGCACCCCACACTGCTGTTAAAAATAAAAGGCCCCAAAAGATTTTAATCCAGTGAGAATAAGGGTGATAGAGCCTCCAAGAACTATTTCTAACTCCTTCTTGAAAACATTCAATGCTTTGGCTTCAGAAAATTCTACAGGTTCCGCCTTTGGGTGAAGAGATTTCTCCTCATCTCAGTCCTCAATGGCCTACCCCATATCCTGAGCCTGTGAACCCTTGTTCTGGACTCGCTAGGGGAGCATCCTTCCTGCATCTAATTTATCTAGTCCTGTTAGACTTTTATAGTTTATATGAGCTCCAGTTAATATAGTCCCACTTGATCCAGTCTCTCTTCATGTGGCAGCCCTGACATCCCAGGAATCCATCTGGTAATCCTTCCTTGCACCCCCTCCATCGCCTTCTCAGGTGAGGAGACCAAAACTGCGCACAATATTCTAGGTGCGGTCTCACCATGCTCTGTATAACTGCAACAACACATCCCTGCTCCTATACTTGAATCCTCTTGCTATGAAGGTCAATGTACCATTTGCCTTCTTCATCACCTACTCACCTGCATGCTTATATAATTTAATAATTCATTAGTTCTTATTAAAATAGATCTACAGATCTGTGTTTTAGTCATTTTTCCAAGTTTAAATTTAGTGGGAACCCAATCTGTCTTACACACCTCATGCATTACTTGGATTGATGACATTAATTGACCCACCATACAGCAAAGACTATTTGTTATAATAATGTGTTCTTATCGTTCAAATTATAATACCACACCATTTGTTATTCATATCCATGGTTTTTAACTATATGTTTTCTGAATCTATCAGGAACTCGTTTCTTGTTACATGTCCAGCTGTAGTGTTCTGAACCGGGTCCTGAATGAAGTTGCAGGTCAGTAATGTTTGAGTTCATGAACCTGTCAGAAAATACTCTCCCGGTCTGCAATCAAATGTATATACTGAGGCAATTTTATTGAATGAATGCTTGAGCATCCCAATGATACTCCTCTGCTCACTATTTTAATAGCAGTTCACCTGTTTATTTTAAATGGTCATTCATTTTTATTGCCAACATGAATTCCTAACCTAAGGTTTTAAATATTGCAATAAATTAGGTTCTTTCATCTTCATTAGTTCTCTTCTGCCACACTTCTGTTTGAACTGCTATTAAAACTTTGTTTCTACCAGACAGGAAGATCCATTAGATAACAAACAGACAGAAAGGAACAGGAGGAGAAGTTGATAGAGTTAGACTTTGGAAAATGTTTGTGTTGAGAACTGAATTGACATTTATTTGTTGGGTCAAATTTCTTGTTTCAATGTTCTGTTGTATGACATAATATCATGGCTACAAATGTGACAATTAGCTTACATCATAAAATACATAGATTCTGATTCTCCTTAGGGAACTCTCTAAGGGATAAACATATCTACACACAAAATTGTCTGGCTCGCAGAAAGAATAGCAGAGCAAAAGGGCTGCAGAATACTTAGAGAAATTATTAATGATGCCCACAACAAACTCCGTAAATACAACCAGAAAATTTCACGCCAAAAAACTTTACTCACTAATGCAACAGACCATGAACGGACAGACACAGTACAACAAACCATCGACATTAGACAGCGACAAACACAGGAAGTGAAAAGAATGGACCTGCAGAAAAAAAAACTAGACAAGCTTACACAAAATAACAGCACTGACAATACAGAAGCATGGATAAAAAACTTATCTGACCAACCCTTAACACACACTGAAAAAGCCATCTTAGTAAAAGGATTAAATTACAACTTCCAGGATACAGCCAAGAAACATTTCTCAGCATCATTAGAAACAATACCAAAAGATAACCAACTCACAGAAGAAACCCAACAAACCATCAGATGGATACTCACACCAACATTAAGAAGGAAAAAGGAAGGAAATACTCTCAGTACACAAGAAAGGAAAGCACTCGGAGGACTAAAAAAGGATAAAAATATTGTTATCCTGCCTGCAGACAAAGGGCGCTTGACAGTCATTTTAAATCAAAGAAACTGCATTGAGAAAGCGAATGCACTGCTTGCAGATACCAACACGTGGTGATAGACCCAATCCCAAAACCAGAGAACCGAATCATAGCCCTACTCAAAACACTTCAGAAATCTGGAGAAATAAATAAGACCGACATCCAAAAAATGAAACCAGGTGGATAAAATATGCCGCGCTTCTACAGATTACCAAAATTCACAAACCATGAGGCCCCCTCAGATCCATAGTCTCGCTACCCGGAACACTCACTTACAGACTGGCCAAGGAGCTACACCAAAGAATAAAAACACTTCGTAGAAAATTCACCCCACTCCATCCACTCCACCCAAGAATTCCGAAAGACCACCAAAGACACAAAGATAGAATAGGATGAAATAATAGTCTCCTTTGACGTAACAGCCCTGTTCACATCCATCAACATCAATCTGGCCAAGGAAACACAGGCTACACTATTAGAAGAAACAAAGACACATAACACCAAACACCACTTCATCAGCAAAGACAGTACCGTCATGCTAGTGGACCTCTGCCTTACCACCCATGCCACCTTCAACAACAAAACCTACAGACAAACTAACAGAACACCCATGGGATCTCTGATATCAGGATTTTTAGCAGAGGCAGTAATGCAGAGATTCAAACAAACAGCTCTGCCAACAATCCAACCCAAACTTTGGGTCTGCTACGTGGATGGCACCTTTGTCGTCACTAAATGAAACATCACTAATATCTTTGCTGGCATAATATTCATTAAAGAGGAGGAAAACAACAGCAGGAAAATAACACATATGGATCAAATACTGAGCTAAAGAAGCAATCATCCCAACACCCACAAATGAAGCCGCATTAGAACACACTGCGGCACATGCTACAGCACAGAGAAACTACGAAGAGCAGAGGAACATCACTCAGACAGCGTATTCAAAACGAATGGGTACACAATGAACACAGTCGGCCTATTTCTCAGCAACAAACACAGACAAGCAGACAAAATGTGTCCAGAATCCCTAGCCACTCTCCCCTACATCAAAGATATCTTGGAAATGACTGCCAGACTACTCAGACCTCTTGGCATCATGGTAGCCCACAAACCCACCAACACATTAAAGCAGCAGCTAATGAACTTGAAAGACTCTGTACAGACAACAAGCAAAACTCACGTCATTCACAAAATACCTTGCAAGTACTGTAACAAACACCACATTGGACAAACAGGTAGAAAACTAGCCACCAGGATACATGAACCTCAACTAGCCACAAAATAACATGACCCACTCTCACTAGTATCTTTACATATGGGTGAGGAAGGACACCTCTTTAACTGGGACAACCAGCCCCTTGGACAAGCCAAACAGAGATATGCATGATGATTGCGAGAAGCATGGCATTCCAACTGGAACTCTATCAACAAACACATTGACTTGGATCCCATTTACCATCCCCTGAGAAAAAAAACAGGAACTGACATCACCACAGGAAATGATATCATGGGAAATGACATCACAAACCCAAGGAAACCTCAACACAAATAAAAAGCCAGACCACCAGTGTTTCACCAGAGGTTCACTGATGATGTTACGTAGTTATGGTGACAAAACATCTGAAATCGAACCTTCCAGCTCAGTGAGCAAACTTACACCCAAAACCTGAATCTGAGCTACAAATCTTCTCAAAACTTGCTTACAGCAAGCAATTCAGGTTTGGAATAAAGTTCTGTGATGAAAAACAGTCGTCTGAAGCTTCAGCTTTCAAACAGGGTAGTTACTTTGTCACCCTATGCCTCATGATATAAAGAGGCACACCGCTAACTATTTATGGAAGGTCAATTGGACTCAAAACACTAACTCTGCTTTCTCTCCAACAGATGCTGCCAAACTTGTTGGACTTCTCCAGCAATTTCTGTTTTTGTTTCAGATCTCTAGCATCTGCAGCTCTTTGTTCTCTTATAAACCAACTACATTGTGTAGGTTACAAGAGGAATTCTATTTGAGACTGCATTTAATAATCAGAATTACTATTGGAGATCAGATTATCTTATTTCTGTCACTGTCATGATATTTTCTAATTTGAATAGAATAAAATAGAATCCAGAATAGTGGTATGGTGGGTCAGTGGTTATAGGCTGCACAGTGGTTCAATGGTTAGTACTGCTGCCCCACAATGCCAGGGACATGGGTTCGATTTCATCTTCGGGCAACTTTCTGTGTGGAGTTTGCACATTCTCCCTGTGACTGCTTAGGTTTACAGCAGGTGTTCTGGTTTCCTCCTACAGTCCAAAGATGTGCAGGTTGGGTGGATTAGCCATGTTACATTGTCCAGTGGTATGTGGGTTAGCCATGGTAAAATGCAGGATGGGGTGTGCCTGGGTGGGGTGCTCTTTGGAGGGTCAGCGTGCGGCTGAATGGCTTGCTTCCACACTGCAGGGATTCTGTTCAAGTTGTTAACCTGTGTTATTATTCCATCCTTGTAACATCTGCCCAGCTCTAGTAATTATTGACTTATTTGAATTTCATCTAATGGATGTATATTCTGACGGCATCTGAGAAGATCAATACTTCTTGTAAAAAGCCAAGATGCGGGAAATCATAAACAAAAACAGCAATTTCTGTTTTTACTTTTATTTTAGTGTCTGAAAACAGATTTTGATCACAGGTGTATTTCTCTCAGGCATTGTCAGGAATGAATGATTTAAAACTGTTACACAGAAATTTAAATAAAAGAAAGGCATTAAATATGGCTGCTTGGAAATATTAATAAGGTAAAAACTGGATTTGTCTCATTTTCAGTCGTGGTGGTTGTGATTTGCATTTGGGCTTGTTAATACAGGTAGTACATGAACTTTTATGGTCCCTTTCCATTTTGCTCCATTGTAGCATTCAGCTGAGTATGACCGTCACTGTTGGCCAGCTGAACACTCAAACACAAAAAGTCAAGAGCATCCATGTCTAGTAAATGTTCCAACTTGCCCAGACCTCTTTAAACCATCTGCAACTCTCAGGAAACGGTTTTCAGGAGATGGACACTGAACAGAGCTATATGAAACTAGGGGCCATTGTAGGCTTTGGGAGGTGATACATGTTCCTTCAACAAAGAGTTGGACGGAAGAAGAGAGGCCACATTTCCACAGCGGTGGAACTTTGGGAGGGAGTAGTGTAATGTGAGAGGGTTGTTTCTGGGAGTTTCTTAAGGAACAACCCAAAAAGGGAATGCAAATAGATGACCAGTTAGAATTTCAAGAACATAGTCTTGATGACCAGACATCAGAGCCACAAGATTTTCAGGAATCTCTCACACGTGGTCAAGGTCAGTCAATGCATTTTTAAAGGACAACTACTTGTCTATCCATAGCACATTACAATCTGGTCAATGTACCAAATCATTCATTCCCCCATCAGCAATCCATAGCAGCCAGACTGAAGGCCTCATTTTCACATGCATGGTTGGTAAAATAGGGCTGAGTCAGCACAGCTCCATCAAGGACAGGTCATGCCTGACAAATCTGTTAGAATGCTTTGAGGAGGTAATGAGCAAGTTAGATAAAGGAGATTCAGCAGCCATGATCTTCTTGGATTTCCAGAAGGCCTTTGACATAGTGCCACATAGGAGGCTGCTAAATATGATAAGAGCCCACAGTGTTAGGGGCAAGCAACTGACATGGATAAAGGATTGGCTGACTGGCAGAAGGCTGAAAGTGGGGACAAAGGAACTTTTTGTCAGGATGGCAGCTGGTGATGAGTGGACTTTTGCAGGAGTCAGTGGTAGGATCACAACTATTTACATTATACATTGTTGATAAATTCGCGAAGACATGTGGAAGCACAGGTTGTGTTGAGGAAGCAGAGAAGCTGCAGGGGACTTGGAGAGGCGAGGAGAGTGGGCAAAGAAGTGGCAGATAGAGTACATTGTGGGAAAGTGAGAGCTTGGAAAAATTGACTATTTTCTAACATGAGGAAAGACTTTGGAAGCACAAAGGGACTTGGAACACATAATCAGGATTCACTTCAGGTCAACATGCAGGTTCAGTTGGCCGTTAGGAAGGCAAATGCAATGTGAGCATTCAGTTCAAAAAGGCTGGAATACAAGAGCGGGGATGTACTACTGACACTGCATTAGGCTCTGGTCAGACTGCATTAAAATATTGTGAGCAGTATGGGGCCCTGAATCCAAGGGAGGATGAGCTGGACTTGGACAGGGTACACAGAAGATTTACAAGAATGATCCCGGGGATGAAGGGCTTGTTTTATGAGGAGCGGTTGAGGATTCTTGGTCTGTACTCGGCAGTTTAGAAGGATTGGAGGGGATCTGATTGAAATTTACAGAATACCAAGAGGCCTGGATAGATGGACATGGAGAAGACGTTTCTACTAGTAGGGGAGACTAGAACTGGATGACACACCCTCAGAGTGAAGGGATGACCCTTTAGAATTGAAATGAGGAAGAATTTCTTCCTCCAGAGGGTAGTTAATCTGTGCGACTCATTGGCACAGAGGACTATGGAGGCTAAAGCCTTAAGCGTATTTAAGTGAGAGATAGGTTCCTGATTAGTAAGACGATCAAGGGTTAAGGGGAGAAGGCAGAAGAATGGGTTTAGAAACCTATCAGCCATGATCGAATGGGGAGGCAGGCACATTGGGCTAAATGACTTAATTCTGCTCCTATATCTTACAGTCTTATGCTTCATCTTCCTATTACACACCCCATGCTAATGATATCTCTGCCAACCATGAACTTGCTATTCTTTAAAACATTTTGGTTCCTCCACTGCCATTGTATTAATGCCTTTGTTAGTGCCTATTTACAAGATAGCAAAGAGTCCTACCTCCCATACTAAGGGTGCAGTCAGACGTCATATATCTGAGTCCAGAATTCCTCATGGTTGATTTGATATTTTGGATTTGAGTTCATAAATAGGCATCAGAGTTGTTTCTGATTTGTTCTGCCCTCATGATCTGCCATAGATGCAGTAATGGGCTACTTACATTCACCAGGATGTCAATACCTAATGAGTGATACTTCTGTTCGCTCCCATAACATGAGGTCTGTTATATATAGTTCTGGTCGCCATACTATAGGGAGAATGTGGAGATTTCAGAGAGGGTACAAAAGTTTACCACAATGTTGTTGCCTTGATTCGAGTGGATTAGCGAGAAGGAGAGATTGGACAAAAAAAATTATTTTTACCAGAGCACCAGAGGCTGAGGGGAAACCTGATAGAAGTATATAAAACTATGAGAGGCATGGATAGGGTGGCGAGTCAAAGTCACTTTCCCAGGGTGGAAATGTCAAACACGAGGGGGCACAGGTTTAAGGTGAGAGGAGAAATATTTAAAGAAGATGTACAAGCCACATTTTTAATATGGGGGTGTGTAGGTGCCTGGAACATGCTATCAAGGGAGTGGCAGATGCAGATATGCTAGTAAAGGTGAAGAGGCATTTAGACAGCACTCAGGAAATAAAGGGATATGGACCACGTGCAAACAGATGGCATCATGGTTAGTACAGAAATGATGGGCCAAAAGGCCTCTTCCTATTCCACTATTCCATGTTCTATGTTCCAACTAGACATGAGTTACATCATGCTAAATGATTTAATGGGTGTTCTATTATAGATTTTGTTACCTACCTATATTACAGACAGAGCTATGTCTGAACTAAGGCTGAGCAATTCAGTTACGAACAGTAGCACACTTCCCTTAACATGTCATACTGCATGCGGCCCTAGTAAGATGGAGACTGACAACTTTATATCATCAGGTCACATGCCATAATGGAGTGATGACATGGGAGTATGTATGTCAGATATATATTACATTTTAGGTGTGGGACATAACACATTGGAAGGTCATTCTGCAGGACTACCTGCAATCTCGCCTATGGAGAGTCATCACTCTTCCACCAGTGATGCAGCAGCCAGAAAAATATAATTACGTGGGACATCCAAAAGCAGATGAGCCAGAGAACCGAGAGAATGAACAAGGGTAAAAGGATGATTGGATAGGTCATTGGATAAAATTATTGTGGGAAATGTTGAGGTGTTTATTTCAGGATTTTGGCTGAGACATTATGACTGGGTGAGAATGTACATTGACCGTAGCCTGACCAGACCTTTGGACTGTCCCTCATCAGAAAGAAATGCTCGGTGGTGGTTTAACCTGAGGGTCACCATGCCTCAAGTGAGGGGACAGTCCTTTCTAGTAACATCAGCTGGTGGAGGAATTAAAGCCATGCTATTGGCATCACTCTGCATTGCATTGCATTGCATCCAGCCAACTGAGCTAGCCAATGTTACAGTCTATTATGCAGTTCAACCACAGCTCTTGTAACCGTAGATGTATTTGCATAAACAGATCACGGAACTCTTCCAATTTCCATCAGAATGCAGCAGCACTCCTATAATTTTAATATTATTTACAATGTCAATACTCATCGTTTTACTGAGAATTCATTAGGCAACATTTAGACAACTGCAGTGCTTCAGATGAGGCACATTGTGGTTTATAGCAAAACACTGGCACAAATATTCCAATGGGAAGATAGTCATTGGAGCAGTGTAGACTGAAGTTGACAACTGGAAACCTTAAAAATTCCAGAGTAGACTCCTTGCACGTTGTACAGGAAATTGAAGCTTCTGAAAGCAGTCCCCACTGTCCAGAATCTCCAAAACAAAACCCTTAACCAGTTCTCCTAAAGTTAAGAGTGTGACACTGAAAAAGCACAGCAAGTCAGGCAGCATCTGAGGAGCAGGAGAATCAACATTTCAGGCATGAGCCCTTCATGAAGGGCTTACGCCTGAAACGCCAATTCTTCTGCTCCTCAGATGCCGTCTGACTTGCTGTGCGTTTCCAGCATCACATTCTCGACTCAATGCTCCAGCATCTGCACTCCTCACTTTTCTCCTTGTTCTCCTAAATCTTGGAGAATTTGGAGGGCTCATTTCCCTCAAGTTGTTATCAAGAAAATATTAGTAAATTACAAACTTAAGTTAGCTCCTGGGTAACATGTAAAATGGTTCTCCATCAGCCTTCCCTCCCCAAACTACACTCCCTTACACCTCCTGGATCTCTGCCAACTACCCACCCCCAATTGGACCCCCTCAAACACAACATGATTCCATTCCTTGCCAGGCCCTAACCTCCCAGCCTGATGGCGCTGACACAAGCAAACACCACCACCCCCCCCCCCTCAAAATCAGTGGCCACAACATCCTCCACCTCACCAAATGCCAGCCCCAATGTGCTACCTTCTGACCCACTAGCCCCAATATCCCTACCACCTCAGCCAACAGTCCTGCTATCTCCTCATCTGTCCTGAGCAGTCCATCACTTTTCTGGCACCCTATCCATCTGGCACCTTACCCATTTGGCACCCTAAGCCCACACATATTTTACATATTTATCCTTTCAAGTATCAATCAAAGTGTCTGACTGTGCTGGTGGACATCTACCTGCCACAATGACACTCTGACTGCTGCAAAAGGGGCAGTCATAGAAACCCTACAGTATGGAAACAGGCCAGTTGGCCCATCGAATCCCCACCAACCCTCTGAAGCACCCAGACCCACTCTATCCTGTAACCTTACCTTCCCTACCGCTAATCCCCAAGCCTGCACATCTTTGGATATTATAGGATAACTTAGCATGGCCAATCCATCCTAATCTGCACAGCTTGGACTGTGGAGGGAAACCAGAGCACCTGGAGGAAGTCCACACAATGGCTTGACTTCTCCCAATTACCCCGTCCTAAAGGCATCACGCTCCCTGCCAAATTCGATAAATCAACAAAGCATCTCCAAGAACACATCACCGTGATTCCACAAACTTTGCAAAAGCAAAACTAAGTCAAAGGCATCCCCCCCACTTTCGATTCCGAGCCTTTTAAACAGCACTTATCTGGGGTTGAGAGGTTGTTGATGCTATTCACTCTGTCCCATAGTCCATTTAACTGTAAGCGATTAGCATGCAGCATTCACGGGATCTGCATGCTTGTAGGAACTTGAAGTCCAGTCAACACAGGAGGCTTTTAAGAGACATGACAACCTGCAAAGTGAGAAGGTTTTGGGCCAAATGCATGTACACCATTCCCAACATGGAAGTCGCCAGGAATGCTCCTTCACCCATATTGAGGCCTTTCAACTTCCATAGCTCCTGCTCCAGTGAAACAAAGAAGCCAAATATAATGGCAGTATTGTGTGAACCACAATGCAAGTATGGCTGTTCTAATCTTACTTTGATTACACCCGATCTCTGCCCACTTTTCGACATTACTTAAAAATAATTCCGGAACATAATCTGCAAACGTGGCTTAAATGTCACAATGGAAGTTTGTGAATTTAAATTTATTTATACTGTTTTACATAAAAATACAAATTCCAGTAATGGTGACCATGGAACTTTTCATACAGTTGTCATAAAGACCCAGTGAATACTAGCACTTGTAACTAATATTAAAACCAAATATAAATCACATCTGACCTCTGGGTTGAATATTTTTGGTGTTTCTGGTTTAGCTCAGGACATTTCTTCTCAACAGTGTAATTACACACAGTACCGACATCATTTTTCATAATCCATACTCATCACTGCAACAGACTACACATTACAAATATTTTGAGATTGGGGAATATAACGTCCATTTGCCAACACAGGATTCCTTTAAGAAGCGTAATCTTCATAATATTATGAATTATAAGAATTTCTGTTACTTTCTGTGGGAATTGTGTGCTCAGATTTTGCCTTTATTCATGCAGAGTCAGTTAGTAAACTATGGAATTGTGAATTCTTGTGAGGAGGTCATACGAATAAATTGATGAATATCCTGTTATTTTTGTTGTTTGCTACACAACTCCCATGTGGAGAACTCACAATTTTAAATTCAATCTTCTACTTTCCATGATAATATAGAAGCATTTTTATACTTTTTTCTTTTCCCAAGTGAGTCATAACATTTAGCTCTATTGAATGTGGGAAGTGATATGAAAGAATTTTCCAAATTTCAAGGACTCAGGAAGAACAGAGCATACAGAGCTGAAGATTTTTTAAAATAAAAACAAGGTAGCATTCAAATGATAGTATTTGTATAATGTCATAGACAATAGAGTGCAAATAAAGTCATAGAGTCATAAAGTATTACAGCAAGGAAATAGACACTTCAGTCCAACCTATCTATGTCAATCAGACATCTCAATCTGGCCTTGTTGTATTTGCCAGCATTTGTCCCATATCCCATTAAACCCTTCCTCTTCGTACACCATCCAGGTGCCTTTTAAATGGTGTAACTACACCTGCCTTTACTTCCTCTGACAGCTCATTCCATATATGCACCACCCTCTGCGTGAAAAAACTATCCCTCATGTCCTTTCTAAATCTTTCCCTCTCATCTTAAATCTATATCCTTTGGTTTTGGACTCCACCACACTGGGAAAAAGACTTTGGCTACTCACCCTATCCATGCCCCTCGTGATTTTATCAACCTCTACAAGGTCACCCCTCAGCCTCAGATGTACCAGGGGAAAAAAGCCCCAGCCTGTTCAGCCTCTTCTCAAAGCGCAGACCTTCCAGTAGCAGCAACATTCTTGTAAATCTTTCTGCACCCTCTCAAGTTTAACAACATCCTTCTTATAGGAGGGTGACCATTGTTGTGTATGATATTCCAAAGTGGCCTCACCATTTTCCTAAACAGCTGCAACAGGACATCCCAATTCTTATACTTAATCCAGTGATCAATGAAAGCAAGCATGCTAAATGCTTTCTTTACTGCCCTGTATACCTGCAATTCCATGTTCAAGGAACAATGCACCTGCAATCCTAGGTCACTTTGTTCTCCAAAGACCTACCATTAACTGTATAAATCCTCCCCTAGTTTGCCTTATCAAAATACAACATCTCACATTTATCTAAATTAAACTCCATCTGCCACTCCTCAGCCCAGTGGCCCATCTGATCAAGATCCCATTGTACTCTGAGATAATCTTCTTCACTACATCATCTATTATAGTGTCACCTGAAAACTTACTAACCCTGCCTCACATCTGAATCATTTATATAAATACAAAAAGCAGATACTTTATAACAGTCTTCATAGAGGCAAAAAAGATTCATGGCCCGACATTCAAGGCATTGTGTCTCATTCTTTCAGAACTGCACATTATAAAGTTTCAGGAAGATTGTTTTCCATTTTTACATCAGGTATTGTTACTGTGAAACTCATCATGTAGAATCAAGCAAGATTAGAGTGGTGCTGGAAAAGCACAGCAGGTAAGGCAGCATTCGAGGAACAGGAAAATCGCGTTTCGGGCAAAAGCCCTTCATCAGGAAGACTTTCACCTATGTAGAATCAAGCAGCAGTGTGCTCTGTAATAAGAATGCACAATGGACAATATTCATCCCGAGTGCTCACTGTCATGATGTGATTGTTACAAGCTTAGTAATAAATGATCATCACTAATTAACAGAAAAAGCTAAGACCTTTATATGGAAAAACATGAATTATTGAGAATGACATTTATTAATTGAGGAACTAGATGATGTTGCAATTCATAGGTGTAAATGTGCCCAGTTGAAAACTAATACCATATTCTGAAATTAGGTTTTAAATGTGTAATGCACTGTAAACAGTTCTAATTATCATAATACATAATATTTAATATACTTATCGTTTTACTGCAGCTGATAGCCCTTTGCAAAAGAGGATGAATGCCTTGTAATGAAAGCAAATTAATGATTTTTAATTTCTGCTGATTAGTAGTATTTATCAGGCTCAATACACAGTACACACTGTCATTTAATCTGATGGTAACACAGAAAATGAGCATATAGATCACATTATTTTGTTGTCAGTAGAACTCAGAACCTGTCTGTAATTGTAATTTATTTGTAATGCATTGAAGAAGGTTTGGAAAGAGATATCTAAGGGGACTAGCTGTAATTTTCGTAAATCTTTGGAAGCAGAAACACTGTCAAACGGACAATGTAAAGCAAAAGAAAGAGGAAATGGCTAACTTAGGAAGCTAGAGATAAATCATGCTTGTTTCAATTAAGGGTGAACATCTCGTAGTCAGAACACCTTGATCCACTCAGCTACCTGATAGGATTACTTAGATGACCTTGCTCAAGTATTTGAGGTCAGGGCACAAGCAAATAATTTGCACAGAGTCAATGATTGCCTATACCAGTATGTATTTATCATGAGCATGAAAGGGTTCAGCAAACACAGTATTAGATAGAGAGCAGAAGAAAACAAGATGTGCATTACAGGACCGTTACTACATCATGTATGTGGAGTAAGGCATCTTAATGGTTAAATTGCTGAGTTTGTAAATCAGGCACCAGGTGTAATAATCTGGATATGTAGCAAATGCCACGATGGACGTTTGCAAATTTGAATTGAGCTGAAACATACAGATCTAGCATTTCCTTTTCATAAAAACAAACAAAGTTCAGTAATGATGACCATGCAACCTTTCGAAAGAGTTCACTAATGTCTTTTAGAGAAGGAGATCAGCTATCTGTACCTGTACTGGGCAATAGGTCAGATCATAGAGTTACAGAGATGTCCAGCACAGAAACAGACCCTTCGATCCAACTCGTTCATGGTGACCAGATATCCTAAATTAATCTAGTCCCATTTGCCAGCACTTGGCCCATATCTCTCTAAACCCTTCCTATTCAAATACCCATCCAGATGTCTTTTAAACGTTGTAATTGTACCAGCCTCAACCACTTTCTCAGGCAACTCATTCCATACACGCACCACTCTCTGTGTGAAAAGGTTGCTCCTAAGAAATCTTATCCTCTCACCATAAGCCTATGCCCTCTAGTTCTGGCCTCCCCCATCCCAGGGAAAATACCTTGACAAGTTACCCTATTCATGCCCCTCATGATTTTATCAACCTCCAAAACTCTGATGCTCCAGAGATTTAAGATTGATTATAAGCTTCCCCCTGGAATTGTCTAATTTATTTGTAATGCATTGAAGAAGGTTTGGAAAGAGATATCTATCAAACTGTTTCAATAGGGATGATAACAATGAAATTGAACAGTCGACTCAACAACAAATTTAAAACTGACAAAGAAACACCAAGCATAGTTGACCCTGCAAAATGCAGCCAAGATCAATGGTGGGGAGTGACAAGGACGTGTCTTCCTTTATCAGATTTGAAATGAAATAGACATATTATCATCTGCACAACACCATAGTCGTCAGCAAACACCACACTGCCTGGATGTGTCTCTGGCCATTGTTAGTATAGTCTAGTCAGGGGTGGCGATATCTCGAGAAGGATACTAGTTATCCTCAACCTTGATTTCAGGCCCTATGTGTCTCATAGCCTCAAGTCCATCATGGGAATGGAAATCTGCTGCAGTAAGTTCAGGTGGTTCGATTCTTTAAAATAAAAGGAAAGGATTGGGAAGAAGCTCTAAGATGACCTTGTAGGCAGTGACAGCAGACTCTTTTTGAACAATGGGTAGATCCAGAGTCACTCAAAGGCCAAGAAAAGATTTGAAGAAACTGGATTGTCCTAACTGGAATCTGCTGGGATGGAAATAAGTCATGGACAAGGATCGCCAATCACCATTTCTAACCAATGTTGTTTTTCTTTTTCATGTTGCCATGCCAGCAAGGATAGAGGAAGCCATTTTGGAGATCAGGTTACAGGCTTCTCTATAAATTAATGAATATCTCAACAGACAGAGGCTTTGTATAGTCAGCAGGCAGAAGAGGCTGTTTCACTTTGTGCACCTCCATAGACAGATAGGGAAGTCAGATGGTCTCTAGTTGGAGAGACTTTGTCATCATCTAAGGATTACAGGAGATTTGTCTTGGCATAGCCAAGGAAAGAAGAATCACCAGACGGTATTTATTGCAGATGGTGGATTTAAAGGACCTCTCCAAAACCTGAGGAAAGCGCCTGAAGTCAATCACTTTAAGTTATTACTTGATGAATTATGAATATGGGACTGTTAGATTCCCTACAGTGTGGAAGCAGGCCATGCAGCCCATCAAGTCCACACCAACCCTCTGAGTACCATCCTAACCAGACACCCATGCCTGTAGCCCTGCATTTCCCATGGCCAATCTACCTAACCTGCACATCTTTGGACTGTGGGGGGAAACCAGAGCACACAGAGGAAACCCACGCAGACACAGGGAGAACATGCAAACCTCACACAGGCAGTCCCCCAAGGGTGGGATTGGACCCAGGTCCTTGGCACTGAGCCACTGTGCAGTCTATTGTTAGGAGTTGACATCACTGTCCACTCAGAAGAACTGAGAGACAAGCTCTGTAATTTCATGGATAATGTGACATGTGATAATTATAAAACAGGAACATTTCTCTCTGTAGATTAACACAAAAAATAAAATAGCGTTTAGTCATTGGTGCTATTAATAATTCATTGCAGTACAAGTATGATAACATGAAATTTCATCATGTCATTCTTTCAGTGACCAACTGTAAGTCTAAAGCTCTGTTTGAAAGCTTTAAATCTTTATGGGTGTCATAACCAGTTAGTGTACAGTGATCTATTGAAAGTTGCAGTTACAAGGAATGCCACCTCATAGACACAAAGTAAGGAACTGGGATAAATAAGTGACTTTTTTTAGATTAGTAGCAATGAGTAATGCATTATTTTGCATCTCCTTTGCTTTCCATTGGTATAGCTGCTTTGACATTGAAAACAGCAGAATAATTTGGAATTTTGTTGATATGGAACTCAGTAGAATGGAAAACTGGAGCAGAATGTAAGGGTCTCATAAAAGGACATGTTCCGATGCCATAAATAACTTGGGCAACTGGATGACAGTTGCAGTTAGCTGCAGATAATTAAGAAATGTTAGCAATTAGTAACAAGAAGAACTGTAAAATTGAACCTTTTTTCTTTATCCATTTATTTTTCTGCTTTTATATTCTATGCTTTGTTTTAAGTTTCTGTGTTTTTATTTTGGCACCAGAGAGTGGCAACTCTATGCAACATTTTTCACTGTGTTTTGTAACAAAATACACTCGAGAAGGAATAAATCAAATAACATTAAATAATAGTAAGAGGCATATCCAAGACAATAATGCTTGTTGGTTCCTCAAGGGCTCCACTAAAAAGGCAGCAGAGAGTCTGTGGAAGATCAACAGGAAGTCTATTTGTACACCACAGCTACTGTTCAGAAAAGCCCTGAAGAAGGTTCCTGCAAATGACTCTTGGACAACAGAGGCCGAGGGATGCAGAATTGCCAACACATAAACAAAGGTGGAACACCTGCGAGCATTCCCATCTTTCATTTAGAAATGAAAATGGGATTGGGATCTGTGCAAAGGACAATTGACCAAGAAAGGACTGGCATTTATGTAGCATCTTTCACAACCTCTGGATGTCCCAAGTACTTTTTTCAGCCAGTGAAGTACTATTGAAACTTAGTGACTGTTCTAATGCTTGAAATTAGGTCAATGGCTGCACACAGCAAACTTTCACAAAAATCAATATAATAATGATCAGAAAACCAGTTTTATTAATGTTGATTGATGGATATATATGTATTGGCTAGGATGTTGGGGCTAACATCAATGTGGCATCATTTAAATCTAGAACAGACAGGACTTAAACTTAACATCACAACGAAAAAACAGGATATTTGATAATGCAACACTGGAACTCCAGCCTAGAGTTTATGATTAAGTGTCCAGAGTGAAGCCTTTGATTTAGAGGTTAAGATTAGATTACTTACAGTGTGGAAATAGGTCCAACAAGTCCACACCGACCCGCTGAAGCGCAACCCACCCATACCCCTACATTTACCCCTTACCTAACACTATGGGCAATTTAGCATGGCCAATTCACCTGGCCTGCACATTTTTGGACTGTGTGAGGAAACCGGAGCACCCGGAGGAAACCCACGCATACACGGGGAATGTGCAAACTCCACACAGTCAGTCGCCTGAGGCGGGAATTGAACCCGGGTCTCTGACACTGTGAGGCAGCAGTGTTAACCACTGTGCCACCGTGCCATCCACATGTGTTGCTAATTGAGCAACAGCAAACAACCACCTTAAAATAAAATCATAGTTTCCACAAAGCGATAGATAATAAAAATTATTGTAATGATATTCTGAAGCAAAGTATGGAAACAACATTTGACTTTTAAAAATTGACATCTTTTGCTGAAACAGAGAAGGTTACAAGGAGATCTCACTGAAGGTAAGTAGTAAGAATGGTTGGCTGAGTATTGTTTGCTTGACATTATCTCCCTTTCCTCAAAAAAGATGTGTACCACACTGGGCCTTTTGACATTGAGATTTCTGGTTAGAGTTGCTAGGTCCACCAGCAGCTATAGAAATGGGGGTTACACTGTGACAAATGGATTGCCCCGACCCTTGCAAATGACCAAACAGGAAATGTGGCAATCAATATGCTGACCAGATATCCCAACCCAATCTAGTCCCACCTGCCAGCACCCGGCCCATATCCCTCTAAACCCTTCCTATTCATATATCCATACAAATACCTTTTAAATTTTGTAATTGTACCAGCCTCCATCACTTTCTCTGGCGGCTCATTCCATACACGTACCACCTTCTGTGTGGAAAGGTTGCCCCTTAGGTCTCTTTTATATCTTTCTCCTCTCACCCTAAACCTATGCCCTCCAGTTCTGAACTCTCCCACCCCAGGGAAAAGACTTTGTCTATTTACCCTATCCATGCCCCTCATAATTTTGTAAACCTCTATAAGGTCACTCCTCAGCCTCTGATGCTCCGGGGAAAACAGCCTCAGATTATTCAGCCTCTCCCTAAATCTCAAATCCTCTCACCCTGTCAACATCCTTGTAAGTCTTTTCTGAACCCTTTCAAGTTTCACAACATCTTTCTGATAAGAAGGAGACCAGAATTGCACACAATATTCCAACAGTGGCTTAACCAATGTCCTATACAGCTGTAACATGACCTCCAACTCCTGTAGTCAATACTCTGACCAATAACAGAAAGCATACCAAACGCCTTCTTCACTATCCTTTCTACCTGTGACTCCAATTTCAAGGAACTATGAACCTGCACTCCAAGGTCTCTTCGTTCAGCAGCAATCCCTAGGACCTTACCATTAAGTGTATAAGTCCTGCTCTGATTTGCTTTCCCAAAATGCACCTCACATTTATCGAAATTAAACTCCATCTGCCACTCCTCAGCATATCTGATCAAGATCCCATTGTAATCTGAGGTAAACTTTTTTGCTGTACACTACACCTCCAATTTTGGTGTCATCTGCAAACTTACTAACTATACCTCTTATGCTCGCAACCAAATCATTTATATAAATGACAAAAAGTAGTGGACCCAGCACCGATCCTTGTGACACTCCACTGGTCACAGGCTTCCAGTCTGAAAACCAACTCTCCACCATTACCCTCTGTCTTCTACCTTCGAGCCAGTTCTGTATCCAAATGGCTAGTTCCCCCTGTATTCCATGAGATCTAACCTTGCTAATCAGTCTCCCATGGGGAACCTTGTCGAATGTTTTCTAAAGTCCATATAGATCACATCTACCACTCTGCTCTCATCAATCCTGTTTGTTACTTCTTCAAAAAACTCAATCAAGTTTGTGAGACATGATTTCCCACGCACAAAGCCATGTTGACTATCCGTAATCAGTCCTTGCCTTTCCAAATACATGTACGTCCTCTCCCTCAGGATTCCCTGCAACAATTTGCCCACCACCAATGTCAGGCTCAACGGTCTATAGTTCCCTGGCTTGTCCTTACCAGCTTTCTTAAATAGTAGCGCCATGTTAGCTGACCTCCAGTCTTCCAGCACCTCACAAGTGACTATCGATGATACAAATATCTCATGGAGTCCTACATTATGGAAACTTTATGGGGCTCTGTTTTACAGCCAAAAGCATTGAAATGTATTCCTCACAATTATGTGGGTCCTCACCCTACCCAGACTGCTATATTTAGTTGGCTCCATTATATCCAGTCCAATAGATGAGATATCATAAAATAAATGGAAGAGATAGTTTTTAAGTTCCATCTTGAAGGCAAGAGACAAGTTAGGGAAACAGGTTTGTAAACTTCAGGCTGCAAAACTGAAGCATCTGTTGTCAAGTGGCTGAATCTGTTTTCCTCGAAGTAACATCTCATAGATGACTCAGGAGTAAACTTTTCAACTTTTATCAAGTCAGAACTTTATCTTTCTCTGAGAAGGACAGCTTTATTTATTTCTCTTTTTGCAGTATTAGTTTCTGGAAAACACATTTTTAAAATGCTTTTTTCCTGTTCAGAGACTTTATTAGACACCTCTGGAGCAGATGAGATTTGAACCTAAGGTCTCCTGGTCCAGGCATAGGAACATTATCACTGTGCCACAAGCACATTTTTCGACATATGTAACTAAGATTCGAAATACATGTTAGAAATTTGTAGGTAGATATGTGAGTCAGGAATAGATAAAATTACATGGAGGAGATCCTACTTCCTCTTAAGCAGTCTCTCATTGTCACGGATGATTCGGTTAAACAGGTCTGTGAAGACTGAAGAATCAATGCATGGTCTTAAAGAGGTTAATCCTGTTGGTATCAGAAGTTTAATCATTCCTCAAATGACATCAGTAAATAGCTTCTGTGTGTATATTAACACATGCCTCCATTGTGGTGGGAGATTACAAGATTTAAGTAATTATGTGAGCAGACACAATAAAGAAAAACCAGGTAATAATGTTTGCAGACAGCCGGTCTAATTTCACACTGAGCTTTGCTGATATCTGACCTTCTTCAGTGTTCTCCAGTTAGGTAATTATTTTGACCAAAGGAGAAAGAGGAGGATATTCCCAACAGTTTTACAGAGGCAGGACTTTCGCCACTTCAGGGTTAGTGTCCCCCATGCTGGAGTCTGATCACAGCCTGGAGTCCCAGTCCACTTTGACGTCTGAATCTTATCAGCATTTAGCCGACAGAAAATAAGAGCCCGTGGAATAGCCCATTAACTCCAGGTTGCCACAGCATAGTATAACCTGGCTGGCCTCTGCAAACAGGGTTGATCATTGGTGATCCAAGGAGCTTGATCTTACAAGGAAAGTGACCCAGTGGGACATGCAGCTGCGTAGTATAGTCAGCACTGGTCTGCTTCTATAAAAATACGGTAAAAGGTAGGCTAGTGTCTGTACACCTCTTTTGTTGGACCATCTACTAATACTCATCAGAATGTGGATGGCCCAGTGCTGTCCTAAGGTAGTAACTGGAATCTGTGTTTGTGGTCCAACAGGGTAGCATTATGTACCACCTGGCTTTATTTTCCACTGAAATCAGTCACAGCTTTGTTTTTATTCAGAAAGCAGGGAACAGGACAGAAATATTAACTGTTGTGTTCCTTCCACAAATGCTGATTGATCTTCTTTTATTCCAAATTATTAATACTTGTAGATTTTTGTTGCTTTTTGCTGTAGAGACATAAATACTTATGTGTCATTACTGAATCTTTCAGGGATGTAAGCTTCTGTTGAACATGCATATGTGAAAATTCATGTTCTCACAGTCGATCCTGTTGCTTATTGAAGATAATTTTGTTTCATTAATGTGTGCAATTTAAATTTCATACATGAAAGTGTAGCATTTCTTTGCTGTCAATTCAGCAATTCTTCAGCTGCAATATCAAAGCTCATTGAAAGGCTCTAGGACAAGTTATTACTCATCCACTATGGCACTCATCCACAGACTCTATCAACAAACACATCGACCTGGACCCAATATACCGGCCACTACAGCGGACAGCTCAAACTGACAACTGGAAGCGGCAGAGACAGGCCACTATAAATACCGGAGAAAACAGCACAGAAGCGCTTCACAGGAGGCTCCCAAGCACTGAGGATGTCACCTAGACAGGGGACGAAACGTTTGCAAGACAAATTCCCAGTTCAGCGAACAGAACCACAACAACGAGCACCCGAGCTACAAATCTTCTACCAAACTTTGAACAAGTTATTACAGCTGAAACTGAAATATCAAAATATGCATCATGACGTAATTTACAGTATCATAATAATGAAGGGTAATAAACACCTGTATGTGAATTAAAAGTTGATCATTCAATCAGTTAGAGCTGGTAATACAGGGAGAAAGAGAGGACTGCAGATGCTGGAGATCAGAGACGAGAGTGTGGTGCTGGAAAAGCACAGTAGGTCAGGCAGCATCTGAGGCACAGAAGAATCAACATTCTGGGCATAAGCCCTTCATCAGGAATGAGGCTTGTGGGCCAAGAGGGACTGAGAAGATAAATGGGAGGGGGTGAGGGTGGGGGGGAAGGTAGCTAATACAATTAATTTTAGAGCAAACCCTGAATACTTTATCATCATTTAAATCCAGACACTATTATGGACCAGACCAAACCAAAATATATTAAGATAATAGCGTAGACCCTTTTAAAGTTAAGTTGAAGGTGTTGCATTCCAAATGCAATTTCATTGGTCAAACTACTCAACATTAATCAAAACACAGTTTATTTTTACACTCCGGTTAAAATACAGACAAAATTAAAGTTAAAAAAGGAACTGGTTTAACTAGTTCCAATATCGCTACATTTTACAAACACACCTTTGGCAAAAGCAAATTCAGTAAAATACATTGACTCATATGCAATTCTAGCAGCAGGAAGAGAACCTCAGCTTTAGCTATAATCAAGAGAGGAATAAGAGCTTCCACATCCAGCTTCAAAACCCCAGCAACTGCAGAAAGCTGAAACTGAAAATAGTGGTTCTGTGGGAGTTTAACCCCACCCCTTCAGGCTGCTTCTATTGTTCCAACTTTAACAAAATAACTCAAGGTCACAAAAGCTGTTTATTTTATTGGCTTTAAGCAGATCACCGAGCACCTCTGACTGAAGTTTTCTTCATTAAGAAAACAAGGACAAAATACACCTCTTAAAGCCGTAGTATTGTCACACTCTGCTTTACCTCTTCAACAGGTGCTTAGGCATGAATACAATCATCATGTTCTTTACCAGATTTTTACCATGCAATTGCATGCACTTTGGTTTTCATGTGAAGATAAAATAACCATGTATGATTTCAGACAAAGGTTTTATGAATAGATGATGCTAGGCTTGAAGGTATGCTGGATGAAAAAGTGCATTTGACAATGGCATTACTCCCACAACACTCCAGATTACTGAACAACATATAATCCAATTAATATCAACACCAACAGAACTTTTTACTGGGATTCTCTGGGAAGCTAGGGAGGAGATTGCAGAACCCTTGGCTTTGCTCTTTATGTCATCATTGTCTACAGGAATAGTGCCAGAAGATTGGATGATAGCAAATGTTGTTCCCTTGTTCAAGAAGGTGAGTAGTGACAACCCGGATAATTATCGACCAGTGAGCCTTACTTCAGTTATGGGTAAAGTGTTAGAAGGGATTATAATAAATAGAATTTATAATCATCTAGAAAGGAATAGTTTGATTAGGGATAGCCAACACAGATTTGTGAACTCATAACTTATTGAGTTCTTTGAGAATGTAGCCAAAAAGGTGGATGAGGGTAAAGCAGTTGATAAAGTTTCCCATGGTAGGCTATTGCAGAAAATACAGAAGCATGGAATTGAGGAAGGATGTGGAAGAATTGGAAAGGATGCAGAGGAGATTTACCAGAAATTTGCCTGGTATGGAGGGAAGGTCTTATGAGGAAAGGCTGAGGGAACTGAGGCTGTTTATGTTAGAGAGAAGAAGGTTAAGAGGTGACTTAATAGATATTAGATTTAGATTAGATTACTTACAGTGTGGAAACAGGCCCTTCGGCCCAACAAGTCCACACCGCCCCGCCGAAGCATAACCCACCCATACCCCTACATCTACCCCTTACCTAACACTACGGGCAATTTAGCATGGCCAATTCACCTGACCTGCACATCTTTTGGACTGTGGGAGGAAACCAGAGCACCTGGAGGAAACCCACGCAGACACAGGGAGATAAAAGATGATCCAAGAATTTAATAGTGTGGACAGTGAGAGCCTTTTTCCTTAGATGGTGATGGCTAGCACCAGGGGACATAACTTTAAATTGAGGGGTGATAGATATAGCACAGATGTCAGAGGTAGGCTCTTTAGTCAGAGAGTAGTAGGAGTGTGAAACGCCCTGCCTGCAACAGTAGTAGACTCACCAACTTTAAGGGCATTTAAATGGTCATTGGATAAACATATGGATGAAAATGGAATAGTGTAGAATAGATGAGCTTCAGATTGGTTTCACAGGTCGGTGCAACATCGAGGGCTGAAGGGCCTGTACTGTGCTGTAATGTTCTATGTTCTATCGTATTCATTGCTGGTCAGAGTGCAGACTGTGATATAGGGTTAAGATAGAGAGTCTCATTCATATTTTGGATAAAGCATGGGTCTCTGGCTGGTTGAATTAAGTTATTCAATTAGCAGATATGGGCATGGCTGGTCATGAAATTGCTTATTAAGTCCAAATTGAAGTCATTATTTGGTCAGGTGGATTGATATAATTAACAATAAAAGATGGCCAGTCGAGTTTTCTTGAAAATGACCTTTAACTGCAGTGCTGATATTAATGATCCAAGGTAGATGTTAATGCAGTTGAAGAAAATAAAAACAGAGTTCAGAGATAAGCTTTGAACCAGTGAAATTGATGGATCTAATTCGATTTCATGCATTATGGAGCAATTGAATAATTTGCGTACATCATCCAGCATTTCAGTTCAACATGATCTGTAGTGTAGTGTAGTTTACATCATAACAAAAGGTAAAGATTTCTGGAGAAATGAACACGTATTTCATCTGGAACTTCACTAGAATGTAAAATGCACTGCAAGCTCTTTTAAAAAGCATCTATCTTCTCACTAACCATTTTGGGTTGATGCATGAGCGTAATTTTAACCTAATCTGTCCCGGAGGGAGGAGGTAGGAGGTAACTGAAGGGAGAGGATCGATTGTCCATTTCACACTCATCCTGATGTAAATTGCTGTGTCTAAGACAAGTGACCTAGCTGTTCCCAATTAGCCACCAAGCAGGTTAGGTTTAAATTACCCTGTGAAGTTTGGAATTGATTAGTGTGGTGGAATAATTTTTACTTGCTCATATGGGTGTAGTTTCAAAAACACTCAAGAAACTGGACAATATCTGGGATGGATCAGTCTACTTGGGCATTAACCCAATGACTAGTTTAAACATAATTCCCTGTAGCATTGATGCATCACGGCTGCAGTGCATACCATCCACAAGATAGTAGTACCACAGCAGTATCTTTGAAACCTGCAACTATCAATAACTAGAAAGACAGGGGCAGTCGGCTTATACAAGGATAGTCATCTGCTGTGACTTTTGTGGCAACATCACTTTTGCAGTGCCAAAATCCAGAAATACATCTGCTCTAGGCACCTTGATAGGAACTGCAGCTGTTCAAGAAGAAAGCCCATGATCACCTTCCCAAGGACACCTAGAGATGAACAACACATGCCACTCTTGTCAATCTTGAGAATTAATACTGTACATGGAAGAGAATAAAAGGGAACCAGATTTGCAATCAAAATGTTACAGTATATACTGTAATTACACTTACATGTAGTTTATTATGATTTGGAGATGCCGGTGTTGGACTGGGGTTTACAAAGTTAAACATCACACAACACCAGGTTATAGTCCAATAGGTTTAATTGGAAGCACACTAACGTTTGGAGCACCGCTCTGAATCAAGGTATTTTTCAATGTATAATTTCAGTTATATCACATTATAAACTTTTGCTATAAATTCTGTACTTTACAATTGCATCCTCCACAACCACCTGATGAAGGAGCGACACTCCGAAAGCTAGTGCTTCCAATTAAACCTGTTGGACTATAACCTGGTGTTGTGTGATTTTTCACTATGTAGTCTATTAGAGGAAGTAAAGGACTATATGGCAATGAAAACAAAGGGACAGCTATGCATTTTAATTATGGGGATCAATGTACAACTTGGGAGTTAGGTTATCAAAAACCATTTCTACCTGGAACAGTTCAGGTGAATTCCAATAGCAACATCACTGGGCACACATACAACTTATTGCATTGTGAACACACTTCACTGGCTTATTGACTATCATCCACTTTAGTATACAGATGTAAGTCTCTAAATTCTTCAACACAGTCATAGAGATGCATAGCACGGAAACAGAATCTTCAGTCCGACTCGTCCATGCCGACCAGATATCCTAAACTAATCTAGTCCCATTTGTCAGCAATTGGCCCGTGTCCCTCCAAACCCTTCCTATTCATATACCCACCCAGATGCTTTTTACATATTGTAATTGTACCAGCCTCCACCACTTCCTCTGGCAGCTCATTCCATACATGCACCACCCTCTGTGTGAAAAAGTTGCCCCTTAGGTCCCTTTTAAATCTTTCCCCTCTCACCTTAAATGTATGCCCTCTATTTTTGGACTCCTCCACCCCAGGGAAAATACCTTAGCTATTCACCCTATCCATGCACGTCATGATTTGAATAAAAGGAATATGGCATGTTGCAAGAATTTAAGTTTTGAGAATACAGTGACCAAGTTTTGTTATGGAAAATAGCCCCAATTATCCAGCCTCTCCCTTTGGCTCAAACCTTCCAATTGCAGCAAAATCCTTATGTCTTTTTGAACTCTTTCAAGTTTTACAACATATCAATTATCAGGAGAGTTCTTTAGAAATGTGTGTTCCTGGCACAGACTTCTCATGACAGGAGTGTGTATTCATAAATTCGAGGCAGGTCTCACTATGTCCTACACTGTTTTCCACTCATTAATTTTAATGACTGGAAATGCTGTCATGGTGTATTGACTTTGTGCTGAAATTCTCAACGTGGTCTTCTATTGTGTAAAGTTCTAAGGCTGAGAATATTCAATTTGAAAAGGTACCATGCAATTAATAAATTTGAAGTGTAGTTATTACCTAGGTAGATTTTCCAGTTATTTTGAACAAAACAAAATGTCACAAATCATACTAAGTGCAGTAGCTAATATGTTTTTGTTGCATTGTTTGTTCTCAGGATACCAGAAGATTTTTCTATTCAGTTGTACCTTTAACTATTTGACACTTACATAAAACTGCAAAACAGTTTGGCAAGTCATAGAGTCGTAGAGATGTACAGCATGGAAACAGACCCTTCGGTCCAACCCGTCCATGCTGACCAGAATCCCAACCCAATCTAGTCCCACCTGCCAGCACCCGGCCCATATCCCTCCAAACCCTTCCTATTCATATACCCATCCAAATGCCTCTTAAATGTTGCAATTGTACCAGCCTCCATCACTTCCTCTGGCAGCTCATTCCATACACATACCACCCTCTGTGTGGAAAAGTTGCCCCTTAGGTCTCTTTTATATCTTTCCCCTCTCACCCTAAACCTATGCCCACTAGTTCTGGACTCCCTGACCCCAGGGAAAAGACTTTGTCTATTTATCCTATCCATGCACCTCATTATTTTGTAAACTTCTATAAGGTCACCCCTCAGCCTCCGACACTCCAGGGAAAACAGCCCCAGCTTGTTCAGCCTCTCCCTGTAGCTCAAATCCTCCAACCCTGGCAACATCCTTGTAAATCTTTTCTGAACCCTTTCATGTTTCACAAAATCTTTCCGATAGGAAGGAGACCAGAATTACACGCAATATTCCAACAAACACTGTTCCTCTCTCCGCAGATGCTGTCAGATCAGTTGAGTTTCATCAGCACTTTGTTTTCATTTCAATACATGTTATTTTGCATGCAGGAAGCACATGAATCTACAAAAGATGCTCCTAACTTAGATTACTAACTTGCTGCTTATTTGCAGATCGCCAGTTTCTTAGGCTTGCCTTGGGTTTTGCCATTGGCTCCTCAGTCCTAACTTACAGATTGGCAACCTCTGTTGTTAAATTGCCTTTTTAGCATAGAGGAGAGGCAGGTAATTTGACAAAGTAGAGAGCACTAACTCGTCAAGGGATGAACATGTCACTGTTTGACACCATACAATATCAATGTCACACCTACAACCTGTGGCAGTCACTCACACAGACAAGGGACTCCATGTGCTTTTGAAGAAGAGTTGTAAAAGACTCGAAATTTAACACTGTTTCTCTGTCTACACACTGCTCAATGTCTCCAGCATCCACCATGCATGCTTCAACCGAATGGTTATGTCAAAAGGCTGAATCAGTCAGGGGCTGCCACCACAGTTAGTCAAAGGGCTCATCCTAATCCTGTCCAGGGGGTTAGTCCTATTGGATTCCAAGGACCTGTACCCAAGTGATCTGGCCAGTCCAGCAGATGTTCAGCCAGTCCAGGGATCACATGAGAGTCAGTCAGGATGCTGCTGAGACAACAGTTCATGAGTTGAACCATTCTTGCTCCTTTCAACAAGACAAAGAGTAGAATTGACTTTGATGGAAGTAAATGGAAGAGCAGACAGTGGTGATAAAAGAACAGAAAGAGAAGTACTTCACAGGAACAGGCCCTTCGGCCCTCCAAACCTGTGCCAATCATCATGCCCTGACTGATGAAGGGCTCATGCCCAAAATGTCAACTCTGCTGCTCCTCGGATGCTGATTGACCTGCTATACCTTTCTAGCAGCACACTTTTCTAAACTAAAAAGCAAACCTTCTGCCCTGATTTGGCCCATATCCCTCTATTTCCTCCCTGTTCATGTAACCATCCAGATGCCTGTTAAATATCACCAGTGTGCCTGTTTCCACCACCTCTTCTGGCAGTGAGTTCCAAGCTCCTACCACTCCCTGCATGAAAAACTTCCCTTGCACATCGCTGTTAAATTTTCTCCCACTCACCATGAACCTAGGCTCCCTTGTAATTGAAACTTCAACCATGGGAGAAAGCTTGTGACTATCCACCCTATCTGTATCTCTGATAATTTTGTAGACGTCGATCATTTCAGTTAAATCGTTGTCATTTTTCTAAACCCTCGTGTACACAGGCCTAAACACTCCTTGTTAAGCAGTATCAATTGCCCCCTTTCGCTGTCATCCCCAGACATGGTTGCCCATTTTCCTGGAGACTCCGTGACTGCCTGCTGATCAGACGCCTGACCGTTTTTGCCTAAGCCCGCTACTACAGACCATGGACCACCTTCCAGGATAACTTGTGGAGAGAACTCTGTCCTAGTGCAGTCCAGCCCCAAACCGATTTCCCACAGTAACCCAAATACACGACACATAATCCCACCTGGTTGCTCATGACCTGCAGGACTGAACATGGTTCTGTCTCAGAATTCCTGAATTCCTGGATTCTGACTGGACCAAGAGCCTGACTGACCATGGTCAAGCCCCTTTTATTCACTATTAACTCCTTCACTCCACCAGCACTTGCTGCCCTTTGACTTTCAGGTATGGTCATGCTTGAACATGAGCAATGCAGAAGCAGTTGACACAAGCTGCCCTCTGCTGGTCAGTGACATTTCCACACCTGTCACTGTTCTGTGCTTCCCACCAGAACAAATCTCTAGTTCAGTTCTGATTGCCCTGTTATAGAAAGATTTTATTAAGCTGGAAAGGGTTCTGAAGAGATTCACCAGGATGTGGCTGGGTACGGAAAGTTTGAGTTATAAAGAAAGGCTGTATAGACTGTGACTTTTTTACTGGAGCATTGGAAGTTAAAGGGAGACCTTATAGAAGTTTATAAAATAATGAGGGGCATAGTTAGAGTTAATGCTAGTTGACTTTTCCCGAGGGTAGGGGATTTCAAGACCATGGAGCACATTTTAGAAGTGAGAAGAGTGAGATTAAAAAAAGACATGAGGGGCAATTTGTTTGACACAGAAGGTGGTTCACGTGTGATTAGATTAGATTCCCTACAGTGTGGAAACAAGCCCTTCGGCCCAACCAGTCCACACCAACCCTTCGAAGAGTAACCCACCCAGACCCATTTCCCTCTGACTATTGTACCTAACACTATGGGCAATTTATCATGACCAATTGACCTGATTTGCACACCTTTGGACTGTGGGAGGAAACTCCACACAGACTGTCGCCCGAGGCTAGAATTGAACCTGGGACCCTGGTGTTATGAGGCAGCAGTGCTAACTGCTGAGCCATTGTGCCACCCAAATGAACTTCCTAAAGAAATGGTGGATGTGGGTTCAATTATAACATTTAAAAGACGTTTGGATGGATACATGAATAGGAAAGGATTGGAGGGATATGGGCCAGGTGGCACTAGTTTAGTTTGGGATTATATTCAACGCGGACTAGTTGGACCGAAAGGTCTGTTTCTGTTCTATATGAATCTATAACTATGATTATGACCTTGCTAAAGAGCAACACAAACCGCAGAGACTGGCACTTTGTAATTTAGTGCTAATAGCTTGTGAGCAAAAATAAAACTCATACAAACCACAGAGTGAGCTCTAAAAGCCATACGATATATGCTGAGCTGATACATGAAGTGCATGTGTGTCCCTGCACACAAAGCAGCCTGGCAGAACTATACAAGTCCAAAGTGACCCTGAGTTCCAACGCAGCATTGATGTGCTGAAGGAGTGTTAGAGTTGGGCAGGCAGCAGCAATGCTATTTTGCTGAAGCTAGTGGTTTGTCCAATGCTGAGTTATTGGGCATAGGTTTGAAGAGGACAGTAGCCCTGAAGTATACAGTGACATTGGGATGTATATCGATAGGCAGTACAAGCACATGGAGAATTGCAGCTGCCAAAGACTGATTCTGACTGTCATGTTGGAAATTTGCACTATCTAATTTATTGGGGAAAGAGTGAAGGATTGGGAGCGGTGGTGAAATAAGGCGAGTTGCGCTAAAACTAACTTGAGCAAATTCTTTGAAGTCAGGTCTTTGCTGTTCACTGCCAAGATTCTGAAATCACTGTTTAAGAGGAAAATCGAAAATTTTTTACTCAATGTTAAGTTTTGATGTCAAGGGAGGTGGTGGGGTAGTGTTTATATCACTGAAGTAGTAATCCTAATGTTCAGGGGACATGGGCTCAATTCCCACTGTAGAAAGTGGTGAAATTTGATTTCAATAAAATCTGGAATTAAAAGCCAGTTTAATGGATGTTCTTAGAACCATTGGCCATTGTTTTAAAAGCCTATTTGGTACCTTACTGTGCATCCTTCCCTGGTCTGACCTTAATGTCATTCCTGGTCAATGTGTTGAGAATGTGGTGCGGGAAAAGCACAGCAAGTCAGGCAGCATCCTGGTCAATGTGGTTGACTCTCACTTACTCAGATCAAGGGCAATGCAGATTGGCCAACTAGTGCCTGCCTTGTCAGTATTATCCTCAAACAGGACTTTTAAAATTCAGATTTATTTTTATTCTTTCTGTATTTTCCCCAACTATTGCCATTTAGTTATCCACACAGGGAGGAAACCAATGTCCCCATGCTGTTAAAATGCGCAGCTAAAATTGTGTGGATTTTAAACTAATGTGACAGGGCACTGGGAACCAAAAGAGAAGACAAGTAGACAGCGCGGTGGAAACTTGAGACTGTAAGAATCATGAAGTTAGCATTAATAAGTGGAAGAGTAGGCAGAGAGCAGATGAACGCAAAAGAACTGGCACCCTGAAGTACTTATACTTTAATGCAAGGAATATAGTGGGTAAGGCAGATGAACTTAGGGCCTGGATTGGTGCCTGGGAGTGTAACGTTATTAAAATCACAGAGACTTGTTTGAAGGAAGGGCATGATGATTGGCAACTAAATGCTCCAGGATATAGATGCTTCAGACAGGACAGGGAGGGAAGTAAGGGGTGGGGGTGGTGGGGGGGTGGTGTGGGAGAGGAGGAGTTGCATTGATGATCAGGGATGATATCACGGCTGTGCTAAAGGAGGACACTATGGAGGGTTTGAGTAGTGAGACATTGTGAGAAATAAGAAGGGTGCAGTTACATTGTTGGGGCTGTATTACAGGCGTCCCAACAGTGAGCGTGAGGTAGAAGAACAAGTGGTAAATAGATTATGGAAAGATGTAAAGGTAACAGGGTGGTGGTGATGGGAGATTTTAAATTTCCCAACATTGACTGGGATATACTTAGTGTCAGAGGTCTGGATGGGGTAGAATTTGTAAGAAGCATCCAGGAGAGTTTTCTAGAGCAGTATGTCAATAGTCCGACAAGGGAAGGGGCCATATTGGAGCTGGTACTGGGGAGCAGGCGGTAGAAGTTGCAGTGGGGGATTTCTTTGGGAACAGTGACCACAATTCTGTAAGTTTTAGAATACTCTTAAACAAAGATGAGAGCGGTCCTAAGGGAAGCAAACTAAACTTGGCCAAGGCCAATTACATCAAAATTAGGCAGGAGCTGGGAAATGTGGATTGGGAGTAGCTATTTGACGGGAAGTCCACATTTGATATGTGGGAGGCTTTCAAAGATAGGTTGAAGATAGTGCAGGATATACACGTCCTGTTGAAATCAAGGGATAGGAAAAGCAAGATCTGTGAACCGTGGATGACAGGAGAAATCGTACGAATAGCCAAGGGGAAAAGGGGAACATACATAAGGTCCAGGCAGCTAAGAACAGAATGGGCCCTGGAGGAATATCGGGACAGTAGGACCAGTCTTAAATGAGGAATCAAGTGGGCTAAAAGGGGTCATGAAATTGTTTTAGTGAGCAGAATCAAGGAGAATCCCAAAGCTTTTTATTCTTATAGAAGAAGCAAGCGGGTAACTAGAGAAAGGATTGGTCTACTAAAGTATAAAGAAGGAAGGTTGTGTGTCGGACCTGAGGAAATGGGTGAGATTCTGAACGATTACTTTGCCTCAGTGTTCACTGAGGAGAGGAACATCGTAAATGTTGAGATTAGAGATAGAAGTTTGATTAGTCTGGATCACGTTGACATAAGTAGGGAGGATGTGTTGGGTAGGCTAGAAGTTAAGGTGGACAAATCCCCAGGACCGGGTGGGATCTATCCCAGTTTGCTGAGGGAGGTGAGAGAGTCATAGTGTCAGAGTCATATAGTTGTACAGCACGGAAATAGATCCTTCAGTCCAACTCAGATATCCCAACCCAATCTAGTCCCACTTGCCGGCACCCGGCCCATATTCCGCCAAACACTTCCTATTCATATACCCATGCAAATGCCTTTTAAACGTTGTATTGTACCAGCCTCCACCACTTTCTCTGGCAGCTCATCCCATACACATACCACCCTCTGCGTGAAAACATTGCTCCTTAGGTCTCTTTTATATCTTTCCCCTCTCACCCTAAACCTATGCCTTCTAGTTCTGGACTCCCTGACCCCAGTGAAAAGACTTTGTCCTTTTACCCTACCCATGCCCCTCATGATATTATAAACCTCCATAAAGTCACCCGTCAGCCTCCGACACTCCAGGGGAATAGCTGGGGCCCTGACAGATATCTTTGTAGCACCCTTAAACCCAGATGAGGTATCAGAGGACTGGAGGGTTGTACATGTTGTCCCCCTGGACAAGGAGGATATGAGGGATATTCTGGGTAACTACAGACCAGTGAGCCTGACGTTAGTGGTGGGAGAGTTGCTGGAGAAGGTACTGAGGGATAAAATCTATTTATATTTGGAAAAGAATGGACTTATCAGTGATAGGCAACATGGTTTTGTGCAGAGGAGATCGTGCCTTACCAACTTAACAGAGTTCTTTGAGGAAGTGACTAAGTTGATAGATCAAGGAAGGGTTGTAGATGTCATATACATGGACTTTAGTAAGGTCTTTGATAAGGTTCCCCAGGGCAAACTAATGGAAAAAGTGAAGTCACATGGTGTGCAGGCTGTTCTAGCGAGGTGGATAAAGACCTGGTTGAGCAACAGGAGATAGAAAGTAATAGTTGAAGGGAGTTTCTCAAAATGGAGAAAGGTGACCAGTGATGTTCCACAGGGGTCAGTGCTGAGGCCACTGTTGTTTGTGATATACATAAATGATCTAGAAGAGGGCACTGTTGGTATGATCAGCAAGTTTGGTGGAGTAGCAGAAAACATAGGGGACTGTCAGAGAATACAAGAGGATATAGATAGACTGGAGAGTTGGGCAGAGAAGTAGCAGATGGAGTTCAATCCAGACAAATGGGAGGTGATGCTTTTAGGCAAGACTAATTCTAGAGTGAATTATATGGTAAATGGAAGAACCTTGGGAAAAGTTGATGAGCAGAGAGATCTGGGAGTACAGGTCCATTGTACCCTGAAGGTTGCTGCACAGGTGGATAGAGTGGTCAAGAAGCCATATAGTATGGTTGCCTTCATTGGACAGGGTATTGAGTATAAGAGCTGGTGAGTCATGTTAAAATTGTACAAGACATTGGTTCGGCTGCATTGTCATACTGTGTACAGTTCTGGTCGCCACATTGCCAAAAGGATGTGGACACTTTGAAGAAGGTGCAGAGAAGGTTTACGAGGATGTTGCCTGGTATGGAAGATGCTAGCTATGAAGAGAGGTTGAGTAGGTCAGGATTGTTTTCATTGGACAAGAGGAGGTTAAGGAGGGACTTGAGCGAGTTCTACAAAATCATGAAGGATATAAACAGGGTAGATAGAGATAAGCCTTTTCCCAGGGTGAAGGATTCAATAATGAGGGGTCACGCTTTCAAGGTGAGAGGTGAAAAGTTTAAGGGGGATACATGCGGCAAGTACTTTATGTAGAGGGTGGTAGGTGCCTGGAACGCGTTGCCAGCAGAGGTGGTAGAGGTAGGCATGGTAGATTCATTTAAGATGCATCTGGACAGATGCAGGGGTAGGTGGGGAGCAGAGGGATACAGATGCTTAGGAATTGGGCGACAGGTTTAGACAGTGGATTTGGATCAGCTCAGGCTTGGAGGGCTAAAGGGCCTGTTCCTGGCCTGTAAATTTTCTCTGTTCTTTCTTTGCAGATCTGAATAGGAGCTATTGTAAAGAAACAGTGAGGAAGAACTTGTAGCCTGTGAAATATTCTGTCCAGAAGCTTCGACTCATTTGTTATGTATAAAAGACATCGACCCAGCTGCTCTTACTGTGAGAGACAAAGGGCTGCTTTTCAAACTTAAATTTTATCAAAACATGTGCAAGTTAAAGAAAACAATTCTTCCACAAATTGTTAACTTTTCCCAAACTAGGCTGACCACCTGAAAAAAACCACAGACCCTACTCACTCTGGTGAACGTGACTGGGCTGCTGGATCCAATTCACTGAGCTCCAACAACAGGGTCTTCATTGTACATAGGTGGGTCTTACACAGATAATTCACCGGTTGAGTCTTCACTGAGAGAATGGCCTTCTGGTCTCCCTATTATTAGATTAGATTAGATTACTTACGGTGGAAACAGGCCTTTCGGCCCAACAAGTCCATACCGACCCTCCGAAGAGCAACCCACCCAGATCCATTCCCCTACATTTACCCCTTCACCTAACACTGTAGGCAATTTAGCATGGCCAATTCACCTAACCTGCACATCTTTGGACTATGGGAAAAAACCCACACAGACACGGGGAGATTGTGCAAACTCCACACAGACAGCCTGAGGCGGGAATTGAACCCGGGTCTCTGGCGCTGTGAGGCAGCAGTACTAACCATTATTCCCCCCTATCTGAGCGCTTCTGGAATGCTGTCTGGCTTCAGCTATTGGGGTCACAGGTCAGGGGGTCACAGTGCCCAATGAGGTTAAGCCAGTCCATCTTGAGTGTACCCATTACCTTTCCAAGATCTGATTACTCCGTGGTGCCAAGGGGTCTGGCCAAAACTGGAGAATACACAAACATAATGCTTCCCCTTAGTGTTCTGATTGAGTAATTCTGGTTGATTAATGACTCTCCCATTCTTAATGTCAACCACCTCTGTTCAATATGCAAGACGGGTCTGGATTGATCCCTGTTTGCTTTTGACCTGTGGTAACCCCAGCCTCTTTGCATTCCATTGGGCCCTGCTTGTAGAAACTATTTAGCCAGTTTTATGTTGGGCCTGATAGTTTAGGCCTTTGGACACTTGCCCAAAGGTTTATAAACCCATGATGGACATAGATAAGGTGAATAGCAAAGGTCTTTTCCCCAGGGTAGGGAAGCTAAAAACTAGAGAGCATAATTTTAAGGTGAGAGGAGAAAGATTCGAAAGGGTTATGAGGGGCAATGTTTTTACAAAGAGGCTGGTTCATATGTGGAATGAATTACCAGAGGAGGTGGTAAATGAAAGTGAGGAACTGAAGATGCTGGAGATCAGAGTCTAAAAGTGTGGCGCTGGAAAAGCACAGCTGGTCAGGCAGCATTCGCGGAGTAGGAGAGTCAATGTTTCAGGCATAAGCCCTTCATCAGGAATGTTGGTATGGTAGATGCAGGTACAGTTACAACATTTAAAAGATATTAAGATAAATACATAAATAGGAGAATTATAAGGATATGGGCCAAGTGCAGGCAAATGAGACTGGTTTAGTTTGGAAAATTTGGTTGGCATGGACGAGTCAGACCAAAGGGTCTGTTCTGCGCTGTATGACTCTATACAGTCTGCAACATTGAACAACTGGGTGATTCAGAATGGCTGTGAACTTTCTAGCTCCTGCTGCTAGAGAAATGAAAGGTCATATGAGACAAAATTGGACTTTTTCTCCAGTCTCAATGGCCAAATTATGGCAAGGCTATAAAGTTAAATGAGAAAGCTGAACAAATAGTAATAGTTCTGTTGTCAGTGCTAGGGCAAGAATGCAAAACCTATAATACACGTTTCCTCACTGAAGACTAAAACATCTTCAGTAAAGAAACCTTTGAAGGCTGTAAGGACATGTTTTAAACCTTTAACTACTGTTATTTATGAACAGTATTTGCTCAACAGCAAAGTTCAATAGGAGATGGAGAATATTAATCAGAATGACTGATGTGTAGGGAAGAACGCTGTGCATTTGAATGGCTGAAAGATGGTATTATTCGAGACAACGCTGTTTTAAGTGTGAGAATTCCTTCTGTGAAAGCACATATGCTGAGAGAGGAAAAACTTACTCTCAAGAAAGGGATCCACCTGTACAGAAGTTTTGTGATTATTGAACTTCAACTGGAGCCTATTAAGAGGAGAACGCACAAGATTTTGCATTTGCTGACAGACTTTCCAAGGTTAACAAGTTTACTTCGGAAAAAAAAGGAAAAAAAACATTTGCAGAATAGCCAGCAGAAAGAGGATGGAGTAAAATATTGCAGAAGACATCATACAATAGATATGGAAACATGTCCAGGATAGAAGAGAAAAGCAAGTAAACTTTTAAGAACTAACTGTAAGAACCTAAATCATTTTGCACACAAATGTTTAGCTAGAAAGGAGCAAGCCAAGCGTAGTCTGATCCCATTGCATCACAACCCATTTAACTTTTAGATTCTAGATTGACAGGGGCCCAAGGTTGTTTACTCTTGGGTATTGCAGCCCTCAACTTGAAGCTTACCTTGTCAGTTCCTTGTATCACAATGAACACTACCATCAAACACTTCCTCAAGAGCCAATGATTCCTCAAAGAAAATAAGTTAAATCAGAGAGAAAATTACTTGACACCTCTCATGTATCAGGTTAAAGAATGTTAGTGACAAAGGTCTGACAACAGGTCAGTTACCCATCCTCAGGCTATGCAGAGCACAGAGATCAGAAAGTGAGTTGAACGGAAGAAAAATACTTTTTAAACAATATAAATGAATAAAGTGAATTGTTATAACACGTTCAATTCTACAGGGTAATTGGACAAAGAAAAATACTATTAACCTTTTGTCTGAGTTACAAAACAGTGGAGTTTCCATTCCTCCCAGTAGTTTTCCCTAGTGATTGAGGTTTTGGCTGCAACAGTTTATATCAATCTACCCAGTGAACGTGAGTATACAGGATCTTGATGTGTTTCTAATGGAAAGTTCCTGCTGAAACTCACGCTATCTAGGCAGGCTGTTTTAGCCAGTAGGTCTTTTCCTGATTGTTACGTTGATTGATATTGATATCACTGGAACCTGTAAGATGTGTGCTGATAGGGCTATTAGAAACATCTGTGAAGTCTGTTGTGGTGACTTCACAAAATGAATGGGAAAGCATGGCACAAAATATTAAAATGGTAACCAACAACTGGGAGGATAGCAACAAAGCGCAAGAGGACATGGACTGACAGACTGGTGAAATGGACAGGCACATGGCTGATGAGATTTAAAGCAAAGAAGCGTGAAGTTATACAAGGTGGAAGGAAGAATGAGGACCAACAGGTAAATGAGGCATGGGCGGGAATCTTCCAAAGAGTGGCAATCACTGACTGAGTACTATATTTCTAGCTGAGACATATGGACTCAAAATGAATGCTAACATTACATTTACTTTCTGAACTGCTGACTGAACCTTCATGTTGCCTTTAAGAGAAACCTGAACCAGGACTCCGGAGTGACTGTCTGCTTCAGATTTCCAGAGTCTTTCCTCATGTGGAAAATGGTCTACACCTTGATTCTTCCCAACCAAAGTGCTTAACCTCACATTTTCCCACATTTATATTCCACCTAGAGTCATAGAGATGGACAGCATGGAAACAGACCCTTTGGTCCAACCCATCCATGCTGACCAGATATCCTATCCCAATCTAGTCCCACCTGCCAGCAACCAGCCCATATCCCTCCAAACCCTTCCTATTCATATACCCATCTAAATGCCTTTTAAATGTTGCAATTGTATCAGCCTCCACCACTTCCTCTGGCACCTCATTCCATACACATACCACCCTATGCATGAAAATATTGCCCCTTAGGTCTCTTTTATACCTTTCCCCTCTCAACCTAAACCTATGTCCTCTAGTTCTGGTTTTCCCCACCCCAGGGAAAAGACTTTGTCTATTTACCCTATCCATGCCCCTCCTGACTTTATAAACCTCTATAAGGTCACCCCTCAGCCTCCGACACTCCAGAGAAAACAGCCCCAGCTTGTTCAGCCTTTCCCCATAGCTCAAATCCTCCAATCCTGGCAACATCCTTGTAAATCTTTACTGAACCCTTTCAAGTTTCACAACATCTTTTCAATAGGAAGGAGACAAGAATTGCACACAATATTCCAACAGTGGTCTTACCAATGTCCTGTACAGCTGCAACATGACCTCCCAACTCCTGTACTAAATAATCTGACCAATAAAGGATAGCATACCAAATACCTTCTTCACTATCATATTTACCTGTGACTCTACTTTCAAGTAGCTATGAACCTGCACTCCAAGGCCTCTTTGTTCAGCAACATTCAGTAAGACCTTACCCTTTAGTGCATCAGTACTATTTGCCTTCCCAAAATACAGTACCTCACATTTAGCTAAATTAAACTCCATCTGCCATTTCTCAGCCCACTAGCTCATCTCATCAAGATCCCATCCCTCCCAATGTGAGGTAACCTTCTTCAGAACCTGTCTAAGTCCTTCTGCAGCTTCCTCGCTTCCTCAACACTATCTGTCCGTCCAGATATCTTTATGTCATCTACAAACTTAGCAGCAATGCCCTCAGTTCTTTCATCCTGCTAATTAATGTAGAATGTGTATATCTTGTTGTTAAGCAAGGTTCATCCTCCATTGTGAACAGAAGAGGCCAAATGTAGAAAACAATTGGCAACACCATCTTCCAATCGTCAGGTGCCAGTGGTTAGTTCTGCAAATATACAGCACAGTGATCAGTGGTGGGAGCCTTGCTTCATTACCTCAAGGTAAGAATGGGAGAAAAATAATCAAATTGTCTGAGGAAATAACAGAATTCAGATGAAAGGTGAGTCACTTTAAGAACATTATCATTCTACAATCATTCAGTTAGCAGCAGCAAGTGTTTGAACAGAGAAGCAACGATCAACAAAACTCAAAGGAGGGATGGCTGGAGAAGGGAAGTACTCCAGGATAGAATCCTTATCTGACAGCGATTAAGACCCACAAGATCAGCATTGTGTGCTTGGAAGAGAATGAAATTCCAGCAATTACAACTTCTAGGGTGATGAAGGATCTGTAAGTGGAGTCACAATCAACCCTTAGAGAATAAATTTAAAACAGAAAACTTGAAATCAGCAGTGCAAAGTTTAAGGCGAGGAAAGAGAGATAAAAATGAGCACTTACCACAAATTGTAAATGTCGCTGTACTGATTGTAACGAGGTCAGCCAGGTGGGATTCATAGAATGGGAATTCCCTGATTGGGGCTGTTAATCTGGTCCAGTCAGAGAGCCCTAGCTGACAGAGATAAGCAGGAGTGTAATAAATATTTGCTGAGAAAAACTGCACTACTTCGTGTTTATTTAAAATTATCTTCCATTTTGAAAAGTTGGGAAAAGAATGTTTAGCTATTTTGCTTCAAATCAAACAGTAATGCAATAAGTTTTATATTAATGTAATAATAATTGTGATATTCTGCAATATGAGATATGCAACCTACAGTCCTTGTGCAGCTTTGACATTTAAGGTACTGTAACACTGATTTATGATAAGCTAACTTTGCAAAACCCTTTTGAAGCAATCATACTATATATTGGATATGTGCTGAATTCTATGACCCTCTAACTGTAAAGTTTCTACTGCCACAAATATCAAATTCATGTTTATCAAACTGAGTCCCATTTTTTCAAAAAAAAAGCAGGAGTGTAACATTCCTGCTAATGTTTTGATTTTGAACACTTGCGTTTTGAGGTGAACTTGTTCGCATGTGGAACTATTCCATAGGAAATATTATTTTTTTAAAGTATTTAACAGTTAAAAGCATTGCTGTGAATTTAATTCAAAGATTTTAATAGGATGTTGAACAGCTTTCCTTATTCGAGATTCATTCATTGGATTTGTAAGTCGTTTCACAGCAGATGAAGTAAAGATTAGAAATTAGGGACATTGCCTAATGAGCAGGAAAACTGATTCTTCTAACACCCTCTCACCAGTATTTTCTCATTGTGCATTGTATGAATTCCTAAACTTGGTAATAAATACTAATATTGGGGGAAAAAAAAGCAAGAGTGTGGGAATTTGATGTTTTCCCTCATCTCCCTGTAAACTGGTTGAACGGCAGGGTTTGGGGCCTAGCTTTGCTGCTCCTCTCTCTTGTAAAATTTCTGTTGTATACAGCTTTAAATGTTAACTGAATTTTTGTGAACTGTTTTGTAATTTGTTTAATAAAAAACTTTAAAAAAATAGCATGTGTGTGTTCTTCCTGGTGGTGGAAATTTGAATAAAGGTTTGTGGACCTTGTGTCTTTCGTTGTGTCTCACACCTGCGCACGCACACACACACAACACGGGTGGTGGGGAAAAAAATAAGCACTACCACAGTTAGGCGGTGTGGGGGTTAAAAGTAAAACAAAAAGAAATAAAGAGTAACGTCAGGCATCCTGTTCACTCAGAGCTGGCTCTGAGGGAGATGGATCAGCGTGTGCGCACGTGCAAGGACTCTCCTCCTTGAAGGTATCAGAGGGGAAGGGGACTGTTCCTGGACCAGCTGCCCACATCCAGAGAGCTCTGAGAAGGATGAAGGAAGAAAGAAGAAGAGAAGGAGGGAGAGAGAAGAAGGAGGAGGAGGAGGCAGAAGGAGGTAAGAGCTCTGAGTCCTGGGCCTCACCCAGGTCAAGGGAGTGTTGCTGTTGACCTGGGGCCCACTCCCACTGCTGATGTCTGGGACCCCACCCTGACCTGCCTCAGCTGCTACTGCTTGGGGCCTGCCTCACTGCTGCTGCCTGGGACTCGCCTTGGGCCCCTCCCAGGACCTCCACCGCTGCTGCTATAAGAGGCCCACCTGCACCGCTGCTGCCTGGGACTTGTCTGGGGGACCCTCCCCAATAAGTCTGCCCCACCGCTGTGACCAGGGGCCTGCCTGGGATTCACCTTGGGACCCTCCCAGGACCTCCACCACCGCTGCCTGGGACTTGTCTTGGGCCCCTCCCCCCAACCTCCACCACTGCTACAACCGGAGGCCTTCCTGGGACTTGCTTTGAGACCCTCCCAAGACCTCCACCGCTGCTGTCCGGGAGTAAATTTTGGGGCTGCCTGGGACTTGCCCTGGGGACCCCCCACCCTTCCCCCCCCCCACCCCCAACAACAGGCCTGCCCCCACTGCTGCGACCAAGGGCCTACCTGGGACTCACTCTGGCGCTGCCTGGGACTTGCCTGAGGTCTGCCTCCACCGCTGCTGCTGATTGGGGACCCTACTGGACTCTTGTCACGCCTGTGGCAGACAGCAAAGCATGGTGAGCCCAAAGGTCGCAGGGTCCAGCCACACCTACGCCAGGTTTGGCTGTTCCAACCCTGGCTGCAACCACGACCCCTTTCAGGCACCTGACTAAATGTCTGGGGTCAAGGCCTACCCCACCCCAACATGACCATCAAGACCTGCAGCAAGGCCATGGTTAGTGTGGTCGGCCCACTGGCCACCGTCGCTGTGGCCAGGATGTACGGGAAGGCCGTCTTTTTCCTGAAGACCGAGCAAGCGGTCCACCTGGCTGTGGAGAGGGGGCTCACTGTGGGCAGGACGCATCTACCCGTCAACCCTTTGGAGGTTATGGCCCGGAGGGTCGTGATCTCCAACGTCCTGCCCTTCATTGCCAGTGAGCACCTTCTTCCCCACCTCAACACCTTGGGGGAGATCCGGTCGGGGATCCAACCGCTCCTGCTCGGTCTTAAAGACCCTGCCGACCGGCACGTATACTCCTTCTGACGCCAGGTGTTCCTTTGCCTGGCCCAGGAGGAGGTCATTGAGGGCTCGTTTACCCTCCTCCACGAGTGCGCAGCCTACCACGTCTTCTGGACGGTGGACAGTGTGCGGTGCCACCTGTGCCGCGAGGTGGGGCACATAAGAAAAAACTACCCCATTCAGAAGGCTGCCCAGCCCACACCAACGGCTGAGGGTGGTGCCGCCCCGGCACTCCCCCTCCCCCGGAGTCAACACCACAAGCCCCGGCAGCGGGGCAAAACCAGAGGCTTCCAATGCCTCAGCCTCTGGCAGGGATGAGGGGGGGGATGCGAGCATCCAGCCGGAAGGCACTCAGGAAGATGCAATGTGCCAGGCCCGCCCCTGGGGAGACCACCCTATCACCTTCCCCTACAACTAGCCCACGGCTTGCCCCGTCACGGCACGACAATGCCCCCGCGGTCGTGCCAACATCGCCTCGGTGCGGGAACCCTGATCCCCAAACCCATACCTGATCCTGGCACTGGTACATCCTGATCCCACACCCAACCCCACCCTGTTACAGAAACCCCTGGGGCTTCAACGCCTGCTCCTGGTGCTACAACAGCTGGCCCAGGGGCCCCTGGGCCCGAGCCCAGCCACACCCTGGTACTAACCTGTGGGGAACCACCATTGCCTCATCTCCTGCAGCAGTTATCTCTCTAGGCCCCTCTTCCGCGGTTACGTTAGGGCCCGGGTGTCCTTGGAGAAGGAGCACGCGGTGTCCACCAACACCCTGGAGTCGTTCAGGGAGAGGTGGGCGCCGCAGGGAGTGGAGTGCATTATTTCCCCCTCCAACTCTATTTTGATTTAGTCCCTACCCTCCCCTTCACTGTTTGATCACACAGTATTGCCCTTTGATGTGAAGGGCAGTGCTTGTCACTGGCCACTCGGGTGTTTTTCCTTTCTTCCTGGTAGTGGAAATTGAATAAAGATTCGTACACCTTGTGTCTCTCACTGTGTCTCACACCTGCACACACACACACACCATGGGTGCTGGGGAAAAAATAAGCACTACCACAGTTAGGCGGTAGTGTGGGGGTTAAGAAAAAAAGAGAAGAAAAAAAAACACCCTCTCACCAGTATTTTCTCATTGTGCATTGTATGAATTCCTGAACTTGGTAATAAATGCTAATATTGGGAAAAAAAATAAGCAGGAGTGTGGGGATATGACGCCTGTCCTCATCTCCCTGTAAACTGGTTGAACAGTAGGGTTTGGGGCCTGGCTTTGCTGCTCCTCTCCCTTGTAAAATAGCTGTTGTATACAGCTGTAAACGTTAACTGTTTTCTTTTTGTAAACTGTTTTGTAATTTTTTGATAAAAAAATTTTAAAAATAAGCAGGTGTGTGTTCTTCTTGGTGGTGGAAATTTGAATAAAGATTTGTGCACCTTGTGTCTCTCACTGTGTCTCACACCTGCACACACACACACACACACAACACGGGTGCTAGAGAAAAATAAGCACTACCGCAGTTAGGTGGGAGTGTGGGGGTTAAAAGTTAAAAAAAAGAACAAAAAAAAGAGTAACGTCAGGCATCCTCTTCACTCTGAGAGCTGGCCCTGAGGGAGCTGGATCAGTGTGAAAGACTCTCCACATGTAAATAAAGAATGACTTGATGATGAGATACTGGCTTCTGTGGAATTATTTCAGCAGTGACAGAGCAAAGCACATTCCTGAATAAATCTGCTAGCATAGAGTCATAGAGATGTACAGCATGGATACGGACCCTTCGGTCCAGCCCGTCCATGCCGACCAGATACCCCAACCCAACCTAGTCCCAGTTGGGATAAGCATTTCTGGAATCATGCCATTATTTGGCAAGCTTGACTCATTCAATCTGACGTCAAAGATTAGGCCCAGTATTTTGAAAGAATTTGGAGAAAAAAAAAGAAAAAAAGAAAAAAAAAAGCAGGAGTGTGGGGATTTGAGGTTTGTCCTCATCTCTCTGTAAACTGGTTGAACGGTAGGGTTTGGGGCCTAGCTTTGCTCCTCCTCTCCCTTGTAAAATAGCTGTTGTATACAGCTGTAAATGTTAACTGTTTTCTTTTTGTAAACTGTGTTGTAATTTTTTAATAAAAAACTTTTAAAAAATAAGCAGGTGTGTGTTCTTCCTGGTGGTGGAAATTTGAATAAAGATTTGTGCACCTTGTGTCTCTCACTGTGTCTCACACCTGCACACACACAACATGGGTGCTGGGGAAAACATAAGCACTATCGCAGTTAAGCGGTAGTGTGGGGGTAAAAAGGGGGAAGAAAAACCAAAAAAAAGGAAAAACAAAAAGAAAAAGAAGCAGGAGTGTGTTACGTTAGAGCCCGGGTTTCTCTGGAAAAGGAGCACGCGGTGTCCACCAACACCCTGGAGTGGTTCAGGGAGAGGTGAGCGCTGCAGGGAGTGGAGTGCATTATTTCCCCCTCCAACTCTATTTTGATTTAATCCCTGCCCTCCCCTTCACTGTTTGATCACACAGTATTGCCCTTTGATGTGAAGGGCACTGCCTGTCACTGGCCACTTGGATGTTTCCTTTCTTCCTGGTGGTGGAAATTTGAATAAAGATTCGAGCACTGTGTCTCACACCTGCACAAGAAAAGAAAAAGAAAAAATAAATAAGCAGGAGTGTCGAGGGTTTGGGGCCTGGCCTTGCTGCTCCTCCCCCTTGTAAAATCGCTGTTTCTTTGTATACAGCTGTTAATGTTAATTGTTTTGTAAACTGTGAATTGTTTAATAAAATTAAAAAAAACAGGAGTGAAGTGAGAGGGATGGGTGGCTTGCTAGGGGTTCTGTACTCTATGCACTGTTCCTTCTTTACTTGGACTGTCTTGTATGTATTTGTTATCTTTGTGATGACTGAAGGTGCGATTTGAGGTTTGTCCTCCTTTCCCTGTGAACTGGTTGTATAGTGGGGTGTGGGATTTAGCTGTGACGCCCCTTTCCCATGTAATTGCTCTTTCTTGCTTATGGCTGTTCATGTTAACTGTTTGTTTGTAATTGGTACTAGTTAATAAAATTAAAATAAATATAGACAGGAGTGTCAGGGGTTCTGTTCACTCTGAGAGCTGGCTCTGAGGGAGCTGGATCAGTGTCAGGGACTCCCTCGCATGTAAGTAAAGGGTGACCTGGTGATGGGATACCGGCCTTTGTGGAGTTATTTCTGTGGGCTAGTTGGGCATCATTATTAAGTCAACAGGGTTGACTGTACTAAGCAGATTGGTACATAGAGCTGGACTCACAATTCTCTACCCAGGACTGCACGACATTATCACTTTGAATGAAGCCTTGAACAATCTCCAACATTAGCCCTTTCAGAAGCATTACCTTACAAAACAGATGTGGCAATTACTGTTGGATTAACAAAGTCAAGAAAATAGAAGATCTTTTGGCAGTTTCCAATTTGCTGCTTGATTTGTTTGAGGTGGACCAATTCAGAAGCACATTTACATTTTCAGGTCCAACAAAGCTCCGGCAGTACACTCCCTCCCATCAATACTTGTTTTTTTCCAAGTTAATTCATTAAATTTGGCATGTCCTCTTCACTCTGGAAATAATGACTGAGCTAACTTACTTATATACCTCCCTGTCAATAGGTTTTGGTGGACTTTGCAGATCAACATAAGAAATAAGTATTAAAGCGAAGCAATAGCAGACTGCTAATGTTATAAAGGCAGAAGTGGATACAGCAGATGCTGGAGATTAGAGTCAAAAGCAGGAAAATCGACGTTTCCTGATGAAGGGCTTTTGCCTGAAATGTCGATTTTCCTGGTCCTCGGATGCTGCCTGACCTGCTGTGCTTTTCCAGCAACACTGCTAATGTTAGAAAACCTAGTGATTCAAAACACATGCTAATATTTCAGGGTATTGGGTTTGAGTCTCACCACAGCAGATAGAGTCTTGTCATTGATCATGCAGCATGAAAATAGACCCTTCAGTCCAACTGATCCACACCTACCGGACACCCCAATCTGACCTAATCCCATTTGCCAGCACTCGGCCCATTTCCCTCTAAGCTCTTCCTATTCATTTATCCATCCAGATGCATTTTAAATGTTGTAATTGTCCCCACCTCCACCACCTCCTTTGGTAATTTGTTTCACACATGCACCACCCTCTATGTGAAAAAAATGTCCCTTAGGTGCCTTTTAAATCATTCCCCTCTCACCTTAAACCTATACCCTCTAGTCTTTGACTAAAGAGTAAATAGTCTCAGCCTATTCAACCTCTCTCTGTAGCTCAAACCTTCCAATACTGGCATCATCCTTGTAAATCTTTTCTGAACGCTTTCAGGTTCAACAACATCCTTCCTATAACAGGGAGACCGGAGTCACACACAGTATTCCAAAAGTGGCCTAATCAATGTCCTGTACAGCCACACCATGACCTCCCAACTCCTGTACTCAATGCACTGACCAATAAAGGCAAGCATACCAAATGCCTTATTCACTATCATGTCCACATGTAACTCTACTTGCGAGGAACTGTGAACCTATACCCCAAGGTCTCTTTGTTCTGCAACACTCCCCAGGACATTACCATTAAGTGTATAAGTCCTGCCCTGATTTACCTTTGTAAATTTTAGCACCTCACGTTTATCCAATTAAACCTTAAGTGCCCGTCCTCAGCCCATCAGCCCATCTAATCAAAATCCCGTGGTATTCTGAGATAACCCTTCTTCGCTGTCCATTGCACCTCCAATTTTGGTGTCATCTGCAAACTTACTAACCATATGCATTAAACGTTTACTTAAGAAACCCAAGTGTTTTAGGAAAGTCTGAACTCTCCGTTAAGAGGAGCCATAGGTGTGTGGGCAATGAAGGCTTGGAAACTACAACACACTGGATATAAAGCAGCATTCAGGAGCAAGACTTGCAGCATTCCATACAGAAGAACCTCAATCATCCAAACCAGATGGACAGGCAGTATTTTGTTTGGATAATTGATTATGTGGATAACTGATTCATTACCTCTCCTCTAGGGCTCGGACTGTTCTGAAGTTTCCTTTCTCCTCGCTCTGCCTGCCCTGTTCCCTCTCTCTGTCCCAGGGTTTGTTTTTAAGCAGACACACATAGTTGTGTGTAAGGAACCTGCAGCATTGCTGATGTCTCTCCCTGCTTCACTTCAATCGGATTAACAAAAGCGAGCACTTGCTAAGTTGGCTCCCCGTTCAGGAGAGGCAGCAGCATACTGCGCGCACCAAACCACCACTGCAGCCACTCCTCCTCCCCACCCCACCACCCACTGTGTGCTTTCAACCCTCCACATTTCCAGCCAGTGGTTGGAGTGAAATGGCCAGATGCCTCTTATCTCTTCTCCCCAGTGGGACTCCAAAACAAAATGGAGTCACGAAATGGAGATGGCAGCCAGACTGGACACCAACAGCAAGGCTGCTGCTGCCTTTGGGGGTGAGTCTCAAAATAGCACACACACACACACACACACACAGAGCCCCACACACACACACACACACGCACACAAAGCCACACACACATACACACAGCCACATACACACACACACACACACACACACACAGAGCCACACACACACACACACACAGAGCCCCACACACACACACACACACGCACACAAAGCCACACACACGTACACACAGCCACATACACACACACACACACACAAAGCCACACATAGACACACACACACACACTCAAAGTCAGACACACAAAGCCACACACACACACAGACACACACAAAGCCACACACACAGACACACACACACAGCGACACACACAACCTTTTGACAAGTTCTACTTTTGCCCTCTACAGGACAATGTTGGAGAGATTATCTGGGGAAGCGGGGTTTAGGGTACACCCCTGTGTAGAACTCCAGGGAGAGTGTGGGCAGAGAGAGAGAGAGTGACAGAAAGAGGGGGAGAGAGTGGGAGGTCAGTCATTTGAAGACAGTGCCTGGGATCCCATCACTGTCCAGGAATGCTCTTGGCAGCATTTCAGTAAGCCAAATTCACTTTTAATCATTGTAAACAATTTTGGTAACACCTATTTGATTTTTATTTTATCAGGACCTTAAGATCCTCTTCAGATAATCCAAAATTCGGATAATTGATATTGGGATAATCAAGGTTCCTCTGTATAAAGAGTCTGTGGGAGGGTACCTTTGCCCTCAGTTCTGCCATCCCCATAGCAAGCTGGGTGCATTAACATTCACACCAAAAGCAGCTCATCTGTCAAAAGGAGGTGGGGGTCTGGGGTAGGTCAAGGGAAATATGACAGAGGGTGGTGAGGCTCTGGAACAGCCTGCCAGATGTAGTGATGAAAGTGAATATAATTTCCTCATTTCAGAAACATTTAGACAGATACATGGAAGGGATAGGTAATGGAGGGATATGGACCAAGTGCAGGCAAATGGGGCTAGCTTAAAATTGTGAAAATCGCACAGCATGGGCACATTAGGCCGAAGGGCCTGTTTCCATGATGTAATTCTCTATGACTCTATGATTGGCTGACTCAACTGACAGGAAGCTATGGATATATTACGATCACAAGATATGATCATCTCTTCCAAAGGTCTCTCCATGTGGTGCTGCCAGGCCTGACTTACTTAACTCATAACCAATATGGATGCTGACCTAATTTCAATTCCTTTGTTCTGTGGAAGTTAATTCAAATTAAAGGTAAGAGGTACTTTAGAAAATTTATATGTAACAGTCTCCTCTAAGGCTAATGCAAATTTAATTGAATCTAAATTTCTCAGTATGCTCCAAGCCTACAGATCTGATCAGGAAATGGTATTGCTCAGCTCAAGTTTAACTTTCAAAATTACAGAGATACATCTCCATTGATCAAACATTTGACCGCAGAGTTTTGAAGGATTTATGTCTGTTATATTTTGTCTGGTAAGGGGGTGGCAGGAATAAAACAGCTCCTGTGCATCACATGAAATTAAAAACGACAGTTCATGTCATCATTTTCAGCTGTAACCTTTTGCCAGAAAAAAAATGACAAAATGATTTGTGTAAAGGACAATGCTTTTGTAATTATTTTCCTTAATACATGTTTCATCAGGCTTATGATTGTCAGAAGAATCTACAGAAATCTGCTCAGATCATATGAGCTTATCGATCTAAAAAGCTCAACAATGAACAGGACAACTAGAATCACTGGACAAAATACTCCAATCAGGATCCAAGTGACTGTTTTAGCTTTAAACTTGCTTTAGTAAGGTTTGAAAGAAATGAATGCAATGACTATATAAATGTGTGGACTTTCCTATGTTTGTCAAATAATCATGTAGACTGTTCATAGAATCGTTACATTGCATAAAGAGGCTATTTGGCCCATCGAGTCTGCACTGACCCTCCAATGCACCCCACCCAGACCCACCTCATCACTGAGACTCTGCATGGGTTTTTTTATGCTGGCCAATCCACCAAACCTGCACATCTTTGGACTGTGGGAGGAAACCAGAGCACCTGGCAGAAATCCATGCAGACACAAGAGAATGTCCAAATTCCACACAGACAGTCACCCAAGGCTGGAATCAAACCCAGATCCCCAGTCCTATGAGGCAGCAGTGTTACCCACTGAGCTACAGTGCCTCCCATTGTTCACCTAAGGTATTCATGATAATTAGATCAACAGTTATCTGTTCACACAGAGCAGGATGTTGAAGTAAACTTGGGATTTTCTCTTCTGAAATTGTAAAGGCAATTCACTAAGGTTGGAATCCCAGTGCTGAACCTACATACAAAAGGCTTAATCATAAAATTAGACTGATAGGTCCTGCCTCTAATATGCATCTTGTAATTTTATACAGTCAAAAAACCTGAGGTTGAAAAGCAAAACTGTTCTGGGCATGTTTAAGCCCCATTAGAAATACACAAATCTTCCTCCAGATTTCATATTTTGGCCTAATCCAATCCAGCATTGAGATGGCTCATTAGTTTATGAATAATCCTTTTCAAATGGTCTGTTAAAATGAGATCACTACTGCACAACTTAATTCCATTTTTTAAAAATCATCTGATACTTTGTGCTTTGGTCCCTTTTATTTGTTGCTGAGCAAAGTATTATTTTCAGGTTGTTTTGATAATGTATTGCTGCACATTAGTATGGATGGAAATTTCTATGCGGCTTCCAATTTTAATGTACACTGATGGGAATCTGAGGAGGTAAGCTTTCACCCACTTGCTGAACAAAAATCAATCCAACTCAGGTTGAGAATTATTTAAGGGCTCTGCTTCTGCCATCTTTTTAGGAGCTTCAAAGACCCTCTGCAAGAAGTGAAATGCCTCATCTCTGTTTTAAATGGGTCACAGCTTATTTTTAAAAAGTTTGAAAAGATTCACCCCAGAGGTGGCTGACAAATGCAAATTGGCACATTGCGTTACAACAGGCACCCAGAGATCCTGATGGATGAGGTTCTGGGTATGAGGACCACCCAGTCTCTTGTTGTTTTGGCAAAGAGTTGGGGGGGCCCCAGGCCACCCAGCTTGTTCAAAGATAGCCACCCAGCTCAGCGCAGTGCCCACAACTCAGAGGATTGCCCAGCCATGTGAGACATTTACTTACATTCTGCACTCCACAAGGGTATGTGCCATCATCCTCTCTCTCCTTCCTTACACTCTGTACATAAGAACAGAAGACATAGGAGCAGGAGTAGGCCATCTGGCCCATCGAGCCTGCTCCACCATTCAATAAGAGCATGGCTAATCGTTTTGTGCACTCAGCTCCACTTACCTGCCCACTCACCACATCCCTTAATTCTTTACCATCTATCTATCCATCTATCTATCTTTCTATCTATCTGTCTGTCTGTATATCTATCTATCTATCTAGCTGTCTATCTATCTATCTATCTATCTATCTATCTATCTATCTTTCTCTCTCTCATTCTCTCTATCTATCTATCTATCTATCTATCTATCTATCTATCTATCTATCTATCTATCTATCTATCTATCTATCTTTCTATCTATCTGTCTGTCTGTATATCTATCTATCTATCTAGCTGTCTATCTATCTATCTATCTATCTATCTATCTATCTATCTATCTATCTTTCTCTCTCTCATTCTCTCTATCTATCTATCTATCTATCTATCTATCTATCTATCTATCTATCTATCTATCTATCTATCTATCTATCTATCCATCTATCTATCTTTCTATCTATCTGTCTGTCTGTATATCTATCTATCTATCTAGCTGTCTATCTATCTATCTATCTATCTATCTATCTATCTATCTATCTATCTATCTATCTATCTATCTATCTATCTATCTATCTATTATAAGTCTATCTACCTTTGTCTTAAAAACATTCAATGAGATAGTTTCAATGGTTTTGCTGGGCAGGGAACTTCACAGACTTACAATGCTGTGAGTGAGGAAATTTCTCCTTTTTGGGCGGCACGGTGGCACAGTGGTTAGCACTGCTGCCTCACAGCGCCAGAGACCTTGGTTCAATTCCCACCTCAGGCGACTGACTGTGTGGAGTTTGCACATCCTCCCCGTGTCTGCGTGGGTTTCCTCCGGGTGCTCCAGTTTCCTCCCACAGTCCAAAGATGTGCAGGTCAGGTGAATTGGCCATGCAAAATTGTCCGTAGTGTTAGGTAAGGGGTAAATGTAGGGGCATGGGTGGGTTGCGCTTCGGCAGGTCGATGTGGACATGTTGGGCCGAAGGGCCTGTTTCCACACTGTAAAGTAATCTAATCTCAGTCCTAAGTCCTATCCCCCTTTATTTTGAGGCTGTGTCGCCTAGTTCCAGTCATTTCTGTAATTCTGCTTTTGTAGACACCTCCCACCGAGGCCCAAGGTGTTTCACATTCTCCTCTTCCCTCAGTGTCTCTCACCCGCTCCACTTCCCCAAACTGCTACCACTTCCCGTCCTCAACGCTCTTACATCATTCACTCAGGACACCTCAAAACATTTCCCCCAACTACACCGACACAGCAATGCCAGCCACATTCATCTCATTTAATCCCTCCCATTGTCCCTTGCAGGAGAGAATGACCCACAGGAGGCAGAAAGATCCAGGTTGGGCAGTGAGGTGTCCAGCACCTGTCTGCTTACCCCACATGAGGAGAGGGTCTTTGAGCCCGTGAACGAGAACCATGACCAATCATGTGGGAATGCCAAAACCTGCATTTCCTTGCAACCAAGTAAGCTTCATTGTGCAGTGCTGCTTTCCCATTACTGTCATTATGAAGGTATCCTTAACATATTCAAACTTGATGTGGAGGTGCCAGAGTTGGACTGGGGTGGACAAGGTCAAAAAACAAACATCACCAAGTTACAGTCCGAAAGCTTGCAATTTCAAATAAACTTGTTGGACTATAACCTGGTGTGATTCGATGTTTGGCCATACTCAGTCCTCTCCTCCTATCACAATTTAATTCCCTCTTTTGTTCATTGCAGGAACCAGCAGCTTCCAATTTCCAAATCCAGAAAGGCAACACCTCTGGCCACCATCGCTTCCTCTACCTCTGAGGAAGAAAACACAAAGCTCTCCACAAAAACACCATGTGGAGGCAATAGCCTAATGGTATTGTCACTAGATTATGAATCCAGAAGACCCAGGTAATGTCCTGAGGACCTGGATTCTAATCCCACCGTGACAGATGGTGGAATCTGATTTCAATGAAAGCCCTCAATTAACAGTCTAACAATGATTACAAAACCATTGTTAGGGGGGAAGAAAAACATCTGGTTTGATCATGCCCTTTAGGGAAGCAAATTGTCGTCCTTATCTTACTTAGACTCCAGACTCACAGCTCTTAATTGCCTGTTGAGCAAGAGATAAGCCATAAATGATGGTCTAACCAGAGATGACCACCTGAATGAAAACACACCAGCAAGACTATTTCCTGTACCCTCCACCAGCTCAGGCGAGTATTCTTTGCAGGTTAGATTCAGGACTACATTCTGGTGAGTACGTCAGGTATAAAGGTCCCAAGGAGTTGATACTTGGAGGCCTGCCAGAGACAAGGCAAGTGCTTAGTCCCATTCCAGAAGAGGACTTCATGGTGACAACTGTTAGTAACGTCATGAAGATACACAGCCGCAGGAACAGCAGACAAGTTTTCAAACACTCGAGGAAAACTGGATTGAAGGTTGGAGGAATCCACCAACCCCAACTGCACTCTATTGGCTCTTGCATGTGTGCATTTAGTTATCTCAATCCACACTCTGGTAACTGTTAAAGGAGACAGGGTCCTGCACCCTCAGGGTCTGCTGGATATAAACATAGACCTGCACTCCATCACTGCAGACACTGGTGTTTACTACCAGTATCAAAGACAACAAGAGGATCTTGACTTCACTCTAGGTGCTCCTCCCTCACAAGACAAAAGGGTAGTGCCAGGAAACAAGGTCCACATGCCAGCTTCTCTCAGCTATCTGTGAGGGAACTTCAGAAGTGCCAATGGCCCTCCATCTTCCTTCAGAAAAACATCCTCAATTTCTTTTTCGGTACAATTCTGAGGATCGCCTTCATTTTTTTCTAGATCACCTTTGGCACGTTTGGGCTGGAAACTGCACACAGGAGGCTGCATCACTTCTATTGAAGGCTGATACTAGCCATGGGCTTCCATGGCCTTCATCCATTCTTGTGGTCACTCATTGTGCATTGTGCTTGTATCCACTGGGATGCAGTGAGCACATGTGAGCTCTGCTGCTCAGTAGATGTTCAGTCAACAGTCATAACACATACAGGTGACATTTAAGCAGTATCCCCAAGACATTGAGATACCGAGGCCTCTGTCATGAATGGTGACGGGATTTCTCTTCATGGACCTACCATATTGTTGATCTGCTTCAGATGTAAGCTGCTCAAGCCATTTGGTGCAGATACACTTTGAGATTCTAACTGTGGTAGCAATAATCAGGATCATGGTTAACATGGATGTAGATGCTTTAGAGAGAGTGCAGGGGAGATTTACCAGGATGCTGCCTGGATTGGAGGGCTTGTCTAATCAAGAGAGGTTGAGTGAGCTAGGGCTTTTCACACTGAAGAGAAGAAGGAAGAGAGGTGACTTGATTGAGGAGTACAAGGTAATGAGAGGCATAGATAGAGTAGATAGCCAGAGACTTTTCCCCAGGGCAGAAATGGCTGTCACGAGGTGGCATAATTTTAAGGTGATTGGAGGAAGGTTGTGGGAAGATGTCAGAGGTGGATTCTTTACACAGAGAGTGGTGGGTGCATGGAATGCACTGCCAGTGGTGGTAGTATAGTAAGAGACATTAAGGACATTCAAACAACTGCTGGACAAGCACATGGATGGCAGTAAACTGAGGGGTGTGTAGGTGAGGTTGATCTTAGATTAACATAAATGTTCGGCACAACATTGTGGGCCGAAGGGCCTGTACTGTGCTGTACTGTTCTATGTCCTATGTTAAGCATCCCATGGTGTTCATCACATAGCAAGTGTGATCAAAATTCATCATGGAATTCTCAGCAAATCTCCACCCCCAATTGATGTTAATACCAAAATGGATCATTAAATGTCATTAAATCTCAAAAGGATTATGATACCTCACATTGTGCCTCAGCCTGGAACACCCTCGCAAGAGTGGGTGTGGACTTGTTGGGCCGATGGGCCCGTTTTCACACTGTAAGTAACCTAATCTAACCATGGACTACCTGAAGGAGGACTTCCATTTGGGTCAATCACCTTCCTTTCCTGGGGCTACATTCCCCTTGACTCCTAAACCGTACTCCAGTACTTACTGACTGCTACAACTCCAGCATTTTGCCAACAATTGGTCGGCAAAGCAGGTCCCCAGTGACCTCCTGTAAAGATGGTAGACACTGACCCAGGCTTCACCGCTCTGCAGCTGTCATTGATTCAAATATAATTTCCCATTCTGCCTTTAAATTTAAATGGGATGAAAGGATATTGGAGCTAGGCAGGAATGACAAGTAATGAGACCATCCATAATCTTACTGAATGGTGGAGCAGGCTTCAATTCGTTCCTTAGCCTTTATAATCTCCCAATCCAATACCCCATTACAATGTACTACTTTCAGTTGGATGTATCAAATGCCACCTTACATAGTCATAGAGATGTACAGCATGGAAACAGACCCTAGAGTCCAGCTTGTCCATGCCAACCAGATATCCTAACCTAATCTAGTCACATTTCGCAGCACTTGGCCCATAATCCCCTAAACCATTCCTATTCATATACCCATCCAGATGCCTTTTAAAATATGACTCTTATAAATGCTGTAATTGTACCAGCCTCCACCACTTCTTCTGGCAGCTCATTCCATACCCATACCAGCCTCTGTGTGAAAAAGTTACCCCTTCGGTCCCTTTTATGTCTTTCCCCTCTCACCCTAAACCGATGCCCTCTAGTTCTGGATTCTCCCACCCCAGGGAAAAGACCTTGTCTATTTATCATATCCTCATGATGCCCCTCATGATGTTGTAAACCTCTATAAGGTCACCCCTCAGCTTCCAAAGCTCCAGGGAAAACAGTCCCAGCCTGTTCAGCCTCTCCCTGTAGCTCAAATCCTCCAACCCTGGCAATATTCTTAAAATCTTTACTGAACCATTTCAAGTTTCACAACATTGTTCTTTTAGGAAGGAGACCAGAACTGCATGCAATATTTCAAAAGTGGCCTAACCAATGTCCTGTACAGCTGCAACATGACCTCCCAACTCCTGTACTCAATACTCTGACCAATAAAGGAAAGCAACACTCCCTAGGACCTTATCATTAAGTGTGTAAGTCCTGCTCTGATTTGCTTTCCCAAAATGCAGCGCCTCGCATTTATCTAAATTAAACTCCTTACCTTTCACTTACCTTTAACACATTAGCCCAAACATTGCCCTGCATTTCCCTTTTAACTTCCACTTCAGAATTCCTTTTTTATTTATCCATGGAACCAGACAGCTTGATGTATTCCCTGCTCTCTTCGTGGAAATATATTGTATTTTTTGTGCTCCAACATTGACATATTTGAAGTTCTCCCACTGCTGATCTGTTGACCTACATTGTTAACCTTTCTGCCTGATTAATTTGCCTTAAGTCTGGAAAATCAGCCTTTTTCCAGTCCAGCACCTTTATCTTTCAGATATTCACTGTGGTATTGTACTTTTTAATGTTGCATGCTGTGAACCAGCAAGATATCTGTTGACCTGTTCCCTGGTCATTGACTGAGCAATGAACTGGTGCATATATCTATATAAGTGCAGTGATTTTGTTGTAGTCAGTGGTATTATGTAAATGTGTCAACAACAAATTAAACTGTTTCTTCTTTCTTATGTTATTTTCTCGTTTTCAAATGCACGAAAAGAAACAGTTCAGATAGAATGCTTTTTTTTCATTTTGAAACAGTTTAAAAACCCGTCAGAAAGCCATTTACTTCTGAAAGGCAAAGCAAGGACGTCAAACGTGTGTGTGTGTGTGGGAGAGAATTAGTTTCTTAAGTGCACATATTCTGCATAGAGCCAAGTTAATTAGAAAAAGCAGGAGCCCATGAATACCACACAATTTACTCATTCTATTCTGACATTGTTCAAGCCCAGTGAGCTGTCTCTTATCAGTAAGGTTTTAATAATTGGCTTAGACATATCAAATAAACTTTCCAGAGAATTCTGTAGTAGCAGGTATGACATTCTAATAGGAGTTTTATTAGCCATTTCTCTGTGAAGTAATGTATTAGGAATCACTGTGACATTTTCTACTCTAAGGGGTTTTGGCCTTGTTCATTTTTACACTTGCTGTGAAATAAATTTATTCACGGCAGAGATCTAATCAAATACGCAGCACTGTTTGCCCTAGTTTGTGAAGCATTGTGCCTCTCAGATCTAATAGAAAGTGACACATACATCATAGGAGAAAATGCAGCGTTTTTGCTCAAGCATAACTGAATAGCAATAATCCTTATGACTCCACAATGGAGTGGGATTTCAATCGTCCACCAGCATAAAACCTGGCACTATTGCAAATGTGAAAGCCAAATCTGACTTCTAACTTTTGTAGGATCAGCTGCATATTATTTTGAGGAGCAAAAGCAGTCAAACCTTTTTTTGTTTACATTAACAATGTTACGAACCCTTGGGAGCATTGGCATACAGGTATACAGGCCCACAGATCCCTGAACATGGCAACACCGGTGGATATGGTGGTCAAGCAGGCATACAACATTCTTCTTTGTTCTTTCTTTATTAGACCTTTCGGCCCATCGAGCCTGCTCCACCATTCGATCATGGATGATATATTTCTCAGCTCCATTCTCCTACCTTCTCACTGTAACTGTCTTCAGCACGACTGAGATGAGGAGAAATTTCTTTGCCAGAAGTAGCGAGCCCATGGAATTCCCTGATACAGTAAGCTGTCAAGGGCAAGATTTTGAATGGTGTCAAGAGGGAGTTAGATATAGTTATAGAAATGTACAGCACAGAAATAGACCCTTGGTCCAACTCACCCATGCTGACCAGATATCCTGAATTAATCTAGTCCCATTTGCCAGCATTTGGTCCATATCCCTGGAATGAAATATTATGGGAAAATGATGGGAACAGGTTATATTGAATTAGATGATCTTCCGCGATCATATTGAATGGCGGAGAGGAGAGAAGGGGCCAAATGGCCTCCTCCTGCTCTTATTTTCTATGTTTCCATCAACTACATCATGAGTTACTTCTTCTAAGACTCTTAAAGAAAATCCATCAGGACCAGGGGATTTGTCAACTCAAAGTTCCAACATTTTACTCAGTACTACTTCCCTGGTAATTGCAATTTCTTTAGTTTCTATTTCCCTTTCAATTCCTGATTTACAGCTGCTTCTGGGATATTACTTACATCCTCTATGGGGAAAACTGATGCTAAATATCCAGCAAATGCATCTGTCATCTCTTTACCCTCCAATACTAATTCCGCAGACTCATTTTTCTCTAGGGTCAACACTTATTTTCTAAACTTTTTAAAAAATATTCAAAGAAACATTTCCTACTGATTTTTATATTTTTGGCTAACTTTCTCTCATATCCTAATTTTTCCCTCTTTGTTGATCTTTTAGCGACTTCTTTTTTTATTTGATCTGCTCAAACTGCTGACCTGCCATCTATTTTTGAACAATAATATGCACTTCCTTTGAGTTTGATATTATCTTTTTATAAAACTATAGATGGTCAGTTCTTCAAATTTCTCTTGTTTATTGGTATACATCCTTCTGCAGTTTCTGGAATATTCCCTTAAAAGTTTGTCAGTGCATCTCTATTGGTCTATCCCTAAACTAAATTGCCAGTTCACTTCCACTAACTCTACTTATATATCCTCATAACTGCCCTTATTAAATTTAAATATCATAGTCTTGGTCCCACATTGTTCTCCCTTTAACTGTCTGTAACATTCAATCATTTTATGGTCACTGTTAGCCAGGAGGCACTTTCACTATGAGGTCAGGAATTAATTCTGTTTCATTAGTCAAAGCTCTCTCGAATATTGCCTGCTATCCAATTGGTCCCATAGCATGCTGGTCTAAGTAATTGTGCTGAAAACTGTTAATGATTTCCTCATTTTGACTACTATTTTCCAATTTAATTTTTTCCAGTCTATATATAGGTTAATATGCCTATATTAATCACTGTATCCGTTTGACAAGCTTCTATCATTTGCCCCTTGATCCCCTGTCGTACCATGTAGTTACTGGTCGGGGCCCGTGGACAACTCCCACAAGTGAGCTCATGTCTTTATGTTTCCTCATCTCTACTTTAGGGTGGCACAATTGCTCAGTGGTTAGCATTGCCACCTCACACCATCAGGCACCGAACATTTGATTCCATTGTCGGGGCCAATGGCTGAGCAGTGGCAGATGGTGTTTAATTTAGATAAAAGCGAGGTGCTGCATTTTGGGAAATCAAATCGGAGCAAGAATTATACACTTAGTAGTAAGGTCCTGGGAAGTCTGCTGAACAAAGTGACGGTGGAGTGCAGGTTCATAGCTCCTTGAAAGTGAAGTCCTAGGTAGATAGGATAGTGAAGGCGGCGTTTGATATGCTTTCCTTTATTAGTCAGAGTATTGAGTACAGGAGTTGGGAGGTCATGTTGCAGCTGTGCAGAACATTGGTTAGACCACTTTTGGAATATTGCGTGCAATTCTGGTCTCCTTCCTATCAGAAAGATGTTGTGAAACTTGAAAGGGTTCAGAAAAGATTTACAAACATATTGCCAGGGTTGGAGGGTTTGAGCTATAAGGAGAGGGTGAATAAGCTGGGGCTGTTTTCCCTGGAGCGTCGAACGCTGAGGGGTGACCTTATAGAGGTTTATGAAATCATGAGGAGCATGGATAGGGCAAATAGACGAAGAACTTTCCCTGGTGTGTGGGAGTCCAAAACGACAGGGCATAGGTTTAGGCTGAGAGGATAAAGTTATAAACAAACGGGACTTAAGGAGCATCTTTTTCATGCAGAGGGTGGTGCATGCATGGACTGAGCTGCCAGTGGAAGTGGTGGAGGCTGGCATAATTACAGCATTTAAAAGGCATCTGGGTGGCTTTATGAATAGGAAAGGTTTAGAGGGGAATGGGCCAAGTGTGGCAAATGGGATTAGATTAGGTTAGGATATCTGGTCCGCATGAATGAGTTGGACTGAAGGGCCTATTTCCATTCTGTACATCTCTATGATTGTCGTGTGAAGTTTGCGCGTTATCCCTGGACCTGTGTGGATTTCCTTCAGGTGCTGTGGTGCCTCCCACAGTCCAAAGATGTTAGACCAGTAACAACATGGTACAACAAGGGATCAAGGGACAAATGATAGAAACTTGTCAAACGGATACGGTGATTAACATAGGGATATTAAACTATATATATAGTCTGGAAAAAAATTAAATTGTAAAAAGTAGTCAAAATGAGGAAATCATTAACAGTTTTCAGCACAATTACTTAGACCAGCATGTTATGTCACCAACTGGATTATCCAGGGGAAATGCAGAGTTACATGGATAGGGAAGTGGATCTGGGTGTTCTGCTCTGCGGATGTTCAGTGTGGACTCAATGGGACAAAGCCTTCCCCCACACTGTAAAGATTTGATGATTCTGCCCAAATTGCTTCAATGTCATGTTTTCCTGACTAAAGGTCATCCCTTTCCATTGTGCTAACATCTTGAATGAACACAGTCTCCTCCACCCTTTCCCATTTTCCAGTTTTTCCTAATGTCACATATCCTTCAATATTCAGATCCTAGTCTCAGATGTCCTGTAGCCATGTCTCAGTTACGGCCATCATAGCATATGTATTTATCTCAATTGTATGACCAGTTCATCTGTTTTGTTTTGAATGCTGCATGCGTTCAAATACAGTGCCTTAAATGTTGTCCTTTTTTTTAAATAATCTCTAGCTGCATCTATTGATGTGCTCTTTAATCTGCATTCTGTCCTTTCCGATCATTGTCATCATTTCCTACATTAATCACTTCTTCTCTTGCCTTTTCCCTTTTCTTTGATTCACAACTTCCTAAAATTGGGCCTTTGCCCGCCACTGTTTAGTTTAAGATCTGCTCTATTTCATTTGTTACTTGGATCACAAGAACACCACTTCAGCATGGCCAAGGTATAGACCATCCGAGTGATGTTGATCCCACTTTCCCCAGTATTAGTGCCAGAACCCCCTGCAACAAAACCAACCTTTCAGCCATACACTCATCTCCCTAACCTTGTTTACACTCTGGCTATTTACAGGTGGTTCAGGTAACAGCCCAGAGAATATTACCTTTGAGATTCTGCTCCTTAATTTAATGCCTAGTTCCTCATACTGACAGGGCTGAACCTCTTTCCTAGGTCTATCTCTGTCATTGGTGCCTGTGTGGAGTAGGACAACGGGATCCTCCTCCTCCCGTTGCAAGTTCTTGATCAGCTCAGAACAGATAACTTTAGCCCTGTCACCGGGCAGACAATACAGCCACCTGACTCATGCTGTGCTGTAGAGGGCAGTGTCTATCTCCCTATCTCCCCTACTACCACTACATTCCCATGGGCTCCCCCAATTGGATGGTTTCCTCTTCCCTTGGTGTCACAGTCATTTTACTCAATCAACCCACAACCCCCGCTCTCACCCTAACAAACTGAGAGAACTTCAAACGTGTTGGATATTTGCACAGGCTATATTCCTGCAGTCCTGTCCTTTGCATTCCCTAACCTGTCTTACTTGTAGTCACACTCTCCTGTCAGTGACTCCTGACCATACTGGAATACTTATTAATGATTGGTCAATCTGTTACAGTATTAACCATGATTAACCTGGAGGTTATATCAGTATGATGCCAGGAACGCCAGGATGTTTCAGTCTGTGCAGAGAGTGATGTTTAACCTACTTCCTGAAAGCCCAATTCAGCGTCTGTATACAAATGATTTTCAGATCCAGGTAGTAATTCAAACAGGAATAAATCGTGTCATGTTACCTCCATACATCTTTCTCACAAATATTGTGAATCCTTGCATCAGAATTACTCTGAAGCAATAATATATCGAGGGCCATGTGCATAACAGTAAGCCAGAAAATTGAAAGGACGGAAAAAATAATGGCCAAACCTTACCGAGAAGTGACTGAATCTCACACTGTTTACACGCATTGCTTTAGAAACTAAAATTGCGTAAGAGCTCATTTTTACAATTTCAGAAGAAATCCCAAGAAGAGAAACAGCAGCATGGTGGCACAATGGTTAACACTGCTGCCTCACTGCACCAGAGTCCTGGGTTCAATTCCCGCCTTAGGTGACTGATTGTGTGGAGTTTGCACATTCTCCCTGTGTCTGCGTGGGTTTCCTCCGGGTGCTCTGGTTTCCTCCCACAGTCCAAAAATGTGCAGGTTAGGTGAATTGGCCACACTAAATTGCCTGTAGTGTTAGGTTTGGGGAAATAGGTCTGTGTGGGGTGGACTGGTTGGGCCGAAGGGCCTGTTTCCTCACTGTAAGTAATCTAATCTTAAAAACTGAGGCTTGCACAGTGGCATGTTTCCTTCTTTACAAGTTACCCAATCTGGAGCACCACACCATCTCTTTAAAGTTTGAGACGGAGGACATAAGGTGAATGTGACTGCGGGGGATAGTTTATGATGTATGCCCAGAGCAGTCACACTGGCTTCAGATGATTGCCTCCTTCTCCCCTGAATTGCTATGGTTGGTATTGCTCTCAAGAAAGCTATTGAAACAATTCTCATGGAGTATTAAGCACAAAGCAATAGACAGCAAAAATCTAACACTTTATTCAGCTGTCCTCTAAAGTCTCCCCACACTGGTCTACACAACAAATATATTTTTAGACATATCAGAGTGTTTCTATTTTTAATTATATCTCTTTGGAGACTAGGCTGCCTATTCTCGATAAAACTTCTGACGATTTCCAGTCAAGGGCTATACCTTTGGAATCAAAGCTGTATCGCTCTTTGAAAATAGTTTGAAAGAGAAGCTGAACACAAGTGCTGCAGTTTAACTCTAGTCGAGAGGGATGGATACAGCAGAAATACACATCGAACCAGTGAAGCTGCAGTGATGCCTGACACCTCTCATCAGCACATTCAGATTTGTTAGCAATATCAGAAAATGCTATACTTTGCCTTAACAAAAACAAACCCCAAGATCTGCAGATACTGGAAATCAGAAACAAAAATAATTGCCGGAAAAGCTCAGCAGGTCAGGCAGCATCTGCAGAGAGAAAGGAGTTAAGATTTTGGGTCCAGTAACCATTCTTCAGAATATAATGGATATTATCTGCATGAATGTCACTATTTGTATATTGATAAATACTAGTTGGGGCAGAATTTTACTGCCCCCTGTCTTTGGTTCATGGAGATGGGGGAGGGAGGAGATGCTGATGGTCCACAAATTGTCCAGATCCTTCAGCTTCCCAACCACCATCTCAATTTGGCTCTAGTTTTCTGATGATGATGGATGAAGCTCAGGCCTGCTTATCCACCCTGGCCTAAATTGAGGCCCTTAAATCAGCAATTGAATGTTGTTTTGGCACATGCCTCAGCAAATCTATTAATCTGTTGGATGACAAGATGCTGGAATATGTGAGGCCCTGCAGGCTGCTTAAAATGTTCATATCTGCAGGCATAAATGGCAGCGATCTGAGCTTACGTGACTTCAGTCTGAACTTCTGCTGCAGTATCGCTATTCTCTGTGGCTTCAACTTCTGAGATGATGAAGACTAAGGATGGATAAAGCCTGGGCCTGCCCATTTATCCTGGCCTAAATTGAGGCCTTTATTTGTCTACCAGATAGGGGGAGGCAGATGGCCTAGTGCTATTATTGCTGGACTGTTAACCCACAGACCCTTTGGGGACCCAGGTTCAAATCTTGCCATGGCAGATGGTGGAATTTGAATTCAATAAAAATCTGGAATTAGCAATCTGTTGATGACCATAATTCTGTTGCTGATTGTCAGGGAAAAAATCCACCTGGTTCACTCATATGCCGTCCTCACCTGGTCTGGCCTACATGTGACTCCACACCCACAGCAACGTGGTTGACTCTTAACTATCCTCTGGGACATTTGAGCTGGCTAATAAATGCTGCCCTAGCCAGCGATGCCTTCAGCCTGAGAGTGAATAAAGGATTTTAAAAAACACTGCATCATTGTTGGGTCTGCAAATGTAGTTGATCACCACTTATATGCTGGAAAGCACAGACATCAAACACTACACCAATTTGGTGCCAGATTCCGTTATGCTCCTTAACATTTATTGCAGGCTTTCTGGGAGGCCTAGGCATTTAACTGAGTTTTTCCATCACTCTTCCTCAGCAAGGCTTTTAGTTTAGTTTTCCACAGGGTGTGGGTGCCAATAGCTTGTCCTGCAGTTATTGCCCATCCCTAATTGCCTTTGAGAAGGTGGTGGGTAAGCTCATTTTTTTGAATGCTGCATCATTAAAGTACTCAGCTGTTGAATTCAGATGTGATCGCACCCTCCAGTGAGCTGGCACTTGTACTGTGGAGGTTTCACCCCAGGTCCTTCTACTTGATATCTCCCCATGTGCAGGTCCCTCTCATTGTACAGTCAGTGGGTTATGGTATTTGAAGGCAATATAATAAACAATGCGGTTCAATTATTGAGTCATGTCACATGCTTAGCATTTTAATTGATTCCACAAAAATGGCATGTAAATATTAACTGTAACTATGAAAAAAATTGATTGAAGAAATATTCCAAAGACACAGTCAACCTATATGAAGTCACTGAACTTTATGAGGCACTGCACCCCAGCCCTCAAAGTGTAACCCCTGGCATTGGCCACCACAGATGTCTGCTTCTACTTTTCAAAAGGTTTGTTTGGGGGAGTAGCGGGGGGAATACAAGCCACTATCCTCCCACACTTGCTCAACTGTGCCCCCTCCCTGCCAACATGGGTACATCATATTTCTCCCTTCTCCTCCTCTCTGTCATTTGCACCAAGCTCTCCCAGCATAGCTTTCAAAAAACTTGAGATTCCACTCTTTGCTGCACTAGAAACATTACTGAAAATTTGTCAACTTACTGTTACTTCTGTAACATCTTTCAGCACATACTCCAAGAGCAATGCACCTTGCCTGAAAAGATACAAGCCCACGTTAAGTAGTGCAAGTTTTAATTGAACAAAGAACACAGAACATTACAGCGCAGTACAGGCCCTTCAGCCCTCGATGTTGCACCGATCTGTGGAACCAATCTGAAGCCCATCTATTCTACACTATTCCATTTTCATCCATATGTTTATCCAATGCCCATTTAAATGCCCTTAAATTTGGCGAGTCTACTACTGTTTCAGGCAGGGGATTTCATGGCCCTACTACTCTCTGAGTAAAGAAACTACCTCTGATATCCGTCCTGTATATATATCACCCCTCAATTTAAAGATGCTGCCCACCATCTGAGGAAAAAAGGCTGTCACTGTCCACCCTCCCCTGCCTCCCGACTCTCGTAATTTCGTGCAACTTAGTGATATATATAGATACACAACAGCTTACTTAGCCCTGCCTAAAATGAGTTAAATTAGTAGGCAACACAAAGATTGTGCGCTGCCTGCTCATTACAGACAGTTCTAAGGTGTGATCACTACTTACATTTCAGACCCAGTGCAGTTTTTTCCCTAACTGGGGCAAAAAATAATTGGGTATAATAAAAGGAGAGGGCAAAGAAAATCTAACTAGATCCAGTGGAGCTACTACCTTATAAAGTGGATTAAACAAACATCACCTCAGTGGTTAGCACTGCTTCCTCACTGCACTAGGGACCCAGGTTCAATCCCACCCTCAGGCAACTGTCTGTGTGAAGTTTGCATATTCTTCCTGTGACTGTGTGGATTTCCTCCGCTTTCCCGCCAGAGTCCAACGATGTGCAGGATAGGGGATTGGCCATGCTAAATTGTCCATAGGGACTAGGAATGTGTAGGCTAGTTACATTAGGGATAGGACGTGGGTCTGAGTGGGATACTCTTCGGAGGATTGGTGTGGACTCAGTGGGCTGAATGGCCTTCTTCCACACTGTAGGGATTCTACATAACTGTGAATTCTGGAGATCTGTAACAAAACAGAAATTACTAGTGAAATCTGGCAGCATCTGTGGGTAGAAGGCAAAGTTTACATTTCGAATCCGGTGAGTGTTCATCAGAAGTCTGGCTGTCTGATGTTTAGGCAGATGTGGTCAAGCCATTAATTGGGCATGGTTGTATCTGGAGTCTTGGCATACACAGATTGCTCAGGGAATACAATATTGAGAAGGTAGTGCAATCACTTTTTCAAGAGAACAAGTAGATTTCACCATGAACTCAATAAGGTTTTTTTTCAGAAATCAGTGAGGTCAGCCGGCCAGATGCCATCACAGGCTCTGTGTTCTCTAATTAATTCCATGCACCAACGTACTCACCATCCTGATAGCAAGCAGGTTTCAAAAGTACAACAAGCATTCAACATCAATCGTGAGATTTCTAGGGAGCCTTGTTTAAAAAAAAACTAACATACACAGTGACCTTTCAATTACCTCTTTAAGAAAAAAATACTCCAGCTATTCCCCAACACAAGAAATAAATGAAATTTTCCCCAATCTTTCAAAGCCTAAATCCTCACAAAACAGTCAAAATGGAGCGACTTTATAAAACTATTCAGTGAGGAGGACATAACCAATGATAAGGTTGATTCCTGAAGAAGGGCTTATGCCCGAAACGTCGATTCTCCTGCTCCTTTGATGCTGCCTGACCTGCTGCGCTTTTCCAGCAACACATTTTTAAGCTCTGATCTCCAGCATCTGCAGTCCTCACTTTCTCCCACAACCAATGATAAGCAATGCAATTTTCTTGAATCATGAATAATGTCCCATGCTATACACTCAGTATAGCTATTTAACTATTTGTATTAAAATGACACATAAGTTTTAATAAACATGAAAAAGCTGATTGATGAAAGTTTCTTAAGATACAATTTTTGCTGTAATGCAAAATTCAAGATTAATGTGAGAGGTCAGTCATGAAGTTCTAAGGAACTGTCGAAATGTAACTGGTGTATAAGCTGTTACAAGGCCTGGATACCTTAGGTCACATGCTGTCACCAACACTTTTCCTAGTAGTATTTTAATTGTTTGTGGTGAAGGATGAAGCATAAGTATCAGCAGAAGAGCCTGTTGTTAACTGATTTTTAAAAAGTGCATTATTACATGGAAGGGACTATGTACTGGTTACAGTTACTCTTAGGCCACATGGACTGTTACTAACAAGAGTTCAGTAAAACACATGCATCTGCATCAGGAGGCTGAGCCATGCATCAGCTGCTATCTGCTCACGTTGTTACAGACTGCCCTAATGCTCCATCCAGTGGTTGTGTTATATACCAGAATGGGCAGAACTTCATTTTAGCTTAAATCAACCTTTTCATTTCCATTCGATAATGCAACATATAATGCCCACTGTTCAGCATATGATAGCTTCATAAAACACCAATGTATGACCTGTATCCAATTGAAGTAGGTGGTGGTTCCATCGCAGCAATTGTGAAAACTATTATTTTTTTCAGCTGTATCAGAGGACACTGAAAGCAAATGTTAGATCCCTTGAATACACAGGGGCCTAATGCCAATTAAAATATCTTCTTTACTGTGAGTTAGATCATATTAAAATAAAATAAAGAACTGCAGATGCTGGAAATCTGTAGCAAAAACAGAAATCATTGGAGAAACTCAGCAGGTCTGGGCAGCATCTGTTGAGAGAGAAACAGAGTGAACGTTTCGTGTGCAGTGACCCTTCTTCAGAACTGGACGCATTCTAAGAGGGGTGTGGGACCCAGAAGGCTAACTCTGTTTCTCTCTCCGCAGTTGCTGTCAGACCTGCTGAATTTCTCAAGCAGTTTCTGTTTGAGTTTGATGATACATTAAGCTTCACCCACACAGGATTCTTCAATGGGCCTCCATTCCCAGTGCTAATTGTGTTAAAATAAAAGCCTCCGCATGGAGCCAGAAAGAGGGGAATTACACAATGATTCCATGTCACATAGTTGCCCCCTCCCTTTCATATTACTCTGTAATTGAGGGATTATTGAAGGGCTATTGCTGATGAGGCTGGAACCTTGAAACGACCTCCTCCCTTGAGATGAGTTGCCTATGGGATAAAACCAACATAAGTAACTACCTTAACCATTCAAGGACCAATTTCATCAGTTCTCAGCACTTTTGTTCATATCTCCGTACCAAATGTTACAGCTCCTGGCAACTGGAACAGAATTCCAATAGGATAGCTCTTCCAAGTTTCAATTTTAAATTGACCTTTTCTCTTTTATTTACATTTCTGTAGCCTATTGTCTTTTGTATGCCTTGCAAATAATGGCAAATAATTTTATTCTAGATCTTTGCAGTCTCCTGCAAGTCTCTTGCTATTTTAAAAGATGCATTATCGTCTGTGTAAATGTCTTGCAAGACAATTTATAAGGTTTGTGGAAAGTAGAGAGCACAGTGATGCACTTGGGATGCAATGAAATCATCAAATCACAGAACAAATCAGTTCCAACAAATGAAATTAATAAATAACAAAGATAGAACTATCCTGTAAATCAGATTATAACATTTCATGTGGTGGTGCCTGCAGCATTTACTTTCTCATATGGCTGTAGTTGTCTTTGAAGCAAACAGCTGCAGATTTTTGATTGGATCTGAACATAGTCAGGAAGTCTATTGCTCGCAATGAAGAGGCTGTAACATGCTTTAAGCACAATAGCTCAGTCAGTGAAAGAGTGAAAGGAAAAGATGGAAGCCTGTATTTAACAATGTTCTTCAAAGTCCATCAAGACACAAAACAACATATGAGACAAGAGTTGTATGGGTTAGAACAAAGTATAAATTAAAGACACGTATATGCTGAGTATAAAGCAGAGATGAAGGAAAAGCAGCAAAATTAGGAGAGTGTAGCCATTTAGTACAATGTGCCTTAATAAACACATAAACAACACAATGTTGTGTAATCTAGCTGTGGAAAAAAAAGTCAAGCACATTATTTTAAAGAAACACTATGACAGAAAAGACATGTATGTGTTGGAAAAAATGCTGACAATTTACAATCTGCCTGTTGGTCCCAGGACTGAATGTATGAACAACCTGGAATGCCCCAATTTAATGTAGCACCAACATTATTAGCTTCCAGAGAGTTTATCATGAAAATATTTATCATGTTTCATCATGCATACCCACATATGTATTTAGTGTACTTGAGCTTACATGTCCATTGTTTTTCAGATTCCTAAATTATTTATGCTTTGGCAGAAGCTTGCGTGACTGCAGTGTGCTATAGATAGAACTGTTTTATTATTTAAATTAGTTCAGGCATTCCTAAGAGTGTTATTCTCTCCAGCTCCATCCTTCCTTCAATTCAATGACGTCCTCCACCCATCATCTAATTTTGTCCACTCTTTTAATGCAGACTCGATATTCACATTTTTTCAGGTCACAGCCCCTCACAAGATACAACCTTCAGATGTTCCTCAGTCAAAAAGCAAAATCACTATGATTTGCTCCTTACCTTCAGTGGATCATTGTTAATCTTGGAATCTTTATTATGAGGGCTCTTGCTACTTTTAAGGTTCTGTGTCTATTAAAAATGTTTGGGCAAAATACGACATTCAATAAAGAAGAATTAGAGATTCTACTGGGAAAGATGATCCTATTCAGAGGAAAAGTCTACTCTGAAAGATGGAATAACACCAGACCTGCATGGTTAATGGGAGATGTGTGCAAACATCCTGGCAGTTTGTCTTAAACAGTTTTATTACCGTGCACTTTAAAGATGGTGCACTATCACAGAGGGAGGTTGCAATGCACTTTATCGACTGTACATCTATTTAACTGCACAGCCATACTCATGTACTCTGTACTACTGTGTATCGTTGCATTTTCAAAGTGCTGACTGTGTTACACATTAAATGGAACAAATAATACAGCACAATACTAGAATAGTGTTTATTAATGCTTGGTATTCACTTTGACATAAGATGGTTAGTGTCTGTGACACTTGAGGTGACACATAGTGTCTCTCAAATTCCTCATTCTAATTTATGTCTGTTTTATATCCTCACTTAGGAAAAGGCTGCATACAATATAGGCAATTCAGCCAGAGAGAAGGAAAAAACATTGAGAGAATAGTTGGAGCTGGGGAAGGAGGAGAGGAGATTGGAGATGTACTTCAAACTTATGGCCGGTATCATTTGCTTTTCATTCTTTATCTCTTCACTAAATCATTCATTTCATTCTTTATCACTGTCCTATACCATTCAAGAAAAGTAGACATTTCAGTATATTACATTGCTATGTTTTGCTGTGTGAAGCAATATTTTATGGGTTCTTAATACACCCACTGCAAAATATGTTCACCTTTTGGTCCTGCAGATAATGTAGAGCAGAATATGGTCAAACACAATGTACACAAAAACGTGCATTCACATTCAGAGCGGGAAACAAGGTGAGGTGATAGATGCTGAGGAACTAGGGGAAGAGGAGCAGTCTTCCAGGGAGGAAGAGAATGAGGGCATTGAGGTGGAGAAAGCCTTCCTTGTGCCTGACCAAGTTTAACTGCAGGGTTACATTAAGGCAGATGGAACATGATTGACATCCAGTTCCAGTCAGTGAGAGCTGGGTTCGGTTGATCATCACAGAGTATTGAATGGTTGCTGGCCACGGTGAGAGTACCTGGTTTGTATTTTAAGTGAAGGGCTCTGCAGCCTCTACGCATTCTCTTTGTGTTCACTTCTGCTGGCTGTAAGTAAAAGATGTGTGACTGGCATTGTCAGGTTACTTGCCTGTACATAATGCTCCCCCACTGGAGAATGACAAGATTAGATTAGATTAGACTTACAGTGTGGAAACAGGCCCTTCGGCCCAACAAGTCCACACCGACCCACCGAAGCGCAGCCCACCCATTCCACTACATTTACCCCTTACCTAACACTACGGGCAAAGTTTGGGTTGTAGCACAGCAGTTCAGTGGTTGGCACTGCTGTCTCACAGCATCAGGGACTTGGACCCGATTCCATTCTTAGGCGACTGTCCGTGCAGAGTTTGCACGTTCTCCTTGTGTCTGTGTGGATTTCCTCCAGTTGCTACGGTTTCCTCCCACAGTCCAAAGATGTGCACGTTAGGTGGATTGGCCATGGGGAATTGTCCTGTAGTGTCCAGGGATGTGCAGGCTAGGTGGCTTAGCCATAGGACATTCAGAGATTGGTTTGAAGGGGTGGGCTGCTCTTCAGAGGCTGAAACCCGCTACTGTAGGCATGTAATTTTAAGACTGCAAAATCGCTCAGGGAACACTCTTACCTGTGAATGCAATTCCGTTAGGGGTGTAATTCTAACAATCCGACATGTGTCCTGCATTGTTTTCTAACTTGCGTACAAATTGATTTGTGGATGGACTCCAAACAGAACCCATTTGCAAGGACTCTTAATACTAGGGCCCTAGGGAGTGTTGTCAAACAGAGAGGCCTAAGGGTTGAGATACATAGTTCTTTGAAAGCTACATCACGCTTGCCTTCATTGCTCAGACCATTGAGTATAGGGGTTGATACGTCACGTTGTGGTTGTACAGGATACTGGCGAGGCCTCTTTTTGGAATACTGTCTACAGTTCAGGTCACCTTGCTGTAGGAAAGATATCATTAAATAGGCAAGGGTTCAGAAAAGATTTACCAAGATGTTGCAAAATCAGGAGGACTTGAGGTATAAGGATAGGCTGGGATGTTTTTTTCCCGGAGCATAGGAGGTTGAAGGTGACCTTACTGAGGGTTAAACAATCATGAGGGGCTTGGATAAGGTGAATAGCAAAGGTCTTTTCCCAAGCATAGGTGCTTTCAAAATTAGAGGGCAAAGGTTTAAGGTGAGAAGAGAAAGATGTAAAAGGGACCTGAGGGTGGTTCATATGTGGAATGAACTACTGGAGGAAATAGTAGAGATGGGTATGGTTGTAATATTTAAAAGACATTTGAACAGGTACATGTAGGAAAGGTTTGGGGCGATAGGGACCAATGCAGAGACCAGGTCAGATTGGGAAATCTGGTGGGCATGGACGAGTTGGACCGAAGGGTCTGTTTCCGTGCTGTGAATCTAATTAAACAGCTTCCATTTCAGGTCATTCAGATCAGCCCCAGCCCCCCCCATAAATCTAGTGACGAGACTGTCTTTCAGCAGATGTCACAGTAAATTGCATCAGTGTGACTGTTCCAAAGAGGGGATATTAAAGTCAAGTAGTCAACTCCTCTTTAGCCAATTAAAACCTTTAAAGATTTAAGTGGCAGTCAACTTCATTGTTACAGTCAGCAGCCCGCACCAAAGTAACAAAATCTCGAACAGATTTTTTTTGTTGCACCGTGCAGCGTTCCTGGATATCGACAAAGCAAGGGGACATTGGGCCCTCAATTGCAGGAAATCTGGTTCCAAAGTCCAAGTCAGACCACAGAACAATACACAACATACACAATACAGAACCAAACACAATAATACACAATACAGAACAATACACAACATACACAATACAGAACCAAACACAATAATACACAATACAGAACAAAACACAATAATACACAATACATAATACAGAACAAAACACAGCAATACACAACAATACACAATAATACACAAAACACAACAATACAGAACAAAACACAACAATACAGAATAACACACAACAATACAGGGCAATACACAAGTCCAACAATACTGACAGCAGGGTACATGTTAAGAAACTGAATAACTACAAACACCCAGGGACAGGTTTCAGAGTTATAGAATCATACAGCATAGAAACAGACCCTTCGATCTACCTCAATCAGACATCCCAAACTGATCTAATCCCATTTGCCAGGATTTGCTGCATCCCTCTAAACTCCTTCTATGCATATACCATCCAGGTGCCTTTTAAATGTTGTATTGTACCCACCTCCACCAGTTTCTCTGGCAGCTCATTCCATACACACACCTTCTTGGTGAAAACATTTTCCCTCAGGTCCTTTTTAAATCTTTCCCCTCTCACCTTAAACCTATGTCCTCTAGTTCTGGACTCCCCCACCCCAGGGAAAAGACCATGTCTATTTACCCTATCCATGCACCTCATGATTTCATAAACCACTATAAAGTCACCCCTCAGCCTGTGATGCTCCACCTTTAAGGTTTAACAACATCCTTCCTCTAGAAGGGCGACCAGAATTGCATGCAATATTCGAAATGTGGCCTAACCAATACAGCCGCAACATGACACCCCAACTCCTATACTCAAAGTTATGACCAATGAAGGCAAGCATTCCAAACACCTTCTCCTACCTACCCTGTCCACCTGTGACTCCACTTTCAAGGAACTATGCACCTGCACCCCGAGATCTCTTTGTTCGGCAACACTGCCTAGGCCCCTACCATTAACTGTATCAGTCCTGCCCTGGTTTGCCTTACCAAAATGCAATAGCTCACATTTATCTAAATTAAACTCCTTCTGCCCATTAGCCCATTTGATCAAGGTCCCCTTGTACCCTGGAGTAATCTTCTTCACTGGCAATGTCAAATTTCAGAAGATGAACAAGCTTTCCATGTCTTTAACCTCACAGATCATAACATGCGGCAATCAGAAGCTTTTATAATCATTAACATCAAACGTCCTGAAACAGCAGGTTGACACACCCTAAAAGCTGCAACTAATACACCGATTACACATCCTGAAAAGCTGGTGGCATTCCATGGATTATCTCACAGCAGGTAATGCATTATCAGCTTTTTTTACATTGGAAGACTACACATACTCAAATTGGCTTCCTGAAATCTTTTCCTTGGCAGATTCCATTGGTCCAGCAGTGATAAGATGACCCATTATGCACTGATCTCAGTACACTCACAATTGATTAAATTCAACCCACACCCACCATGGTGAAATAGACAATGCAGGATGATACACAGGAAGAAACTTTCCCCCGAAAGGAGGATCAATGATTGATGCTATAGATTTACAATAAGGTGCAGACAATATACAGGAGAAATGAGGAAAACCTTTTTCACCTGGCAGATGGTAGGAATCTGGAACTCACTGCCTGTAAGATGGGAGATGCAGGAACATTTTTTTTAAAATATTTAAATCAGTAACAGATCCATTCACAGTGCATGAGGAAGATCACAACCTTGTGGTGGATCGTTTCTCCAAATTTCCTATTGTTCTCCAACTTACAAACACAACAAGATGGCTGTCACTGACATGATGAACACTATATTCAGTTGATTCAGTATTCTGGAACAGACAGTGTCTGACATCAGACCACAATTCAATGGCAAACCATTGCAAGACATGTGTGCTAGGTGGGAAGTAACTCAAGTCACATCATCAGCTCCCTGTACACATTTGAGTGGTCTAGCTGGTTGTATGCAATATTCTAATGAATCAATGATCCTTAAGGGTTGAGTGATAAAGCAAGCTTTTCACATTGCATTGCTGTATTTCTGTGCAACAATGAAAGGAGAAAGGTTACCACACCCATGCTCAGAAGGCAAGTGTGAACTATCCTCCCCCTCCCACTCTGCCGAGGACATGGAGGTCCTGGGCCTCCTTCACCGCCGCTCCCTCACCACCAGATGCCTGGAGGAAGAACGCCTCATCTTCCGCCTCGGAACACTTCAACCCCAGGGCATCAATGTGGACTTCAACAGCTTCCTCATTTCACCTTCCCCCACCTCATCCTAGCTTCAAACTTTCAGGTCAGTAACTGTCTCCTTGACTTGTCCGGACTTGTCCGACCTGCCTATCTTCTTTTCCACCTATCCACTCCACCCTCTCCTCCTTGACCTATCACCTTCATCTCCTCCCCCACTCACCCATTGTACTCTATGCTACTTTCTCCCCACCCCCACCCTCCCCTAGCTTATCTCTCCACCCTTCAGGCTCACTGCCTTTATTCCTGATGAAGAGCTTTTGCCCGAAACGTTGATTTCGCTGCTCGTTGGATGCTGCCTGAACTGCTGTGCTCTTCCAGCACCACTAATCCAGTATCTTGTCCAGTAACCTCTTGTCCAATCTAATCATGAAAGCCTAGAACCCAGCAACAGTTGTTCATGAAGCCCAGACTCTAAACCTAAACATCATTGAGACCAAAAACAGTAAGCAAATGAAAGGGAACAGAGTGCATCATTAACCAAAAACCTGGACAAAAATATCAAAAGTTGATCAACAACACCAGCAACATCACTCACAAGTGAAACAACAGCAACGTCATCACCAATAATTGACACAACATCAGTAACACCAAGAATTACCCATACAACACCAGGAGAAACATGGCCAAGTCACCTGTGGCATGTACTGACTTACAAGTGACAGCGATGAATGCCAAATCCACAAAATGAAAGTCCCATAATGCACCACCAAGATATTACTATGAATAATATTTTGTGACAATGCTGTCACTTTAATAAATTATTTTGCCTGTTTTTTTTGGTGAGATGTTCTAAGGCAGAGGTGACAAGCTGTCTCTAAGAAAATTAGATGGATTAGCCATGCTAAATTTCCCATAGTGTCAAGGGATGTGTACGTTAGCTGCAGTAGCCATGGGAAATGCAGGGTTACAGGGATAGGGTAAGGGGATAGGTCTGGGTGGAATGCTCTTCAGAGGGAAAGTGAGGACTGCAGATGATGGAGAATAGAGTCATGAGTGTGGTGCTGGAAAAGCGCAGCAGGTCAGGCTGCAACCCCCTACTCATTGGTTGTGGACTTGTTGGGCCGAATGGTCTGTTTCCACACTGCAGGGATTCTAGGATGAACAATTTGCAAGGCCTTGGGTCTTTGTTTTAAGTTGGAACAATGGAAGCAGGCTGGGTGTGGCCAGCTCTCACAGACTTGGTTTTGAAGTTTTTTTTTGTTTTTAGGTTTAGCTTTGAATAGAAGCCTTTGGGGTCTCAAAAGACTTAGAAGCTTTAAGGAATGCCTCCTACCTGCTACACCCTCTGAAATTTCTCAACATTTTCTTTCCTCCTCGATTGAAGAACTGCATGAGAGAATCTGTGTCTGAATTTGCCTTTGTACCGAGAAGTGTGTTTATGGGATGTTACAATATTGGAACAGGCACTTAGTAATTGGTACTGTATTTCCTATTCGGTTAAGTTTTCTAATTGTTAAATTATTCTAAATTCTTCTTTCTTTTGTTTGTATTTTAACTACAATTTAAAAATTGTGTTTTGCTTAATGTCGAGTAGTTTGACCAGTTGTTTACATCTGGAACATGGCACTTCACTTTAAAATAAGAAAAGGTTAGGGTCTAGGCTATCTTCTTAAAATATATTGAGGGAGTCTGGTCAGGTCCATAACAATTTTGAGACAGAGAAACAATCTACCAAAGAATTGTCTTAAGGGTGTCAGTTGTTTGTACAAGTCAATTTGTAACCTTCTTTAGTTTACAAAGAAAATAATATTGATTGGCACTGTTCTATTGATGTAGAGTTATTAAAGTACCATTTATTTTTAAAAAAAGGATGTTACATTGTTTTATGGTTTGTAGTGAGTTAGGAATAAATTGGTATGTGAGTATATGTCCCAGGGTGGCTTAATCTCTCGTGCAGAGCAGTCATGTTACATTTTTGTGGTCAATGTAAATGCACTAATCGTACAAGGATTGATAAATCAATAATGTACATCTTTTATTTGAAAGTAGGACCATATACAGTGAATGTCAATTGGAAAGCTGAGTATACATTTCTGGCTTCCAGAACTATTACTGCTCTGGCAATTCTGAACTCTTTCTCAAGAGATAGCAATTGATAGCAGTTTAGGATATATTCCCTAAAGATACATGTGCACCATAGCACAACATTCCTGCTTTGTTTCTAAAATAGAGGTTTACCCTTGAAGAATCAAATAACTAGCTGAAAGCACATAGAGTCATAGAGATGTACAGCATGGAAACAGACCCTTCGGTCCAACTCGTCCATGCCAACCAGATATCCCAACTCAATCTCGTCCCACCTGCCAGCACCCGGCCCATATCCCTCCAAACTTTCCTATTCATAAACCCATCCAGATGTTTTTTAAATGTAGCAATTGTACCAGCCCCCACCACTTCCTCTGGCAGCTCATTCCACACACGCACCATTCTCTGCATGAAAATGTTGCCCCTTAGGTCTCTTTTATATCTTTCCCCTCTCACCCTAAACCTATGCTCGCTAGTTTTGGACTCCCCCACCCCAGGCAAAAGATCTTGTCTATTAATCCTATCCATGCCACTCATGATTTTATAAATCTCTATAAGGCCACCCCTCAGCCTCTGATGCTCCAGGGAAAACAGCCCCAGCCTATTCAACCTGTCCCTATAGCTCAAATCCTCCAACCCTGACATGATCCTTGTAAATCTTTTCTGAACCCTGTCAAGTTTCACAGCATCCTTCCAGGAGGATTTTCTCATGATCAATTGACGTGCTTACGTTGAGCGAGATTCATGCTATCCCTTCCACTGTGGCTCAGAGGCACAGTGTCAACTTAATTAATTATGCAAATAGGCTCTTAGGTGCCTTACTTGGGTAAACTTGCACTGGTGAGGCAGAAGTGCTCCCCATTTCCAGGATCTTGTGGTATTTGTGTCCTTTTTAAGGCCCAGGTACACACCACGTTAGAGTCAGGATCTCCCCTTCAAACTGGGAGTTTGACCTTTATCATAGAAGATGTGGCTTAATCAAAAGGAAAGGTTTGTCACCCCCACCAGCAGCTGGGCATATTTCTGTCAGTGCTTTCCTGACGGAAATTAAGCACAGAAGAAGCAAAAGGGTTTCTTCGATCTCAAAACAGTAGTCAGTGATGTACCCTGCAGGTGAGAGCTGAACACATGCTAGGCAAAAGTGAGGACTGCAGATGCTGGAAACCAGAGTTTAGATCAGAGTGGTGCTGGAAAAGCACAGCAAATCAGGCAGCATCCGAGGAGCAGGAAAATCGCTATTTTGGGCAAAAGCCCTTCATCAGGAACCCACGTTGCCATACACTGAGACACGCTGGATATAGACCACAGCATCTTTATTGGGATTCATATTCCACCTCAGCATATGCCCAGTCCTGGTAAAGGTACGGTGCCATCTGGTTGATCAACACATGCCAACAAAAAGGGAGAGCCTGCTGTACAACACCAACCCAAACCCACTGCAAATGCCAAACTTCACACTGTGTTCAGCAGACAATCACTATGCTTTCGTCATAGGTGAGGACTAGAAATGACATGCCTCAACCAGGACTCCTGAAGGTGGAACTAACCATGGTTTTCCTTCAGCAAGTGCTGACCTTTTGTATCCTCATTGATGCTAACGTCAACATTATTGAGATGCCCAGAATCAATTTGCAAACAGCAATGCATGCAGCAATCTGCCTTTGACCAACGTCTGGTCCTAAACATCCTCAATCTGAATGCTCAAGATTACAAGTTCAATGCAACTGCACTGTGCAAATGGCTGTGCTTTTTTTTTCATCACAATATTATTGTGTCCAGCAAATTGCACTTTGAACAATTGAACTGACCCTGCACCTGCGATTTGGTCCAGCATTTTTTTTAAGAGGGCCTTACCTTTAGAGAAGGGAGAAGGACGGCTGACAATGTAGATTAAGTTCAATCTCATCAGCTTTAGATCACCAGAATCTGATCACCAGATTCTGCAGGTCCCCTATAACCTCACACTATAGCAATAGCCCATTTCCATCCATGCCCCCAGTGACCCACCATATTGAATTTTGTCTAAACTGTCCTGTCTTCCTCCAGAACCTCAGTCTTACACATTGGCTGCTGCCCACCCTGATCCTTAATGCTGCCCCTGTAGAGGCCAGGGTAGTGGTCACAATCAACAGCCCCCTCCCACAGTCCACAGCGCCCTGTGATTATGTTACAAATTCGGCCGATTGAGTTTGAGTTTCCCTCTGGGACTGTTCTTATCAGTACTGTTCTGAAAACCTGTGTTTTCTGCACTCAACCCCAGCCTTATCCCTCCAACTCTGCTGTCATTGGTACCTCCCTACTTATTACCCCTGCAGGGGCCCTGCTTGAACACTGCTGTCAGAACGGTGGACTGTTTTTGCCCCAGATCCCTGACCAATTTGAACAAACAGCCCCTAGACCAGAGTGATCAGTCCCCGATGCTGTGTTTGCATTTCAGCAAGAAGCAATACGTGATTTCACCAGCTGGCTCAGCAGAGCTGACCACTAAACATTAACAGACAGAACCCTTGACCATCTGCCTCCCAAACGGTTGACTGACCATGTTGAAGCTGGTGGACTATGTACAGACTGTGCCCCTGATTGGTGTCACCAACAGAATGAGGACTGTTCCCCCACCAGTTTCAGATATGACCGTATGGTTGAATGAATGTGTAGTTTATTAATCACACACAGGCTGCTGGCACGTGCTCTTGCTGCTGGATTGCTGTCTGACACCAAGATGTCTGTCCCACATTCATCTCACCCACCAGCCCCAGGAATTGTCACTAAGTTCTCTAGTTTCAAATAACCTTCCGACACAACTCCCCCCCCCCCTCCACTCCCTTTCCAGCCCCCCTTCCTCCCTTCCGTTTCACCTACCAACGCCTCCTTCCAGCTACCAACCAGATTCATTCCTTCTATTGGCCTACCAGGACATACCTGTATTCTCCTGTCAGCACCTCATCACTCTGCCCTCTCCTCACCCCATAACCCTCCCCTCCACCTTTATCTGCAGCTCCCCCAATCCCTATGCCCATTCCTGAAATGTTGACTTCTCTACCTCCTGATGCTGCCTGACTTGTTGTGCTCTTCTGGCCTCCTGCCTGTCTACTTTGGAGTCCAGCTACTGCACTGTTTTTGTTTCTAACCAGGACCTGTCAACACTGACAAGCTGCCTTTCTGTGTGTGTCTGGGGTAAACAGTCCCTTTAAACAGCAGCAGTGAAAGCCCGCTGGCTCTGGCTAAAACAGCAATACACTAACAGGCTTGATATGGCCACTCAAGCAGCACATCACTGGATCAGCACCAAGAGCAAGTGAACAATCCTGAGGTGCAGCACCTTCCAATTGCTACCTGACCTGCTGTGCTTTTCCAGCACCACTCTAATCTTAACTCTGTATCCCATTACTGTCCTGGAGAGATGGTCATAATGAGGTTGGCAGTTGCTGGATGCCAACGTCCATAACAATGTGTAGCTGGTGCTCAGGTCAGGCTATGAACTGTCGGTGCCCAATGTCCAATCTGGAGGTTGATTGGAGGAAGAGGTGAGGCAATCTGCTCTGGTTTCTTTTTCAGATTATGCTGATGTCTGGTTTGCTTGGGTGGCTGAATATTACTTGTGTCATTAAGCTGTCATTTAACAAGCACTGACCCCCATAGAGTCTTGTGTTTGTGCATGCTAGTGATAACCATAAAGGATGGTGAGAGAATATTTCTGGAATTGAATTGGGCCTTGCCGTAAATCACCAGACTCTGCCACACAACCCACAATATCACCAAGACTGCTACAAGATTACAGCCATGTTTTGAGTGTACACCACAGCAGTGTGTCCAACAGAAGGACTTTATTGAAGGATTTGTGCCCTCTGATAGAAGTCATGCGACTTTGGCAGACTGGGACAGACATTTGTACATGATTTCATTTCAGTAATGCCATTAATATTGCAAATCATGAAAATAATTAACACGTCTGAATTAAAAGTTACCCACAGCTTTTAAATCCTGCCTAATGGTATTTAAAGGAACTTATTTGAAAACTAAGATTAAAACCAATACTTATTTCTACTGTGACATCAGCCTATCTCAATTGATTGAGCTGAAACACAGTGTGCTTACTTCCTACAGCTTGACACCATTGCTCGAACAGTGTAATATACAACAACATACAACATTAGACTTGCGGTGGAACTGTACCAGACAGCAATTTTGTACCATGGTTCAGGAGCTAGCTCAAAAAAATAATTTTACCAATACAAGACAAATTTGAAAAAGTGCTACCCTACCACCATGGGAGTTAGAGTAGCTAGGGACGGGCAATAAAAGGCCCATTTCCCATGAATAAATATCAAAAAGCAAATGCTTTATACAGAAAATACTTGAAACAGAAACCATTAAGAATCTTGGAATACAACACGATTGTAAAAAATTAAACGTTTCTGTTCCATTTCACACATAGTTTGTTTTAATTGAAGGATTAATCAAGAGGTAATGGTTATATATAATCATCTGCAGCAGTAATGGGGATATAAATAATCCACATAATTCCTTTATAGAAGTGCTGATAGGATAAGTAACATTACTCTGCTCATCTGAAGGCATTATTATCTCTATTGGGTATTAAAATTCCCACTGCATATGCCTGAAAGGTTCAAATATATCAAGGATTGCAGCTTCCCTTCTGTCATTGGTTTACTGCTGTGGTGACAATATACCATGGCAATCCTGCATACACAATGGATGACTTTAACAGTCCAATTGTTTTTCCTAATAAAAGTGACATTTAGGACTGAGTTTTCTTTATGATATGGCATCTGATTTTTAAAAAAATAGTAAACCCACAATTCATTTCTTTAGATCCAATGTAGGCATGTATCCAAGTCAACAAAGGAAAAATCCACCATTTGACTAATTTTTTAAATTCTTAATAAATTAGAAAGTTAATATGTAATAAATAATGGATAACCTAGAGGGTTTATAGGCGGTAATCTAATCAAGAGGTTCAGATATCCTCATAAAATGCAAGACTAGTTTACAACATGAGATTAGGGTTATGTAGTCACTGCGGGCAAGCTGTTATTTATTTGATGAGGGTTTTTATTTAGTTTTGAAGCAAGTCCCCTTGACAACAGAGATGCTCAATATGAAAGGATGTCAAGATATCCATGGAAAAGAGGGGAAGGGGAGGAAACTGCATGATTTACAGATCACTTTACAAAAACTCACAAAAATGACCAACTACGTCATGTATAATAAATTACTTTAAGATATTTTGTGTGATCAAATGTGGCGACCATTTTCTGCACAACATTCCAGGAAAAAAACGATGAGGCAAAAGACTGAAGGGGCTACCAAACTTGTCAGAAAGTAAGTCAGTGAAAGTATTTTTCAAATTGGCATGGTCAGAAAATGGATAGTTGCAAAGTTATAGCCCACCTGATTTTCCTTCACTTGACTGATTGCAGAAGAAAATCAGGCAGATTATTTAATCCACAAATTGCCATGTTGTGCCAAAGTTGCTCCAGTGCTCCATCTACTTGAATGATGTACTGTATATAAAATATACCAGCCTCTAATTTGCACCCTTGCGAAATGCATACTCCTACATCAAAATAGTCTCTACATTTTGACATAGAGTCATACAGTCATAGAGTCATAGAGATGTACAGCATTGAAACAGAGCCTTCAGTCCAACCCGTCCATGCTGACCAGATATCCCAACCCAATCTAGTCCCACCTGCCAGCACCCAGCCCATATCCCTCTAAACCCTTCCTATTCATATACCCATCCAAATGCCTCTTAAATGTTGCAATTGTACCAGACTCCACCACATCCTCTGGCAGCTCATTCCATACACGGGCCTCTTTTATATTTTTCCCCTCTCACCCTAAACCTATGCCCTCTAGTTCTGGACTCCCTGACCCCAGGGAAAATACTTTGCCTATTTATCCCATCCATGCCCCTCATAATTTTGTAAACCTCTATAAGGTCACCCCTCAGCATCTGACGCTCCAGGGAAAATAGCCCCAACCTGTTCAGCCACTCCTGAAGCTCAGATCTTCCAACCCTGGCAACATCCTTGTAAATCTTTTCTGAACCCTTTCAAGTTTCACAACATCTTTCTGATAGGAAGGAGACCAGAGTTGCACGCAATATTCCAACAGTGGCCTAACCAATGTCCTGTAGAGTCGCAACATGACCTCTCAACTCCTGTACTCAGTACTCTGACCAATAAAGGAAAGCATACCAAATGCCTTCTTCACTATCCTATCTACCTGCGACTCCACTTTCAAGGAGCTATGAACCTGCACTCCAAGGTCTCTTTGTTCAGCAACACTCCCTAGGACCTTACCATTAAGTGTATAAGTCCTGCTAAGATTTACTTTCCCAAAATGCAGCACCTCGCATTTATCTGAATTAAACTCACATTTTCTGTCATAAATCCCTAATTCATCATTATCAATGCCCAACATTTCTTTTTACTCAATTTATTGTGTAGCTCTGACATTGTCAACTGGGAAAGTAAAGATCTGGAACAGCTGGGTACTATTTCCACTGTTATGCCTTCACATTCCAGTAAATGGTATTTTTGAGCATCATTGCCAACGCAATGATATTTTTGAGTAACATTAATGTGTTTTGATGCCAGACTGCGTTGAATACAGATGGTAGCTTTTTAACACCAGGCAGTTCTCAGGAATAGCATGAGAATAAAAGTACCTTGAATATTTCAGACGAATGGTTTCTGAATTGTGGAAGTGCACTCGGCTTGCTGACTCCGGAACTGTTTCAGTCTATGGTCATATTTGTAATCGCTCTGACCAGCTGTTGTTCTATATTTATAACAGTGTTTGTTCAGAACTGAGTAAATTAAATAAAGCATTCAGAAAAATGATACTTATTTTGAGTATCCAATCCTTAGTTTTAAAATAAATACTGGAATAAAAAGGCAGAAACATTTAATACTAGATCTTGATTCAAAGACAATAGATATAAACAATCGACATTTTTACTTCATTTAAAAATGTTCTGCACGTGCTATCTAAAAGCTTTTCATAATAAAATTTAAGTAGTCACACAACACCAGGTTATAGTTATAGTGACTTCACTTGATGAAGGAGCTCTGCTCCGAAAGCTTGTGATTTCAAATAAACCTGTTGGACTGTAACCTGATGTGAGTTCTGACTTCATCCACACCAGTCTAAGACCAGCACCTCCACATCAAAACTTAAATAGTCAGCACATATGCTAGAGGGAATCCCCAGTGTATTTTTATTGTTGCCTTATTTGTTCACAGATAAATTCTGAGTTGAGGAAGATGGCAACCTCCTATTTCACAACATAATTTCATTTCTTTTAATTTTTCATTCACTGTGTGATGCTAACACTTTCCCGAGTAAGTTTTTTTCTAATTCTGGTTGTTTTATTGAAGTCCTTCACCAGGACTTTGCTTTTGAACTCATGCTGAAGAACGAACCATTGTTTCATCAACTTCAGGCTTGATTCACATTGAACATTTGTGACGTGCATGCCTTCACTCTGCAGTATCATGTATGATGTAGAATTCAAACAGAACCTGTTACTGGTGTCACAGACAACCCCAAGGAATAAGATCACCAGATAATGTTCACAGAGTCTAAGCTGATGAATTGTATGAGAATCAAAAAGTTCTTGCACTAACACCATGAACACATTGATTTTCCAGACACGTATATAATCCTCTGGAACCTGTGGTTCAATCTCGCGGTTATATATAACATATTGCATTATACTGTATACATTGTATGGTACTGTGCACCACACCTTTAAGGGTTTTAACAATTATTAATTCTGTTGGCAGTCAATTTAAAAAAATCTCACTGCTATGCTTTTAATTTCAACCCAAATTCAGAATGTTCCTTGTCCAATAATGACACGACTTTACCTGGAATGCAGTGTTTCTATGCTGCTGATCTCTGACTAATGCAAAAATAATGCACAGCAATTCATTCCATCCTTTAATACCTCACGCCTTGATGAGCAGCTGATAAAAACTAAAAATGACTTGCTTCACAGAAAAATAGATCCTGATGCTTATCGTTGAATGCTAACTCTCCATTCCCTATTTTTATAGCTAACTTGGCATTGACATGTGTAATAATGATCGGACTAAAATTTCCCAATCATCCATCTCATCCTGGACTGCAGTTCTCTCAAATGCTTCTTTAAAAATATCTTTTACATTGCCATGCACTTCCTTCCCAATTATGTTTGTTTTTTTTATTGTATTTTGAAAACCCCTACCTATTGGCTTTATGCACAAAGTTACATCTGTCTCCAGAGCTTGTTTGTCATGCAGCAGTGTTGCCTCCTGTCCATATGATTCCCCTATTACCCAGGGCACTTTCAAATCATTCTCAGGCTGTAGATGTCATTTGCAAGGCTGGTATGTATTATCCAATCCATGTTTCCTTGAGAAGGCAGTGTTGGGCCACATTATTGTGTCAGCTTGAAACAGATGGGGTTGATTGGCCAATTCAGTGGCCAGTTAAAAATCAGCCAACGTTTAGGGTGGGAGTGCAATCACAATTGGCCGGATTGGGTGACGGCAATAGATTTCCTTCCTCAGACGACGTCAATGAAGCAGTTGACTGTTTTGAACAATCAAATAGCTTTATGCCACATTTACTGGGATTTTATATCCAGAGTTTTAAACTACCATGGACGGATTTGAATTCATATTATGACCTAATTCTGTTCTATATATTCCACAAATTCTGCAAATATTGATGACAGAAGATCCATAAAGATATTTCATAATCTTCACATTAGCTAAGCTGCTGTTATTTTTCACAAACAGAATCATGATCTAAAGCACCATTTGCTTGCGTTCCCTGCAGGTCAGCCTATCTCTTTTCATTGGGGTGGCACGGTGGCTCAGTGTTTAGCACTGCTGCCTCACAGCACTAGGGGCCTGAGTTTGATTCCAGCCTCGGGTGACTCTCTGTGTTGGGAGTTTGCACCTTCGCTCTGTGTGGGCTTTCTCTGGCTTCGTCCCATAATGCAAAGACATGCAGGTTAAGTGGATTGGCCATGCTAAATTACTCATTGTACGCAGGCTAGGTGGATTAACCATGGGAAATTCAGAGTTACTGGGATGGGAACAGATGTTCTTTGGAGGATCTGTTTAGGCTGAATGGCCTGCTTCCATACTATAGGAATTCTATGATGTCCAATATTCAAAAACAAAAACTAAATTTTGCAGTTTCAAAGGTTGAAGGATAATGTCCATTTCAAGCAATAAGCATTCAGATTTGGGGGATTTTGAATCTCTACCCTTTGGTTGGTCATTAACAGCTGTCTTTTAACTGAGATACCAGAGACCCAGCAAACCTAAGAAAGAAACATCAACACATGAGGCTGTGGTTTAAGAAAAGGGGAGAGGAAAATGAAAGTGAAAAATTAAGGAATTTGTTTTATGAGTAGATTTTAAGTGGAAACTGTTGCTGACTTGAAGTGGGAAACATAAAATTAAGTCAAGGGATTTCAGAATCACATCTCTCAACTGTTCAAAACTCCTGACAAGAAAAATTTCACCAGTTTCTTACTTCTAAAGTGATAAGAGTCAGCACAGTTCATATTCTAGTCTATGTAGCAAATGTTTGATCTGACCTGTGAGCTCTACACAGCTGTCAGGAAGGCTGTTCTATGATGTGTTGACATAAGGTGCATTTTCTTTGCTTTTGTTGAGCAAACAAAAGAAAAATGACAGATCTCATCCATTTTTCAATCTACTTTTACAGCATACTTGTAATTTTTATCCAAAGCTATCAGCAAACCTTCCGCTGTCCCACAAAGTTGGATCATTCCACCAAATGACAGTATCTCTTCTTACATTCTTTGCAGTTAGAGAGATCTAAGCTCATTACCTTGAATAAAAATAGCCATTCTTCTCCAGGATGCAGAGGTTACCTCTGTGTTGTTTAAAGCTCAGTTGCTTGGTAGATCCAAGGTGATGGAATGGTACTTAATGCACATTATGGTTATTGCAGCTGGCCAGAATTTCCATGGGTGTGTTTGTGCAACAACCAATAATATTGAGAAAAGTAGAAATGTGAGGGGCGTAGATAGGTTAGATGGGAAAAACACTTCTCCCCTGAGTGGAAAGATCAATGACAAAGGGGCAGAGGATTAAAAGGAGATGTGAGGAAAACGTTTTCACACAGAGGGTGATGGGAATCTGGAGCTCACTGTCTGTCAGGGTGGTACAGGCAGAAACCCTCATTACATTTAAGAAGCACTTAGGTGTGCACTTGTAATGCCAAGGTATACAAGACTATGGACCAAGCACTGGAAAATGGGATTTGAACAGTTCGGTGGCTGTTTTTTTGACAGCCCACACCTCCCCCCTCACCTCCCTCCAAGGCCCCAATGGATCTTTCCATATCCATCACAAATTCACCTGCACCACCACACACATCATTTACTGTATCTGCTGCACCCGATGTGGCCTCATCTACATTGGGGAGACAGGCCGCCTACTTGCGGAACGTTTCAGGGAACACCTCTGGGACACCTGCACCAACCAACCCAACCGCCCCATGGCTGAACACTTTAACTCCCCCTCCCACTCCGCCAAGGACATTCAGGTCCTTGGCCTCCTCCATCGCCAGACCCTGGCCACACGACGCCTGGAGGAAGAGCGCCTCATCTTCCTCCTAGAAACCCTCCAACCACACGGAATCAATGTAGATTTCTTCAGCTTCCTCATTTCCCCTCCCCCCACCTTATCTCACTCCCAACCCCGGATTCAGCACCGCCCTCTTGACCTGCAATCTTCTTCCCGACCTCTCTGCCCCCATCCCCTCTCTGGCCTATCACCCTCACCCTCACCTCCTTCCACCTATTGTATTCCCAATGCTCCTCCCCCAAATTCCCTCCTTCCTACCTTTATCTCAGCCCGCTTGGCACACCAGCCTCATTCCTGAAGAAGGTCTTATGCCTGAAACATCGATTCTCCTGCTCCTCGGATGCTGCCTGGCCTGCTGTGTTTTTCCAGCACCACATTTTTCAGCTCCGATCTCCAGCATCTGCAGTCCTCACTTTGTCCTGTTTTTTTGACTGGCATGGATGCACATCTCCATGACTCTATGACTCTCCTACAGACCTATTTCAGTGTGACGTCCTCCACAGAGGATCAAGCGTGCAAGTATACAACTGGGTGTCCTTTTTGATTCAGAAGTACTTTTTCAAGCAACATACTGGGGTGAAATTGAATAAGCTGTTGGGTACTAGAAGGTTGTTAAAGCTTTCAAAATCACATCTCTGGTGCCAGACACCACACTACTGAAAGGATTACCCACTGCACACCTAACATATCCATGGTGGGGAAGCAATGGCCTAGTGATATCTTTGCTGGACATTTAATCTGAACACCCAGGTAAAGTTTTGGGGAGCCAAGTTCAAACCCTGCCATTGCAGATGGTGGAATTTAAATTCAATGGTGGATAAACAAATCTGGCATTAAGAATCTAGGGATGACCATGAATGTCGATCAGGAAACTGATGTCGATCGGGACCTCAATATGATCTTCTGGTTAATCTCATGGTGGGATTGAAGAAGAGCAGAGAACTGCCTAGATTCTCTGAGGTAAGTTATTGTGAGAGGTGACTGTCACTGACAATTGGTTTTTTTGCAAGGACCTGGTGGTATTGACGGAACTGTTAGAAATGCCCGTGGTTCGAGAGACCAGAATCTGATTGCATGGAGATGAAGAACAGTAACAGAAAGAAATCATGAACAGACATCACCTAGAGACCCTGAGAGTAAAAAAGAATGCAGGATAAATGGAAAGCAATGAACATGGATAATTTTAAACTGGAAGCTTAATCTAGAAAAATCAGTCTGTTAATAATAGCCTGAGAGAGGAGTTCATAGAATTATTTTGAGATTATTATTCAGCTCAGTACTTTCTGGAAATAATCAGAAATCAGATTATACTAGCATTGTCTAATGTGACAGGATTAATTAATGCTCTCACAGTAAAGGTACCACGAGACAGTGACAAGCGCGATATGATGGAATTTTTCGTTCAATTTCAAAATAAGGAACGTGTGTCTGAGACTAGTACTTTAAACTGAAATAAGGGCTATTGTGTGGGCATGAAAGCTGAGCAGCTGAAGGAACACTAGGCATTGAATTAGATCAATAATGAAACAGTGAGTATATTCCTACTGCAAAGAAAAATTCTAAGGGGAGGACCGACCTTCAATTGCTATTGAAAAGAGTCAAGAAAAGCATCAAACTTAAAGAAAAAGAAAATTCAATTGAATATGAAACAAAGAATTTTACATTTCACTTGTATAGGACATTGTTATCACCACATCACCTAATGCTTTGTGCAGTTTTAGTGTCCTTATTTAAGAAAGAATGTAAATACATTGTAGATGATTCAGAGGGGAGTAATTAGACTGATATCTAGAATGAGTTGATAATGTAATTGTAATGTAATGTATTTGTTTCTGCTGTAGATGAAGGATGAGTTAATTGAAGGATATAAGATTGTGAACACTCCTGAACAGGGTGGATATGGAGAGAATGTTTCCAGAACTAGGTGACACTGTTTACAAATTAAGGGTCACCCTTTTTAAAATCAAGGTTAGGAGACTTTTCTTTTCCCATAGAGGTTTATGTGACCTTTGACCTGTCTGCCTAAGAAGACGGTGGAGGTTGAGTCATTGAATATTCTGAAGGTGGACACTCCTGGGCAAAGGAATCTGAAGTTATAGAGGCTAGAGAAAAATGTGGAATTCAATACTCAAACAGATTAGTCAACATCTTATTGAATAGCGGAGTAGGCTTGAGGGGCCAAATGGCGTACTTCTGTTCCTAGTGAATATGGCCATAGCCCTTTGACACATTGACTCTACATCCCAGTACAATGAAACCCATCCCCACACTTTGAGCTGGTCATTATCACTGGCACTATTGGCTCTCAGACCAATATTGACAGAACCCTTAAAACAAACGATAGCTCAGCCCCTGGGCTGACGTGCTGGCGAGCCCAAACCCATCATGATCCTGGCCACCTTGTTGATTCTCAATGTCTCAATGACACCCCAACTCACCTAGCTATAATCCTCAGATTACATGCACTTGATCTGCAGGACTGACTGTCCCAGTTCCTGCTCACACCCCTTGATTCTCGGAGGATGGAAAGTCTGACAGACTGTCGACAAACTGTTGTTGTCGTGTAATCAGCGGAGTCCCTGGACTGATGGTGGCTGTACACCCTGACTGACTGCAGCAACACTTCACCTGACGAAGAATTCTTCCCTTCTGACACATCGCCCTGTACTTGCAGGGTTTTTGCTGTGTCAGCTGTTGACATGGGCTGTATGTCTGACATCGATACAGCACAGTATTGAACCTGGGTCTCTGGCACTGTGAGGCAGCAGTGCTAACCACAGTGATGAGCACTGCTGCCTCACAGCACCAGAGACCTGGGTTCAATTTCCGCCTCAGGCAACTGTCTGTGTGGGGTCTGCACATTCTCCCCGTGTCTGCGTGGGTTTCCTCCGGGTGCTCTGGTTTCCTCCCACAGTCCAACAATGTGCAGGTTAGGTAAATTGGCCATGTTAAATTGGCCATGCTAAATTGCCCGTAAGTTAGGTGAAGAGGTAAATGTAGGGGAATCGGTCTGGGTGGGTTGCGATTTGGAGGGTCGGTATGGACTTGTTGGGCCGAAGGGCCTGTTTCCACACTGTAAGTAATCTAGTCTAATCTACAGAAAATCTAAAGTATTGCAGTGACAGGTCCACTGGCCTGTCAGACTGAGACATTTACAGGTCTCAAGCATCAGAAGCAGCCTGCATCACACTTATTAAATAGAAAGGTAATCTGCAGCGGAGGCTGACTGCGTGCAGCTTAATAACACCAGTGTACATGAAAGAAACATTCCCCATCCTTCACATTTCAAGGTTGCAGGGGTTCCTGCTACATCCTGAAATCCACACGCAGTGCTGTGTGCTGTCACATGTACTAATTTAACCACTCCCGCTCCACCAGCATCACTTCACCCAATCTCAAACCCGTCCCAGCCCTCAGTTCTATTTCATTTTCCATCTTGTTCAACAAGAAATGTTTTCTCCTCCTTTCAGGTGTTAAGGGGAACACAAAAACCTCAGGGGTACTGACTCTCCCCCGCCCTTCCCCCCCCCAAAGCTTCGTCCACTCCACTTCCCCCAGATTCCATCCCTTCTTCCAATCCCAATAATTGTTCTGTCTTCACTAGCTGGGGATAGGCTGTCTACCAATATCAACTGCACCTGCTCCCACTGCTTCCTGTAAGGATTCTAGTCCATTCTCCCACTTTCTCTGTCTCCAATGCATCCATTCCAATGATGTCACTTTCAACCATCCTGTATCTAACATGATCTCCTTTTTCGTCAACCTAGGATTCCTCTCATTGGGGTTCCTACGATCTTCAGATGTGTCTGTCCCATCTCCTGCACTTCTGCCCTCAGGCCTTCCCTTCGCTCCCAGAACAATGATAGAGTGCCCTTTGACCTCATTTTCCACATCACCAGTTCCTCATTCAAAGGATCATCCTCTGCCATTTCCAAAGATTCCAGCAGAATGCACCATCAAACCCTCCTCTCCTCTACTCCACTGTCAGCATTTCTCAGGGACTGTTCCCTCTCTGATAACCTAGTCTACTCCTCTATCACTTCAAATGTTTCCTCATCACCTGATATGAACCATGGCACCTTCTCGTGCAATCACAGAAGGTGTAACATTTGCCCACTCACCCTCTCCAGGGCCATTGTGTAGACAAAGTAGTTGAATGTATAGGCATTTGGCAAATGAATTTACCCAGGGTCAGATTGGCCTTTTGAGACTTTCTCATTGAAGGAGAGGAAAATTAGAAAATACAATATAAATAAGGCAAGTTGAGGTATTAATGTTATGCAAATAAATGAAAATAAGGTAGTTGCCCACACTCAAGGGTGAGATTCTGAGAGCTATTTAATGACTTTAGGGGAAAACGTGTACATTTCTCTTGACATCGAGATGATTGTTCAGTCTCTCCTTACTTTGACATCTCACTCGCCTCATATCTCACCAAACCAGGAAAGGGAGAAATCTGCCCCAGTGTTTTATGTCATTCACATAGGGTAAAAGCTTTCTAATATTCTCAATAAAATACCAATGTAACGCGCCTGCAAAGGAGCAGCACAAATCAGTTACTATACATGGTCAGACACCAGAAACTATTGTCTGATTTAGCCCATAATAATGTTTATTGCTGTCAGTTACCTTGATCTCTAACTCCATGCTCAGGTTTAAAGCACAGATAATGCAGTATTTTGGGCCGTCGAACCGTTGTTGATTTTGCGTTAAATGGATTATGTCTGGGGTATTTTTCTCCAGTCCAGGATTGGGCTGTGAATTCTTTTACTGCTTCTTTTGGCAGTGGTGTTTAGCATTTAGATGACAAACACTCGCTAAATCTCTTGCTGGAGACAGACAATGTACTGACAAAGTTCTCATGTCTCCCAGTTCTGACAGAGAAATTGGTAGGTTTTATTTTTCTACTCATGTTTGAGTGTTAATAAGAAACAATGGTGTTTTATTTGTGTGTTGCACGCAACAGAGCTGCTACACTATAGGATCTCCCTGAATGAGGTATTGTCCAAATCGCTACAAAGATACAAGTTAAGATTAAAGTGCTATATAATAGCATATAAATCATTTCAATGTAGGTAGCCTCAGGCATATATTGTGTCAGAAAAGCAACTTCTGCTGACACTTTAATACAAATCCCTTTTGTTTACACTTAAGACCATCATCTGATAAGACCATTCTCTTCAGAGTATCTGTGGAAGTAACAGAGCCTTACAACACATAACAAAGAGGGCTGGAAATTATGGAGCAGCGGTATCTGAATGCTCACCATCTCCAGAATGAAGGACAGCTGCAAAATGACAGACAAGGAAGTAGTCCACCTTGCTGTGATAACAGCGATTGCCAGCTCCAAGCATACCAGGAGCACCACAAGCTCATCAGTTGGCACGTCCAGGGCGGCCAGCAATCCCACACAAACAGGACAGCCGTTGCTCCTAAAGTTCTGGGCTGAGGTAGGTCAGGAGTGTGTAGTGCGAATTGAACTGAATTGAATTGAATTAGCTTTATTGTCACATCGAGGTTTGAGAAGATTTGTAGCTCAGGTTGAGGTTTTGGATGTAGGTTTGCTCGCTGAGCTGTACATGTACTCAATGAGTGCAGTGAAAAGTTTATAAGTTCCCACTTACAGCACTATCTTGGGTACATAGATACCTTGGTACAGCGTCTCCAGTTAGAAGATTAGTTACCATGTTAGAAGTCAGACAACACCAGGTATTGGTCCTACAGGTTTGTTTAAAATCACAAGCCTTCAGAGTGTAGCTTGTGATGTCAAATAAACCCATTAGACTATAACCTGGTGTTGTCTGACTTCTGATTTTGTCCAGCCCAGTCCAACATCGTCACCTACACATCAAGATTAATTATAGTGTAACAATGTCACCAACTATCTCAGATACAGAGTACCTAGGTACAATCCTCAGTCACCAAATACAGAAATGAAGAAAATCGAAGTTACATTACAGCTGTACACGGTATACACATAGGTCAGATAAACAAGGGGCAAAGTTACCTGGAGAAACATCACAGTCTCTTTCCAAGGGCTTTCCACAGCAAACCAACACAGGGGACTGCCTCATGTTGGGGGACAGTTTGGAAATCTTAGGAGGGGAATGCTGTTTTTACACAGCGGGCCAGTGGGGAGTAAGAGGATGTTCTTTGGCTGGCAAAGGTGGAATAGTGGGGTGTGTGATGGGGGATAGAGGCTGGAGGTATCAAGGGACTGAAGGTAGTCAGGCTGAAGACAGATGCAACTACTTTGTAAGGTTCTTTAGAAAACAGCTGATACACACTGGTCCATTTGCCCTGATGAAAATATGGTTGGCTTTGGCAGCAGTTTGTCAAGGTAACTCAACTGAGCTTTTAACAAATTCCATTGACCCTCAGTTATTTCTTTGAACATGGTGGGTAGGCTGTTTAAAATCATATTATGGGGTTGAGCTCAGAGGTTAGTGGGAAGATCGTGGACTGGCCTTCCCACTGAAACACCCCCAGCGGGAACATATAATATCCAGCCCTGTGTTTTACAAATAAACTCTTGGAAACAAATATCCTTTCTGAAAACATTTTCATTTTATAAAATAATAAATCATCAGTACACTGACATTTAGAATATGACAAAAATTATAAGAAGCTTGTCTTGATGTCCATATCTTTTTTTTTCAATGACTCATGCTTTTGTTCTGAGCAAATGTCAATAGATGTGGAGCTGGAAAAGTATAGCAGATCAGACAGCATCAGAAGAGCAGGAAAGTCAATATTTCAGGCCAAAATCCTCTAAAATCTCTGTTTGGTAGAGTCGAAGTTGTTATAGGGGAATGGGAAATCACAGATCCCAGAGAAGCACCGTTGTGTTGTATTAATAGAACTTTAAAATATGTATTCACATATATAAAATAAATCCAGACATTCAAGAGGATTAATGTTAAGAAATTATCCATTTCCTTTGTCTGCTTTTTCCACGTTATATTTTCCCTTTAACATTTGTTAAACTGCAAATTCACGCATTTCCAGCACCATGGCAATTAATTGCTAACATTGTCTAAGTACTATACAAGCTGTGCAATTCTTGAAAGTATCAGCCACTGTTTATATTCAAGCAGTGTCTTGGAAGTGTCATTGGATAGTGATTGTAATGAGAACATGGCTGATTTCTCCCTGAACTAGCCCAGGTTGTTAGGTTGAACTGTAACATTTGCCATCAGCTGGTTATTTTCAGTTAATATAGCACAGATCGTGAATGCTATCTTAGACTGCTTTGATTTAAATGATTCAATATTAATGTGAGTAATTTAAAATTTCAACTCAACCTTGTGTTCAATGTTACTATTCATCATAGAATTCTGTCTCTTCTGCTTTTCTTCCAAGTACCTCCCATTTCACCTCTATATATCACTACGGTAGATGTTCTCATACATTTAGGGCGGCACGGTGGCTCAGTGGTTAGCACTGCTGCCTCACAGCACTGGGGACCCAGGTTCGATTCTAACCTCAGGCAACTGTCTGTGTGGAGTTTGCACATTCTCCCCATGTCTGCGTGGGTTTCCTCTGGGTGTTCCAGTTTCCTTCCACAGTCCAAAAGATGTGAATTGACAATGCTAAATTGTCCATCATGGTCAGGGATGTGTAGGTTAGGTGCATTTGTCAGGGGTAAATATAAGGTCTGGGTGGGTTACTCTTCAGACGGTTGGTGTGGAAGGGCCTGTTTCCACACTGTAGGAATTCTATGGTTAACTGCTACGAACCCAACCATAACATAGAACAAAGGGACCATTCAGATGAGGTGGAGTTAAATAACCAGGAAAATAAATAATTTAGTAGCCAAGAGACAAAAAAAACTGCAGATGCTGGAATCCAAAGTAAACAGTTCTCTACTTTCAAATAACCTTCCCACCAATTCCCTGGCTCCCTTTCCAGCCACATCTCCTCCCTTCCATTCCACCTACTGGCCCTTCCTTCCAGTTACCAACTGGATTCATCCCTCCCATCGACCAACCAGGTCATATCCACTACCTGTGTCCACCTTTCTCTACCTCACCGCTACTCTCCCAACCCAACCTAACCGCTCCTTATCTGCAGATCTCCTCACCTCCATCCCGAGTCCTCAAGAAGGGTTAATACCTGAAATGTTGACTTCTCTACCTCCTGATGCTGCCTGGCTTGCTGTCGAACTTAGTAGGCTAGCTGCTTACCAATCTTCATCCACATGTGTCCAAGCTATCCACACTATGTCAACGTCTACAAGACCAACATTATCTTCACTTACATGCACTTGAACTGCAAGGACACGTTTTGACGTTTCTGGTGCTTTTATTCCCAGTAAGTACTTCCATCATTCCGTTCCTTAATGGATGTAGACAATAGTACACTCACACATGTACCCACTTGAAACTTTCATTATTTGACAATGTTGCCTGTGCTTTGACCACTTTGACCAGTTTATGTATTAAAAACACTTTAGCCAAGCACTCTTGCTTGTGAGGCGGACAAAGGGATACAGAGTTTGATTTGTGATTCAACGCAATTTTAGTACTGGACTATTTCTTATTAGAAACACTATGTGAATATTTCCCAAATTCCCATAATATTGGCTCTCTGTCTAGCTCTACTGATCTGAGAAAGATGTGGAGGTGCTGATGTTGGACTGGGGTGGACAAATTTAAAAATCACACAACACCAGATTATAGTCCAACAGTTTATTTGGAAGTACTAGCTTTTGGAGTGCTGCTCCGTCATCAGGTAGCTAGTGGGACAGAAACACAGGGTGCAGAATAGGATGCACAGGGAGCAGTGCTCCAAAAGCTAGTACTTCGAAACAATCTGTTGGTCTATAACCTGGTGATGTGTGATTTCATCTAGAAAGAACATTATTCACAACAAACCACCTGTTTGAGTTGGGCTGTTGGAATCTTCTTCTTCTTCTCTAATGTAGAGCTCTCTTCCTTGAAGGTGGATCTCACAGGTCAGGGCAGATCTTCCTGCGTCTTCTTAGGTTGTCGCTTGATCTTCCTGATGAAGGGCTTTTGCCCAAAATATCGATTTTCCTGCTCCTCGGATGCTGCCTGACCTGTTGTGCTTTTCCAGCACCATTCTAATCTAGACGCTTGGTCTTCCACCATGAGTCTTGCTGTGAGTCTTCACTGAAGGGGGTGGCTACCGGATGTGTGTTTTTATCCCCTTTCACCCCGGACCTTCTAGAGTGTTCTGTGGCCTTTGGTCAATGGGGTCATGAGCGGGGTTCAAATCATACAATAGATTGGTGTTCATACAATTTATTATTACCATGTCTGAGAAGTGTAAAGTAAATGTCCTCAGGCACTGGCTGGAAGTCAAGGTGCCAGAAAGTCTGACTGATACTTCTCTATTACACAACCCTCAGGCTGGTTGTAATTGGTTCCCCCTGAACCTATGTGACCTCCTTGATCTCAGTTTCTACTCTTCTCTGAAGTTGATAGCTGCTGGCTGCCATTTAATTTAATTCAGCCAATTTTCTGTCAGACTTGGATTCTCCAGTTGTGAGTCAATTTAGAATGTCCAATTTTGGGCCCATCGTCACTTGACCACAATGTGCTCTACACCAGGTGATTCTGGGCAGTACCTTGAGATGTCTGTAGAGCCATCTTCTGTTTTATTTTTCAGTATTTTTGATTGTGGTCTGAAATGAGTGTTTTATAAATCAAAGATTGTGTAAGGAATGCTTCACTCTTTAATACCAAGTTACCAAAACTCATTCTAAATGATGCTTACACTATTACTTTGTTGAACCAGTGGTGTAGATTGGTTGCAGACTGATTGTCATAAGACAGTGTCTACGAAGTGAAATTTGGCCAGCAACATGTAGCTCATTGGTTTGTGGAATTGTCACCAACTATGGATGACAAAAGCCATTTGCCTGTCAACAACTATGTGATTGGCTCCTGGGTGGCTAAATAGCTTATGGTAGTGAGCTTTGTTCGGAGGTTCATTGAAGATGTTACCTAATATGGTGATGAAACGTCTGAAAAAGAACCTTCTAGCTCAGCTTGTGGATGTGATTGATGTTTCCAGACGCATTCATGCCTCCAGGAGGGGTGGTGGGGTGTATCTCTGCACTAGAAAGTACCTGAAGCCTAAAACAAAAACAGCTTATTTTACCTCACTAACTGGTACAGCCTGTTGGCTTCCTGATATCTCTCATGAACTGTCTAGCTCTCAGATAATGGCCCTAGTTCTAGAATCCCCAGCCAACAAAAATAGTTTATCTTTACCTACCCTGTCTTTCCCTGTTATCTTGAAGACTTCGATCCAGGGTCACTAATTACATTGCCCTTTCTGCTTCTCCATCCTAGATCATTTATTTCAACGGGAAATTGAAAGCTTCAGATCTATAGCCTGACATTGCATCTTTACCCCCACTGAATGTACACGGAAGCTTACAAAAAATGACTTTTGATCAAGGTACACAATCGGAATAATTACAAGTAATGGGATGGCAGTGATAATGGTTTCAACATCACACCTGGCTTAATTATTATTGCTCTGAATTTTCAGCATTTTCTGTCTTACGTGTATTAATAGTGTGTTTTTAAAAAAAGAATGTAGAAAACAAATGAGTGTAAACAATTTGTTCACATCAGTACTTTGTGTCCGCCTCTGAACTATGTTGTACATTAAATAAGCTGCAGCCTCATGTTATGGAAGCTATGCTAGTGATGTAAGAACTGAAGCGTTATTCTGAGACCAAAATTGTATTGGGATTCTGAATAGCTCTGGCTTAGCTACTTAGACTGTTTTTTTCCACAAACTTTCATGCATGCCTCTTAGAAAATAGTAGTGTCCGAGCATAGAAGAAAGAATAATTCCATAGAATATACAACCAATACATTGCTGCAGCCAAGTTTGACTGAGTTCACAGACTGTCTATGCCCATTAGTCCATTGGTGAAATCATAAATTTAAATGATTTAAAAAGGTGCTAATGTTGCCAATTATGTTTTCAAGGCAAAAATGGATAGATTTTTAAACAGTGAAGGAATTAAGGGTTAGGGTGAGTGGGTGGGTGAGTGGAGCTGAGTCCATGAAAAGATCAGCCATGATCTTATTGAGTGGTGAGCAGGCTCAAAGGGACAAACAGCCTACTCCTGCTCCTAGTTCTTATATTCTTTTGTACTTTCCGCATGTTAGGTTAAAAATAAATAATAAAAATAAATATAAAATAATAACAGAAAAAAATCTTCTCCAAAGAGATTGACTTAGGAGAAAGGTTCTCTGGACAGTAAGTAACTGTCGCTGAAGAGAAAATGGTATGAAAATATCAAGCTGGCTTTCAGTCAGCATCCTGGCATATGTAGACGGGTAAACAGGGGCAATTGGCTCTAAACTTTTGGCAGATGCAGTTCACTCAGGAATTGTCAAGGAGAACACAATTCCTGAGAGCCATAAACTCAGCCAGATTGCTTTCCAGTAAATAAACGCGAGCAATTCGCTTCAGCCATGTGACTTTCAAGAAGTGTCCTTTCCTTTTAAAAAATATCTCACTGACCTGTTTTAAAAAACACAATAGGTTCTGGTTCCAAACTGCACTACTGTCAATAATTCTTTAGTATGAATCCTGAATAATGTTTAATAATTTAGAGTATGATAGCAAAGAAATGATGCTACACCTCTAAAAATTATTGTTCAGACCACATTTGGAGTATTGTGTTCAGGTCTGGGTACTTTATTTAAAGAAGAGTTTTAAAGCCTGGGACAGATGTAAAGGAGATTTATTAGATTGATATTAGGAATGAGGGATTGTAGATATAAGGAAAAATGAGAGAACTTGGACTTGAAGCAGAGAAGGTTAAGAGGTGATCTCATTGAGGTTTTCACAATTATGAACAATTTTGACAGGGTGAAGAAGGATACAATGTTGTGAATAGTGAGTATGCAAATAACTGGGGGTTACAATTTCATATTGGCCAGCAAGAAAGCTAGGAATGGGATGAGGAGAAACATTGTTACTCAGAGAGTTGTTAGGATTTGGAAAGCACCGCCTGGAAAAGTGATAGAGGTGGATTCCATAGGACGTTTCAAAAGAGAGCTGGATATGTATTTGAAAGTGATGAATTGAGAGGGCTACAGAGATAGGGCTGGAGAATGGAACTAGTTGGGTAGCTCTTTTGGGAGTCAGTACTGACAGGATGGGCTGAATTGCCTCCTGCTGTACTGTAAGATTCACTGATTCCATGAATCATCTTCAGAAAAACATATATCCCCAACCTACGAATTTCTATTATCGTGGCAGTTGGTAAGTAGACAACTATTGTCCATGGTTGAAACAACAGGAAAGGAAGATTATACTATTAACTCATACCTGAATTTATCCATCCAAAGGTGGGTGTCAGTCCTCTGGCAGAGGATATACTCTTACCACAGATAAAATACATCTTATCAGTAAAATGTGACTCTAATTGCATACCAGATGTTAGATTTCAATTTTTAACAGAAATATGTATATTTTTGTCCCTTAAAAGTCTGAATTTGAAGAAAATCTGGTTCGGAATTCTGTAATACTTATGTCTTTTTCAAACATTGGAAGAGTTCTTGCATAATCATTATGCCTGACACATGTACCAGATATACTGTACATATGCAAATTGTATGGAATCCCACTGTCTCACAGAAGAGAATAGCATGAGTTATATTATTCCATCTCTGATATCTAGGTCAGTCCTTTACTTACTGAAAAAATAACAAAGACAAATTGAAATAAAGTCAGTCTCAGTGGTGAGGGCTTGAAAAAAGATCTGGAAGCTCATATCATATAGTCACACTGTTTGGAAAAATCACATCATATTTTTCCATGACATGAAATATCACATTTTGCTAACTAGCCAGTAAGTTGAAGAAATATTTTCTATGAGCATTAGGTATGCAGGAAGCAAAAAAAAGGAAATGCAACAACCGATTGAAATTGAACATGTTTTAGTGAGAGTAGGCACAGGAGATTTCAGATTTATTATTGAATAATACATGGCATATTGTTATTCATTGTGCCGTAAAAGTAATCTCTCCACCAATCTCCATCTCCCTAAGTAATCAATAAAGCTCATTTACAAACTTGTGAAATGTGGTTTATGGCTTACACAGAGGGATCAATTATCATGCATATATTTAATGCAAAGCTTGGCAAAGGTGTTGCTATTTTTAGTGCAGTGGGAGTGTTTCTTTGTCTGGAGTGTAAAGCATTACTTTCACCATTTCTCAAGAGCGTGAGTGAGTCCCCATTAGCACAAATAACTGCTATTAATCTCAGCCTCTCCTCTCTAACTCTACAGTAAAAGGACCAGATTACTCTGGACAAACAAGGTCAGAAGTCACACAACACCAGGTAATAGTCCAACAGGTTGATTTGAAATCACAAACTTTCAGTGCACTGATCCTCTGTCACCTGATTGTGATTTTGAAAAAACCTGTTGAACTATAACCTGGTGTCATGTGACTTCTGACCTTGTCCACCCCGGTCCAGCACTGGCACCTCCACATCCTGGATGAACAAGGCCGTGCAGCCTCTGCAACTGGAAGTCTTTTAAAAAAAGAGTTGAACAAAACAAAAGGCATTCTTTAATGGTTTACTTGAATATGCAATATACTGGCTTGCTGCTCCCCATAAAATGCTGTGCACAATAGAAAAATTGCACTTCTAATAACATTGCAGTTTTTCACTATGAGGGTGACAAGTATTCATTCATCTTCAGCAGTGCCTGCTGGGGAGTTATGACACTGCAATAGACTGGTGTGATAATATAAAATAGAAGGCCTGAGGTAATAGGTACTATCCAAAGACCTTCATTGCAAGGTAATGTTCTGTATATCAGATAGTTCTGTACATCAGTCCGCAGGCAATGAGTGCACACCTGTTCACGTAGAATAAAATTGTCATCAAAACCTCCAGTACGACAATAATAACAGATTGTGTTAGAAACCTCCCCCCAGTGCAAGCATGTGAAGTGATTACTTACATTTTCATAACCTTGAACCATGCAGTGATAATGTCTTTAAGTCTTTTGGGATGTGAAATATCTAATTCATAACTATGAAAATGCAGAGCTACTAACTTAATGGTATTAACTGACCAATTTCTATGTAACTAAGATGTGCAGAGTTCAAAGACACGTCACCAAAGATTTCTATTGAGCTGAAAAGAGAAAAGCAACTTTTAATCTAGGAAAAAATGTCCAGAAAGTCAATGCAGCAAATGTTCAGGATATATGTCCTGTATACTTTTCAAAAACATCGTGGTAAGAATTTTAATTGGCAGCTAATATGGATGGTGATATTAGCGAAACTTTGCAGCAAATTAATTCTGGCTCATTGCTGTGATTCCCTAAAATTCGTTCAGCAAAGTTACAACAGTCCTTTAATATTGTCCAGAAAAAGAAATAGGCTCCCATGAAAGTATTTCCAGCTTTCAGTGTGCTTTAGTTAAATGGGAAGTCACCATAACCTTGCCAGACCATAGGCTGCTCTCTCACCAGGGAGAGAGGGAGATGACTGGCAAAGGCTGAACCTGAGGTCACCACTACTCAGGCAAGAGGTTGACAAGGAGACCCCTTCATGGTAGACTTAGCCAGTGTGAGAATTGAACTCACACTGTTAGCATTAGTCACCAGCTGCCCAGCCAACTGAGCTAAATTGAACCTACAGATACATTGACTTAATTTTCTATGGTTAAAAGTCACACAACACCAGGTTACAGTCCAACAGGTTTATTTGGAAGCACTAGATTTTGGAGCAATGCTCTTTCTTCAGGTGGCTGCGAAGCAGGATCATAAGACACAGAATTTATGTCATAGAATTTTCTATGTATATATACTTTGTGTCTTAAAGACCATTTGTCAACATATGTGAAAAAAATCAGCCCTTGTTAGCATGATACATATGATTCATTTTACATTTCCTATCAATTGCTTTGAAACAAAGAACATTCATTGGTATTTCCTGATTTTGTTTCCCTCTCCTAGATTATCACAAAAATACTTCAAGTCCTAAGAGGACGAACATTGTATCATGACCCGAAATTTCCAGATTTTTGCACTGCATCCATGGGAATGCCAGAACCTGATGTCAGTTTGACACCATAACGATGACAAGCACTGATAGTTTCCTATCATTACAGCTGCAAATTCCAGTCTCTCGAGAAGTGTTAAACACATGATCTTCCAATTCAGAGCTAAAGGTGCTCCATAGTGCCAAAGCTAATAACTCCAAGTCAAAATACCTGGAGTTTGGTCATCACATCACATAATGACTGTTGAAATTTGGATGTGATGTTGATGCATTGTTACATTATGCAGTATCAATTTATCCTGTAAGTAGTTTCAGCATCACATCGTTATCATATATTAATCATGCAATATATGATAATGTCACCAAGTAGGAAGGTAACAAAAAAATGGCTGTTTGTACCCAGAACTGAATATTCTATCTCAATCCTTCCAAGGATGGGTTGAAGACATACTTGGGCAATTCAAGTCTTTTCATAGATGCTGCTAGACTTGCTGAGCTTTTCCAGCAACTTCTGATTTTGTTTCTGATTTACAGTTCTTTCAGTTTTTACAGGCTAATTCAAAGCTTGATACAAAACAATAAGCCACTTCATTTCAGTGACTGAAAATGCAGAGCAACAATTATGATCAGATTTAATCAGTGCAACCTATCCTTGTGTAATGCAAAGTAGAACGCCAGGCTTCCTCATATTGTTACTTGATTAAAGTGAGGGGTTTGGACTCAGCTACATAACCTGTCTGTGTCCCTTTGCAGACCCTCTACCTCCTCTTGACAACTTACTTTCCTCCTGATCTTAGTTTCATCAGCAAATATAGCAAAGGTGAGTTTGGGTCCTTCTTCTAAGTCAGAGATTTTAAATAGCTGAGGTCCTGGCACTTATCCCAAGACAATTCCATTTACTACATTTTTCCAATCCCAAAATATGACCCATCTATCTCTACTCTCTGCTTCCTGCTAGCTAACTAATTCTCTATCTATGAAATATGTGACAGCCCCTACACACCGAACTTTGATAAACCCAAAGAAAACAGCTTGGTGAATGCCTTCTGGAAATCCAAGTACACCATAAATATAAATTATCCTTTATCCACATTGCGTGTTATAGACAATGTGTCTGATTGGACTGAGCTTTCCTCTATGCTTCCTGCTACAATCTCCTTAATACTGGATTCCAACATATTCTCTATAACAGATATTAAACTAATTGACCTGTTATTTCTGTTTCTTTCCTTTTCTGATAAGGAGTTACACTCACTCTCATCTAATCTGATAGATCTCTCCAGTATCCAGGGAATTCTGAAAAATTAACACCAATGCATTTATTACTTTAGCAGTCATTTCTTTTGAGACCCTAAAATGCTATCTGTCAGTACCCAGTTTCATGTCAGTCTTTAGTTCTAATAAATGTCTCAGTAACCTTTTACCTAATGTTCATAATTGGTGTAAATTCCTCCCTCCAGTTCACCACTTCATTGCAATTACTTCTGGAATGTTATTTTGTCTTCCGTAGGGGGTGGCATGGTGGCACAATGGTTAGCACTGCTGCCTCCAGGCACTAGGGACCTGCATTTGATTCCAGCCTTGGGTGACTGCATGGAGTTTGCACATTCTCCCTGTGTCTGTATGGGTTCCTTTTGGGTGCTCCAGTTTTCTCCCATATCCAAAGATGTGCCGGTTGGATGGATTGACCATGCTAAATTCCCAATAGCATTGAGGAATGCGTAGATTAGGTGGATTGGCTATGAGAAATAACAGGGTGGGTCTGGGTGGGCTGCTCTTCAGTGTGTCAGTGTGGACTTGATGGGCTGAATGGCCTCTTTTTGCATTGTAGACATTCTATGATTCCACAACTGATGCAAAATATCTGTTTGGCTCACCCACCATTTCCTTACTTTCCATTATATATTTCCTCAACTCAGTTTCTCAAAGATTAATGTTTAATTTAATTGCACTTGTCCTTTCTTTCTCTCTTCTTCATTCTTTCATGGGATATGGGTATTGCAGGCAAGACATGTATTTGTTATCGACTCTAACTGATACATATTGAGGCTAGACTCGGTAAAAATGATAGATCTATTTGCCTAAAAGACATTAATATATAATAATCTGCAATTTTGTCATGATCACCATTACTGAAACTAGCTTTAAATTCCAAGTGCATTAACTGCACTTAAATTCTACTAACTGCTGTGGTAGGGCACAAATCCTAGGTCTTTGGATGACAAGTCCAATGACATTATCACTATATCACTATCTTTCCTTGAATATTTGTAAATATACTTAATAATTGTTGTTATATTTCATACACTAAGTTCTCCCTATTATCATTTCAATCATTATTTGCTGATTTTATATTCTATCCGACCTACCACTAATCTTCATGGATTGTACACTTTATCTTTCAACTTGATATTTTTAATAACTTCCTGAGTGATCCACAAATGCTCCAGCATCTTTCCTTCTCACTGCAATGTATTTTTACTGAATGTTATGAAAGATATTCTCAAACAGATGCCATTGTATCTTGTTCGAGCTCTCATTGATTTTTTTTATTATTTGCAGTTATTCTTATTAATTTTGGTTTGGAGCGGCGAACTGGGAACAGTGAGCTAAAGATGACTGTTGGACTGTGGATAATAGCTTGTGTTAAAAGGAAAACAGACCAAACAAGTCATGACGCCAGGCCTGGAAATTATTTGCAGGTTAGTTCCTGATCAAAAAAAAATCTTCAGGTGTTCTGTCACCAGGAAAAAGCATACCCCCTCCCTTCCACCCACCAACCTTCCCAGCCAACTGCTGGATTGGAACCCCAATTCAATAACGTTTGCCTCCTCATTCAGCGGAGATGGGAATGGGATGGGAATGGGGAAGCTGTGCCAACTCTAGTAAGATTCCCATATTGTGGTTAAAAATAACAATTAATTGATCAATCAATTCAAATAATTAGCTGCCCACTTGTACTCATCCAGCACTTGACCTTCTACCATTATTTTTTTTAAGGAACATCCTGTAGCAGCAGGAAGACATCAAACTTTCCTCTCAATGCATTCTACTGCTGTTGTAAGTGTCATGATAGCAGCCAATTTGACTGTAGAGTCCTGATAGCATTCAGTGAGCAATTGTTCTTTCTGTAAAGGACAGAGACTCAGAAAAGATTTACAAGGAATGTGCCAGGGTTTGGAGGATTGAGCTATAGGGAGAGGCTAAATAGGCTGGGGCTGTTTTCCATGGAGCGTCTGAGGCTGAGGGAGTGACCTTATCAAGGTTTACAAAATCATGAGGGGAATGGATAGAGTGAATAGGCAAGGTCTTTTCCCCAGGGTAGGGGAGTCCAAAACTAGAGGGCATAGGTTTAGGATGAGAGGGGAAAGATTTAAAAGGGACCTAAGGGACAACTTTTTCATGCAAATGGTAATGTGTGTATGGAACAAGCTACCAGAGGAAGTGGTGTAGGTGGGTACAATTACAACATTTAAAAGGCATCTGGATGGTTACATGAATAGGAAAGTTTTAGACAGATATAGGCTGTCAAATGGGACTAAATTAACTTAGGGTATGTAGTCGGCATGGACAAGTCAGAGTCTGTTCCAAGTCTCTATGGATCTATGACAGTCAGAGGACAACAACAGGATGAAATAATCCCTTGAAAAGTCATACCTTGGGACAGTCTTTATATGGCTAGCTAACACTATGTACTTAAGCCAAAATTCAGTATTTTACTCGTTTTCGAAAGATTGATTTGGAGGTGTTGGCATTTTAAACTTGCTAAAGATTAGATTCCATCTCTATCTGATGTGCTTATGTTCCTGAACAAAACAAATAAAGGGAACAAGTTCGATTGGACTAGCTTATTGCTTCAATCCTTTCCTGAACAGTTCTGAAGTTTTCCTTTATAGATGCAGTTTATTTATTATCTGAGCTCTATCATTTCTATAGCATTATTGATATTGAATGTGATCCAGCGTGACACTAGTCACAGAATGTATGCCAACATGAGCCCCACACTATCCTCCTCTCTGTCAAATGGTAAAATATAAAAGAACTCTCTGCAGTAGCATTTTTGGGTTTATCTTCTTAGATCCTGAGGCAGAAAAATCAAAAATCAGTTCACCATGAAGTCTGAGCTGGAAGAGAATTCTACTTACAAAGTCTGTATGTGAAAATGTTTGATGCATTCGATGAATTGGATAAAGCCATTTAACATAATGATTTTTAGTGTTAAGCAACCACTTTCCCTGATTAATCCCGAGGGCTATGAGCGGATTTCAAAGTTTCAAATTGTAACTATTTTCATGTCAGTTAAATTATGAGTGCCTTTTGCACATCTTTGAATGTTAATCGTGGTAAATTAGTATAGCTTACATTTTTTTTGGGAGCCACCAGAAATAATTAGCAATAAATTAACATCTTATATCAGTAATTGAATGTTTTCAAGAGGGTATGTAGCATTGTCAGGCCATGTTACAAAACAAAAATAAACCTAACTTTTTGTCAAATGAACAGTTTTTTAAAAATATATAGTAGTAACCTTCCTAATACAATGATTTCTCTCTCATTCTATTACAACAAAGCATATCTTTTTAATTCCACAGCAACCTACCTTGAAAAATAAAAAACAAAATAACTGTGGATGCTGGAAATCAGACAGAAAAACAGGAATTCCTGGAAAAACTCAGCAGGTCTGGCAGCATCTGTGGAGAGAAATCAGAGTTCATGTTTGGGTCCACTGGAACGGAAATATGAACACTGGTTTCTCTCCAAAGATGCTGCCAGATCTAGTGAACTATTCCAGCAATTTCTGTTTTAATGCCAAGAACAATATCCTTGCAGCAAACTATTCTACAGTCAACCTTTAAGTGCCCTCTAAATTGCTTGGCACACCACTCAGTTTTATTAAAACTACCATTAAAAAAAAGACTGCAATCTGCTCAAACTGCCACAGTTCAAGAAGGTGGCTCACCGTTACCTGCTAAAGTGCAATTAAGTATAAGTAATAAATGTTTGAGAGCAATGCCCAGATCCTGTGAAAAAGAAATATTTAATCACGGGGGCTTACATAAGATTTCCAAATCTTCTTTGGCATGAATTGAAAATATGGGCAAGGAATGTACTTAGACAATGCAAATTAAAATAACTCTGAAAAATCAGGTACATGCATTATCCTATACAATCATTTACATCTTTTACATTGCTTCATATTTTAAAAACCTCTTAATCTAAGTGCATTAGTACATTATACTACACAGCAAAATATGATTAAGCAATTTATTTAGATAACATCAATACTAACATCCAAATAATCTCATTATAATGTACAGAAGTTTCTTCAGCCCGAAGTCCTTAATAGACTTTTTCTTTCTTCTTTCTCATTTCAAAGTCAATCTCTGATTATCTAACCGGAGTTAATCTTGTGGCAGATCCATTTCCCTCTCTCCAGTCCTGATTGATTGGTCCAATATAATGAAGCAAGAAGAAGCAATTCTCGCTCCCAGAGTAAGAATTCTAGAGAGAGAGAGAGAGAGAGGCTGTTTTGACAGGTACAGGGAATGTGAGAAAGCTGTAACTTTTTTTCGTGCAGAAAGGTTGCTGTTGTGCCTGGTTTGGAATTACCAGAAATACTTCAGCAGAATATCTGACTATTGAATGCATTTTGTCAATTATGTTAAGGGAGTGGCATGATCATGTGACAAACATTTGTGCAAACAGAACTAATTTTGAAGGTGATAGAAAAGTTTTCACTGATGTCAATGAGTCATGGTGATTTTTTTCATTGGGATGAAAGAACCATAACTCAAAATGCTAGAGGCATTTGAGTTATGATGAGTGAAAAAGGTACGAGCAGCTCACTGTCATTGGTAAGAGACTCTTTCTTGTATTAATATTAGGCTCATAGGAGAAATGTGAATGCAATTTTATTAACTCCTTCGTCAACAAGGGTTTCTTTGAAATGCAATGACTGAACTCATGGTACTTCAACCTGGGCCATTTTCTCATCATTTCCTTTAATGCAAAGCTTATTATTGTTAACTTTTAGATTTTTAAATAATACACCTTCAGCAGCAGTGATCCTTTGGAACTCTGCTGAACAAGGTAGAGTTTAAAAGGAAGTCAGATGGAATGTTACGTTGCTAACATTTCATCCAGAAAAAAATCTAGTCCTCCATATTTGGTAAAACATACACAATCAAGGAGCACTATTCAAAATAATGAAAGAGTTTTCTTACACTATAGCCTTGAAGCAATGATATAACTGTTTATGGTATTCTATTGGTTAATCTATGCTTTTCCATTCTTGTTATGCAAATTCTGTAAATATTTCAGTCTGTGCCATCTTCACACTCGATATCCATTCATCACAAAGGCAGCATGTTGATAAAACTGCCGATCTTTGCCCTATCTCACTCCATCCATCAATTCATCCTTCCATTACTCAGAAATTCTACCTTTTTCGGTCTCCAAAAGCTATGTTCCATACACACCGCAACTTGCCAAATTCTTTATCCCTCGCCTAGTTTCTCTAAAGTAAAAATATAACGACTTTTTAGTCTAAAGATTTAGTGTGTGGATCTCATGAATGGTTCCATTTCAAGCAAGGGGTTGCACAGTGGCTCAGTGGTTAGCACTGCTGCCTCACAGCCCTGGGGACCTGGGTTTGATTCCAACTTTTGGTGACTCTCTGTGTGGAGCTTGCACAATCTCCTCTTGTCTGCATGGGTTTCCTCCCCTCGTCCAAAGATGTGCAGGTTAGGTGGATTAGCCACGGGAAACACAGGGATATGGTAGTGGATCTGGATGGGAAGCTTCTCGGAAAGTCGGTTGGACATAATGGGCTGAATGGTCTGCTTCCATGTTATAGGGATTTTATGATTCTAAGCAGACAGGCAAAAGAGAGATTCACTGGAGGCATCTGACATTATGAGGTTTTAGTTTCTCTCCAGTGCTCAGATCAATGCCTCATGGGTCCATTCAGTTTCTTTCAGTGGCTTGATACAGTTGACTAGATTGCTAGGCCATTTCAGAGAGCAGTTAAATGTCAACCACATTGCTGTGGTGAACCAAGCATTATGTACAGTCCAGTCCAGCTAATATGTGTTCATACTCAGTATAACTACAGTCCAGCGCCCAACATCCTGGCAACAAGATGTCTTCATGAGGCCACCATCTACTGTGGCACCTGCATTTCAGGCATCACAGCAGGCCACTGGATCATTGCTTGGTAATAAGGACTATTGTTTGATGATAATACAAATCTATTCACTTTTATAAGAGCTGCCATACAATAAAACCCATGCTTCCATGCCACATCCAACTGAGCAGATCATCTGGGTACTAAATAGCGCTTGTGTTGCCTCTGTTATTCTGATGAAGGCTCACTGGACCCCAAAATATTAAATCCGCATTCTCTATCCTAAGCTGCTGCCAGACCTGCTGAGTTTCTCCAGAAGTTTCCGTTGTTACTTCAGTATTCAATGAAGCCAAGTCAAGATTTGTGGTTGTCTTCAACCTTATCCCCATTATCAGCAATAGAGTAAGCAATTGAGGAAGATTGAAAGGTAGAGGGGGAAACAAAGGGAGGTGAATAAGCCAACTAAATACAATGTTTTCTGATAGGAGTGCTCAAGATTGACTCATTCAGCTGTAACACTGCTAAACACAAACATATTTCCCCATTCACTGAGAGTCTGACACATTATGTTCCTTTTGGCACTGGCCATTGCGTTGGCTGTCTAGTCTCATTGCAATTTAAAAACCAACAGACAAAATGAATAGGATGTTGCATAGAAACATCAAATAATCCCCCTTATGCAATCCCTTTGTGCTTGATTACAATGTGCCTTTGCACATCCTGGTGTTCCTACACAATACTATTGCAATAGCTGCAACTTGGTGAGTGGAAGAGAGTGGATTTTCAGAAGGGGGAGATTGCATTGAGCCTCACATTACCACCTGGAGCGGCTCTAGTCCTTGAGGTTTGGGGTTTGACTGAACTATCTAGGCATGGGCAGTGGCAGCCTGGATGAGCTGACTGTCAGCAGCTTCAAGAGGCAGGTCAAATGGTTAGTGGTGTCATCCTGAAAGAGATAAACAAGCCAGTGATGCCCTGTCATTCCTGAGCAGCCCCTCAGAGATCCTGCCAATGGAAGGGCAGAATGCTGAAATGTTTTGAACATTGACCTTCACAGCCATGACAGCAGCAGTCTGAACTTTCCTGACTTCAGTCTCAGGGCAGAATGTGCTGATCCAGGAGGAAGGGAGAAGAAAAATGACCAGGAGTGCAAATTAGCCGAGGAAGGTTGGGGGGGTTGGGGGGTGGGGGTGGGGAGGGGCGGGGGGGCGGAGGCGGGGGGGGGGGGGGGTCGCAAAGTCAGAATCCCAATGGTGGGATAAATGTTGAAATTAAGTCCTCCAGCTTTAAAAGATCAATGGGTCTCAGAAAGTCTATGCACTAGGGCTTGTTTCTCATTAAAAACATAACTCACCAGAACTGATGACAGATCCTAATTAAGTGCTACTCAATCAAGATATACATGCCTTCATATACTCGAGTGTATACCAGAGGCATATACCTGGTGAACTTGACTTCTTTCAGGACTCTGGAGCAAATACGGCTTTGCCCTTATAATGACCCTGTTTTAATCAGCATTAGATTGAGCTGCAGTGTAAGGTCTCTGAGCGAAGGAAAAGCAGCAAAGGGAAGGACAGCTGTGCTGCAGGGCAGATTGGATTAAACAGTGACAATAGATGGAAGGTCAGTCAGGAAATGACAAGCACTTAAGAAAATGTGGGGACACTGAGAGGGCAAGAGCGGGCATTATCAGGGCATGTGTGGGGAACTGTCCATTGTAGGATGGAAATGTAAAGAAGGAAGAGTGCTTTTGTCTTGCCTTTGTTCATCTGAGCTAATGGCCAGGAAGCTGGCATCACTGATAGTTTGGTGTGTGGGCCATAGTAGTTGCAATGGAATGTTTCAGTCAGCAGCAAATATATGGGAAGGCCACCCCTCAAGCCACTCACCATCCTGAGTTGAAAATATATCGCTGTCCCTTCAGTGTTGCTGGGTCAAAATCCTGAAATTCCCTCTCTCAAAGCATTATGGGCCTACCTACAGCAAGTGGCCTGCAGTGGTTCAAGAAAGTAACTCAACACCACTACCTCAAGGGCAACTAGGGACAGGCTGGTCCAGCCAGTAATGCCCATGTCCCACAAGTGAATAGAAAAAAAACTAAGCAAAATAATCTAGAATCCAAAGCTGATCTCAGTCATGGTGACCATGACAACTATCACCAATTGTCATTAAAAATCTGTCTAGTCCTTTAGGGAAGGAAATCTAACATCCTTACCTGGTCTGGCCTCCATATGACTTTAGACTCACAGCAGTGCAGTTGGTTCTTAACCGTCCTCTGAAATGGTTAAGCAAACCAAATGGTTCAAGGACAATTGGCAACAAATGCTGACCATGCCAGTGACACCCATATCCCATGGAAAAATAATAATTCCGTGATTCCATGATTCTACAAAACCCCATTCATTGATTCCCCTTTTAGTATCGGCATATATTCAAGGTCTGTCAAATACAAAGGGCAAAACAGACATTAGCTTAATAGCTATGAGACATTTTATTTGATAAATATATCAAATTTTAAAAGCAAAACCTACAATTTAGTACAAATTTAGTTTTCCTGATTGCTTTAGGATTGGTCTGTTTGTAAGTCTTTACAATTTCCACTTATTATAGATTTGCTATTACTGTGATATTTTATCTAGTTTCATTTATCTGATTGAGGAGAGTGTGCCACATGCTAACTGATTTGTATATTAAAGACGTAGCTTTTTTTACGAAAGATGTCAGACAGCAGGAGCCTGTCCTGAATATAAATAAGCATATTATATCATTTAATAAACAGAGAGAAAGATCAGGCAGATTGTAGATCAAACACAGCTTCACAGTATAAGCAATAAACCAAGATGCCTGAAGACATGCACCGCAGAATAACCACAAACAGCTAGATGAACAGTGCCGCAAATTAACTTAGCTTAAACAGGCTTAGTTATCATTGTGTGGTGGAGAGAATGATAATACATATCTATGTTGTTAAAAGCCATGCTTGAAACCCTTTTTAATATAAATCAAAAATCATTTTTAAATATATTATAAAGATTTGCCGTAAGGTGTGGATCTGCAGAATCAATTTGGCCAAGCAAATTAAAAGCAGAGATCACTGCCTTAGAATCGTTATGATGTGAAGGTGCTGGTGTTGGACTGAGTTTGGATAAAGTCAGAAGTCAAGCTTGTGATTTCAAATGAACCTGCTGGACTATAGGGTCAGTTAGACTCGAAACGTCAGCTCTTTTCTCTCATTACGGATGCTGCCAGACCTGCTGAGATTTTCCAGCATTTTCTCTCTGCTGGACTATAACCTGGTGACTCCTGATACCATCCCTACTGTGCAGATACAGATTATTTGGCCCATCAAGTCTGCACCAACCTTTTGAAGAGGTTGCACCACCTGAAACCAACCCTATTCTTGCATTCCCCACGGCTAACCCACCCATCCTATACATTATGGACCATTTAGCACAGCCAGTCCATCTAACCTGCATATGTTTGGACTGTGGGAGAGAACCAGAGCACTCAGAGGTAACCCATGCAGAAACAGGGAGAACGTGCAAACTCCACATAGACAGTAATCCAAAGCTAGGATCAAACCCAGATCCCTGGTGCTGTGAGGTAGCAGAGCCAAGTGGTGTTCCATTCCTTCAACCAATCACTAGATCATGATGTACAGAATATGTGCTATCAGCTGTAGAATGTAGAGTCTTACAGCGTGGAAACAGACCCTTCAGTCCAACTCGTCCATGCTGACCAGATTTCCTAAACTAATCTAGTTCCACTTGCCTGTTTGGCCCATATCCCTCTAAACCGTTTTTATTCATGTACTTATCCAAATGTCTTTTAAATGTTGTAACTGTACCTACATCCAGGCAGTTTATTCAACACATGCACTTGTTAGTGTTAGCAGCAGTCATTCGTTCACTGATGGGTAACACCATGCTGATAGCAACATTTTTCAGACGAGAAAGTACTAGCCCACGCTTCTTAGGAGGCGCAAAAATAAATTACTGCGTAAGATTTATACAAACTTAACTTGCACCAGTGTAATAATCTTTCCTGTCTTCCATCAGTGTTAACTGCATTTTGATGGAGCAAAACATAACCCTAAACATTCTGGGATCCCTTTTTGTTAACCTGACACCAACATATCTCAGAATGAACTGAAGGCAAGCAGACTGTCTCATTGATGCATTTAGTCTGGGCAGATTGCTAACAGCTCAGAAAAAAAAACAGCCTGTTCCTCATGAAGCAGACCAGGCTGGAGAGGTTCAAGCTGGTCTGAAGTAAGGTAAAGGATGGAGAGCAATCAAACATGTCTGTCAATCAGGAAAGATCCAGGGACTGTTTCCAAGATTGATTTATGAAATTTTGATATATTTGGAAGCAAACAAAACAACCAAAATGGTTGTGAATCATCTCCTGGTGAGACAACAATTATTTTGGAAAATTCTCTTACCTCTACACGCATAATTTCAATTTATCTTCATTTTCCCTCAGGCTTTTGTGCCATTAAGGTCTGCTGTGTTGTGCATGTGTTCCCTGTTTCCTTACCTCCTGCTTTAATTTTCTACTGCTCTGTTAGGCACACATTGCTTCATTAGTGTCTCTAATTTTGCTCATTAGACCTCTTATTAATATCTTCAGCCATTTAGAAGCCTTTCATTTAAGGTCTATACATATCATCTGAGAGGGAGAGAGACGGAGAAAGAGAGACTCACCTCATCTGAAGCTAACTGCTTTGCTCATTTTCACACCCTTGTTTCAATACAGCATGATTTCTTGTGATGAATGCTTTCGCAACCAACATATTTCAGTAGAGCTGGATGCAACAGAGAATTTTTGCAGACTTTTTCAGTAGGAAATCCAACAGATCCCACAGAGAAATGGTATAAATAGCTAACCACGCTTCGGACAATAGTCAGGTGAAATTATGGTAATGGATGAGAAAAAAGTCAGGGACATTCAGATAAGGTTTTTCAAACCTTATCACACTCCCTTTAAAAAATACTAAAAGCTTGCAATATTGATTATAGATTTACAATTTACACTGTCACACAGCTGACCTATCTTTTTTTTTCAACAGGTCCTCAATGACGTACTTAGATGATGAAATTTATAGAAACCTGGAAAACAGGAACAGGAGTAGGCCATTTGGCCCTTCGAGCCTGTCCCACCATTCAATATGACCGTGGTTGATCATCCAATTCTGTACACCCTTTGATCCCTTTAGCTCTCAGAACCAGATCTAACTCCTTCATGAAAACATGTTTTGGCCTCATCAGCCTAATGTGGTGAGAATTCCACAGACCTTCCTCACTGTCTGCTTCACCTGCATGCTTCCTGTCAGCAACTGGTGTACAAAGACACCTGAGTCTCATTACATAGAACATAGAACATAGAACAATACAGCGCAGTACAGGCCCTTTGGCCCTCGATGTTGCGCCGATCCAAGCCCACCTAACCTACACTAGCCCACTATCCTCCATATGCCTATCCAATGCCCGTTTAAATGCCCATAAAGAGGGAGAGTCCACCACTGCTACTGGCAGGGCATTCCATGAACTCACGACTCGCTGAGTAAAGAATCTACCCCTAACATCTGTCCTATACCTACCACCCCTTAATTTAAAGCTATGCCCCCTCGTAATAGCTGACTCCATACGTGGAAAAAGGTTCTCATGGTCAACCCTATCTAAACCCCTAATCATCTTGTACACCTCTATCAAGTCACCCCTAAACCTTCTTTTCTCCAATGAAAACAGCCCCAAGTGCCTCAGCCTTTCCTCATACGATCTTCCTAACATACCAGGCAACATCATGGTAAACCTCCTCTGCACCCGTTCCAGTGCCTCCACATCTTTCCTATAGTATGGCGACCAAAACTGCACACAATACTCCAGATGCGGCCGCACAACTCTCACTTTGATGCCTTTCGGAAAGTAAACTGCCTCCCCAATTTTGCAACCAAAGTGAATGACCTCACATTTCACCACATTATACTTCATCTGCTGTGCAGTTGCCCACTCACCCAACTTGTCCAAGACACACTGAAGCATCTCTGCATCCTCTTCACAGCTCACCAGCTTTGTGTCATCGGCAAACTTGGAAATACTACATCTCATTCCCTCTTCATATCAGTCCAGGGGTTTGGACACAGTCAGTGAATCAGCTGCTGGAAGCAGTCAGGGTGAGAGAGTATGTAGCCTTAAGGTCCAGGACATGGGCCACAATCAACCCTATAGCTCTAATTCACCCAGTGTGAAGAGTAGATGCAGGTACTGGTGAGAATGTGATGATGCTCAAAGGGTTGACACAGAGGGAGAGGAAGAAGGGAATATGACATGTTTGGTCAGGTGTTGCCGAGACTGGGAAGCTGAGCCTTTGGCTCACTGTTTGAAAAGTGATTACTGTTGCTTTCCACTCTTATGAAACGTGTAATGAACACGAAAATGGTTGACCCCAGCCATGGAGCAGATGAATGAGTGTTTCATTCTGTGAGGGAGTGGGCTCCAGTTGTGCACAATGTGAGACCCTTCAAGTGGCAAATAACATTAAACACACTACCACTGTACAGCTGAAAGATATCTGAGATCACAAAGTGCTGTATGTGAACCTTACACATTGACCTCCTGTGTCAACTAAACTCCCTGGCTCCTAGCATTCCTGACCACGACATTCTGCATTATGAATCAATCCTAGTAATGGCTGTGACTGTGAGAGTGATATTTCACAATCTGGAATGATTCAGCTAGTTCCAAAGTAACAATCTCTGACAGGGTCCCTTTGCCTGTGAAAAGTGCAGGAGCTGCTCCCTTCATATCTGAGACCAAACCACATAAAATGGGGAAGTAATGGCTTAGTGATATTATTGCAGGACTGTTAATTCCAAGCCCCAAATAATGTTCTGGGGATCTAGGTTCAAATCTCGCCAAACTGGAGGGTGGAATTTGAATTCAATAAATATCTGGAATTAGGAATCTAATGATGACCATGACTCAATTGTTGGAAAAACCCATCTAGTTCACTCATGTTCTTTAGGGAAGGAAATCTGCCATCCTCACCTGATTTGGCCAACATGTGACTCCCAACCCATAGCAATGTAGTTGATCTTAACTGTCGTCTGAATAATTAGGAATGGGCACTGAATACTGCCTAGGCAAAAGTGATGACTGCAGACTCTGGGAACCAGAGTCTCTCCACCCTGAAGACTCCCTGCCTCCATTCCTGATGAAGGGCTTTTGCCCGAAACGTCGATTTTCCTGCTCCTCAGATGCTGCCTGACCTGCTGTGCTTTTCCAGCACCACTCTAATCTAAACACTGAATGCTGCCTAGCCAGCGATACCTTCATCCTGTGAATGAATAAAGCAAATAAAATCCTCACCATTATCCTATGTACAACATTATCTTTCTTAGGTAATATGGGGTTTGGAGGTGGAGCCATATATTGCTGTCAAACGAAATATCTGCTTGAATACATTTGCACCAAAATGTCTGAGCAATAGAATTCTGAATTAGGGCAATGGATTCCCAAAATCCCAGTAGAGGCATCCCAGAGGCATTTGTGTCAGGGACTTTACTGTCGCAGTGTTTGGAGAGCATTGTTCTAATGTTATGCGCATGTGCTGTGAGAGCTGAAAGATCACATGACCGAGGGGCAGATCTGGTAGATCTGGTAGTGCCCATGAAGACTTATTGGAACCATTCCCAATGGATCACAGTACAGATTATCGCTTTGGTTGCTGCTGCATCAAGAAGTGCCACATGAATGGATGAGAAACACATATGTGTCGGGAAGCCCAAGCCTCTTGCACTCCCCCCTCCCATCGTCCACACCCACAACAGAGCTATCAGCCATAGGTGCCCTCATGTTGCAGCAGTAATGTAGAGAGTCATAGTCACTTATCTGATATGGAACACCAGGCCGATAAAGGGAGAGAGAGAGTGAGACAGTGTTGCTATATCCTATCCAGAGGTGGGTGGGTTAGAGCACCTTACGATGTTGTGCAGTATATCAGCAATGTAGCACCTCCTTCCACTGGGGTCAATGTCAAATATGACCTCTCACTATCAGGTTTCCACTCAAGCCACGTCTGGGAGTTTGTTACGGTACTGTCCAAAGAGAGGACATCTATCGGAATCCTTCTTCCAAACAACAGGAGGATGCACTGAGGCTGTGGGATGGATTTGGGGGATCTGTGAATTATGGTAATTACCACAGAATTATGGTGATGTCTGAGAAACACTCCTTCAGCTCCCAAAGAGCAGCAGTTTCGACCAAAGCAACACTGAAAAAAGGCCTCCTTGTGAATGTTCCTTAATAGAGCTGAGTTGCAAGAGGTCGTCTTTCACTGACTGCAGTCGGTTTGCTGATGCAGATCCCACTGTATCATTCCATCTACAAATACAGCTTAATGCTCTGATCTTTCTGTGCAGGCTCCAAATGGTTGGAGGTCCTCCTAACAACTGATGCTCCTTCATTCATTCTACAGTTTCACACTAGGATCGACGCTGTGGAAACAATGGTTATAGCTCGGAGTCTAGTCCAGCGAAAGTAGTCATTAAGGTGTCTATATTGGAGCTGCTGGAGGTAGCCCTATCTGTGCATCCTCTGAGGGATCTGTGGTGCCTTCCTTGCAATGCTACACAGAGGCTGTGCAGATATAACCACTGCATTCCAGAAACAAAAGAGTGAAAGAGTTTGAGAGTAAGGGTAAAGTTTCTAGTGCGTTTAGAATACATTCACAATGTTGGTATCAGGAGAGCAACAGTCAGTAGGCTGTCAGATCAGTCCATCATGCTGTTGAATGGCAAGGCTGGTTTGAGGAGCCAAAAGGCATATTCCTGCTATTTCTCAAAACCTTATGGTCTTATGGAATCTCACTGAGACAAGGAGATTTCAGCATCACCATATGAGTGCTCTCTATCCTCTCTGACTAAGGCAAGAATTACTTCCTCGTGGTGGAGAAATATTGGGAACCCTATCAGCTGTCTTGGCTCTCTCTCTGTGGCTGAATGTGAGCAATTGTTTCCTAAGAGGAGACAAAGGAGAGATTGGGTGAGTTGGAAATGGTTGGCACAGCTGTTAGTGTTGGTGCCCATGGGGGAAAATTAGTGAGGTGTCCTAAGATAGTGAGTAGGCAGCACGGAGGGCATGGGAGGTGAATTGTTTGGGGTCAGTGAGAGCAAGTGAGACAAGATGTTTTACGCAGTGAGAGTCATGGACCAGGAAGACTGGGTTGAAATGACTGCAGGAGCAGAGTGTAAGGAAGAAAATAGTGACACTTAGCATCATGGGGCACAGAAGGTCATTAACCTTCAAGTGGCATTGCTGGGCGTTCCTGTGAACTGTAGACATGGCAACAGGTGGCAAGCCTGGACCAGGCTGGTATGGACTGATGCCATGGTCTCGTCTGGCAGTCCTGAAAAAAAAGTGGATGGCTCTCTTCTACATCATGTAGTCTAGGAACTCCAGATCCATGTCGGTAAAGCGGGGACCTAATCCACCTCTATCAGCCATGTCTGAGGTGTTTCTTCAGACCCAGGAACTGTGTGTGACCACTCCACACTGATCTGGTGCACAGCTGCTTTCTAACTATGGTCCTGGCACCAGGGATTACAGGATGTCCGGGCAGTGGTGAGCAGTTATGCTGTTGGCCCAGGTACAATAGTGTGAGCAGGATACCATAGAGGCAAGGTGCCAGGTTAATAAAGGAAGCTGCCGAGAATGGCATGAGAAAGCTCACCAGGGATCACAGAGAGAAACCCTCCATGAAACCTTTTTGAAATTGAAGTTCAGTGAAGTTCAGCCCTATTTTTTTCAAAATCTTTAATTGATTGTGCAAAGCAGTATATAAATGCTAACCTTTTTAAAAATATTTCTGATAAAACGAGCAGAGCCTATTTAAATGTTTCACCACATCAGGATCTTAATGTGGGTCTTGTTTATTGTTTTAGTTGTCTTTTGTGTAATTGCGTCTATTACTTTTCCATCTGTTTTTTTATTCTGAAACATGCACGTGCAGCTGCAGGCCTCATTCCTAACACTGTCAATTTGTATGTGTACCAAATGCAACAATAATCTGAGTACTAAGTTGCACTCCTATATTACTACTCACAGTGAGATGGAAGGTATACCATCATATAACGGCAGGAAAGCTGTACTATGAAACGCATCATGTATCAAGACATATTAGTTTGTCATTATTTTGAGAATTTTAAGTAGGGAAATCCCAGGTTCAGAAGAGGGAAGAACTTCAGTAAGAGAAATAACAAAACTTCCACACAGTGTTCTCAAAACTTAGATTCTTGCATATTCCATTTTATTCAAATCATGAGGTGCATGGATACGATGAATAGCCGCGATCCTTTTCCTCGGGTATGGTGTCGGAAACTGGAGGGCATAGGTTTAAGGTGAGTGGGGAAAAATTTGAAAAGAAGCAGAGGTGTATCTTTTTCATGCAGAGGGTGGTGCGTATATGGAACAAGCTGCCAGAGGAAGTGGTGGGGATGGGTACAATTGCAACATTTAAAAGGTATCTGGATGGCTATATAGATTAGATTAGTTTAGATTCCCTACAATATGGAAACAGGCCTTTCGGCCCAACTAGTCCACACCGACCCTCCGAAGAGTAACCCACCCAGACCCATTATCCTACCCTATATTTACCCCGACTAACGCACCTATCACTATGGGTAATTTAGCATGGCCAATTCACCTAACCCGCACATCTTTGGATTGTGGGAGGAAACCGGAGCACCCAGAGGAAACCCACGCAGACACAGGGAGAACGTGCAAACTCTACACAGACAGTCACCTGTGGTGAGAATCAAACCCCCAAGTGCCTGGTGCTGTGAGGCAGCAGTGCTAACCACTGAGCCAATGAAAAGACGTTGAAAGGGATATGGGCCAAATGCTGGCAAATGGGACGAGGTTGATTGAGATGTCTGGTCAGCATGGACAAGTTGGATTGAAGGGGTTGTTTTTGTGCTGTATGACTATGACTTTAAATATCTAAATTACATTAAAGATTATCATCATCTCAGATACTTATCCATCATCCTACTCAAGGTTAATCACAGTTAACATATCCGACTACAATCTGAACAACCTTATAGCATCCCACATTGTAACTTTATTAACATTTACTAACAACACCTAGTATTCAGGACATGGAAGCATTTACTCCAACACTAACCAACAGATCTATGCATCCAAGGAATTACCGATAAGAACATTTGAATGTGGATGGTCTGAGCTTGTGATGCATTATAATTGCAATAGGATTTTCTGATTTTCTATTTTAAAGCAAAAGAAGGCATGTATCCCTGCTTTTGTAAATTTTATTGAAAAGGCAAGGAAAACTTTTTTAAAAAGCTATTTAACTTGTTACATATTCTTATCCAACATTCACTGGACCAGGGAAGACAAACACCTTTCACTGTCACATACACTGAAGATGGAAATAAACAATTCTAAGCATTCTGCTCAGAGATAGAGTCATAAGATGTACAGCACGGAAACAGAGCCTTCGGTCCAACCCGTCCATACCGACCAGATTTCCCAACCCAATCTAGTCCCACCTGCCAGCACTCAGCCCATATCCCCCCAAACCCTTCCTATTCATACACTCATCCAAATGCCTCTTAAGTGTTGCAATTGTACCAGCCTCCACCACTTCCTCTGGCAGCTCATTCCATACACGCACCACCCTCTGCATGAAAATATTGCCCCTTAGGTCTCTTTTATATCTCTCCACTCTCACCCTAAACCTATGCCCTCTAGTTCTGGACTCCCTGACCCCAAGGAAAAGACTTTGTCTATTTACCCTATCCATGCTCCTCATAATTTTGTAAACCTCTATAAGGTCACCCTCAGTCTCTGACGCTCCAGGGAAAACAGCCCCAGCCTGTTCAGCCTCTCCCTATAGCTGAAATCCTCCAACCCTGGCAACATCCTTGTCAATCTTTTCTGAATCCTTTCAAGTTTCACAACATCTTTCCAATAGGAAGGAGACCAGAATTGAACGCAATATTCCAACAGTGCCCTAACCAATGTCCTGTACAGCCACAACATGACCTCCCAACTCCTGTACTCAATACTCTGACCAATAAAGTAAAGCATACCAAATGCCTTCTTCACTATCCTATCTACCTGCAACTCCACTTTCAAGGAGCTATGAACCTGCACTCCAAGGTCTCTTTGTTCAGCAACACTCCCTAGGACCTCACATTAAGTGTATAGGTCTTGCTAAGATTTGCTTTCCCAAAATGCATTTATCTGAATTAAACTCCATCTGCCACTTCTCAGCCCATCGGCCCTTCTGGTCAAGATCCTGTTGTAATCTGAGGTAACCCTCTTCGCTGTCCACTACACCTCCAATTTTGGTGTCATCTGCAAACTTACTAACTGTACTTCTTATGCTCGCATCCAAATCATTTATGTAAATGACAAAAAGTAGAGGGCCCAGCACCGATGCTTGTGGCACCCCACTGGTCACAGGCCTCCAGTCTGAAAAACAACCCTCCACCAACACCTTCTGTCTTCTACCTTTGAGCCAGTTCTGTATCCAAATGGCTAGTTCTCCCTGTATTCCATGAAATCTAACCTTGCTAATCAGTCTCCCATGGGGAACCTTGTCGAACGCCTTACTGAAGTCCATATAGATCACATCTACCATTCTGCTCTCTACTATCCTCTTTGTTACTTCTTCAAAAACACTCAATCAAGTTTGTGAGACATGATTTCCCACGCACAAAGCCATGTTGACTACTCCTAATCAGTCCTTGCCTTTCCAAATACATGTACATCCTGTCCCTCAGGATTCCCTCCAACAACTTGCCCACCACTGAGTTCAAGCTCACCGGTCTATAGTTGTCTTTACCACCCTTCTTAAACAATGGCACCACGTTTGCCAACCTCCAGTATTTCGGCACCTCACCTGTGACTATCGATGATACAAATATCTCAGCAAGAGGCCCAGCAATCAGTTCTCTGGCTTCCCACAGAGTTCTAGGGTACACCTGATCAGGTCCTGGGGATTTGTCCACCTTTACCCGTTGCAAGACATCCAGCACTTCCTTCTCTGTAATAAAAATTGTGAACAATCGTCGTCTCAACATGGAATTCTGGGACACCTAACTCAGTACTTCATCTCTACCTTGACCCCTTGTGATTATTGTCCATGGTTTCTACTTTTCAGTCAATTTCATATTCATGTGTAAGTTTTAACCTAAATCCTCAAAGTTTAAGTTTAAGCAGTGATTTTTATGTGAAATTTCATCACAAACCTTTGGAAGTTTAAGTACAATAATATTGCAGGACTTGCCTCTGTTTACTTTATGTCCATTTCAAGGGAATCCATGGGATTGGTCATGTTGCAAATTCTAAGTGTGTTCAGTGCTATTATTGAGATACCTGTTCTGCAGAGACAAAAACAATTGCAGATACTGGAATCCATGGTAGACAAACAGGAGGCTGGTAGAACACAGCAAGCCAGGCAGCATCAGGAGGAGGCGAAGTCAACATTTTGAGTATTAACCCTTCTTCAGAACTGAAGTAGTTGGCATTTTGTTCACCTCACTGAATTCAGTAAAGAGGTCTGGGACAAATAATGAACAAGATCAATGAACACATGCATCAAACAAGAATGATAAGCTTGAGGCTCATTGTAAGTATAGTGTCTAATATTATCTATGATCAATAGATTTTGTTATTATACACTGCTGGAGCAGGTGGGGCATGAAGTTGGGTCTCCAGGATTACTAATACCTGAGCATCATGAGAAGTCAGAAATATAAGGGAGAGCATCAGATATTACCAGCAATGAAATTCAGTCTTTGGATATCTCAAAGAAACATAATGTCACTTTGAAGGTTATATTATGAAGTTTTGGATTTTCTCTCCATTCTTAGTCATTACAGAAAAGATCTAGTACCTAACATATATTTACAATCTTGTTAATTATTTCTTTTGTAAAGATGCTTCATTGAGGAGACAACCTGCGCCCATACCTCCTCCCTCACCTCCATCCAAGGGCCCAAAGGATCCTTCCACATTGGGCAGAGATCTTCCTGCACATCCAAACACCTCATCCACTGTGACTGTTGCTCTCGATGTGGTCTTCTCTACACTGGGGAGACAGGACAACAACTTGCGGAACATTTCAGAGAACATCTCTGGACACACGCAACAAACAACCCCATCGCCCTGTGGCCGAACGCTTCAACTCCCAATCTCACTCCACCAAGGACATGCAAATCCTGGGCCTCCTCCAGCGCCAAATCCTAGCCACCTGACACCTGGAGGAAGAATGCCTCATCTTCTGCCTTGGGACCCTTCAAGCACACAGGATCAATGTCGATTTCACCAGTTTCTTATCTCCCCTGACCCCACCTTATCCCAAATCCAACTCTCCAACTCAGCACCGTCCTACCTGTCCATCTTCCTTCCCACCTCTCCACTCCATCTTCCTCTCCAACCTCTCACTATCACCCCTCACCTTCATCTACCTATCTTATTCACTGCCAACTTCCCCCAGCCTCACCCTCCTCCCACTTACCTCTCAGCCTCTTGGGCCCCCACCCAAATTCCTGATGAAGAGCTTATGCTCGAAACGTCGACTCTCCTGCTCCTCAAATGCTGCCTGACCAACTGTGCTTTTCCAGGGATACACTTTTTGACTTATCAGATACCAACAGACCTTTTCACTTGTTATTTTTACTTTATAGAGAAGCTGATCACAAATTATTATCAGCAGTGCAACAGTAAAGAAAAGTAATGTCAGCGTTGCCTGAAGGTTTAGAATGAATCAATTGTTCATGCTATTGTTTTACTTAATTAAATGCGTGAAAGTTCTCAGCTTGTATACTTGAAAGAAGATGTGCACTTTTGATAGAATTAAATATAGTTTGAGTAAACTGACTGACAAAAAATATTCAGTCTCTTTAACTGATTATAATGAAAGGTTGGAGATAAACGATTGCTTTAGGTTACAAATTTATCTAGTCACTCTGCAAAACAGTTTGTTATTTATTACATGTCACCACATGTGCAAATTGATTTGATTTATTTTGCAAAATGAAACTTCTAAGCACTTCACCAAACAAAAGATAGAAAAAAAAGACTTGGTAATCAGATGAATATAATCATATAAAATATTATACTAACAAATCAGTATCTGTAATAACTGCCAGCTGAAATTTACAAATAGGTTGTCCCGAAGCAATCAGCCAAACCTGATTGTAAGATACTAAGACACTAAATCATAGGATACTTAAAGATTCTTTGTTCAAATATTCAACATGAAATGAGCAAACAAGCTCTTAAAAGTGCTTCAAAGCTAACAAAGCCTGTTTTATATTACTTTATAATTAAGACATCTAACTATATTTTTTTGGGTGTACTATTATTTTTTAATACATTTTTATTCTCTTTGAATTACTCCACCAACTTAGCCCACTGAATTTATCTATCTTGTTGAAAGGTCAAGAGACAACCACATGCAAAAATTTTCAGTCTTCATGAAGTGCTATAGGATGAATCCCTTACCTCTTTACCTGTTAGATATCCCCTGTTAGATATCCCAGCTGGCACAGGCACCATCTTTGCTCATGGAGTAAGAATTTCTTGAGTGAAAATCCAGTTAATCAACCTAATCAATCTACTTTACCCTAGTTGTTTACTAGTCAAAACGTGTGGTGCTGGAAAAGTACAGCCAGTCAGGCAGCATCCAAGGAGCAGGAGAGTCGACGTTTCGAGCATAAACTCCTCATCAAGAATTGTTTATGCTCGAAATGACGATTCTCCTGCTCCTCAGATGCTGCCTGTCCTGCTGTGCTTTTCCAGACCCACATGTTTTGACTCTGATCTCCAGCATCTGTAGTTCTCACTTTCTCCTAGCTCTTTAAAGTGATTTTTCTAGAGATCTTGTGGCAGAATAGTAGTGTTCATACCTCTGAACCAGGGGTCTCAAGTTCAAGTCCTAACTGCTTCGGAGATGAGCAATAACATCTCTGAACAGGTTGATTAGAAAATAATATCAAAAGTAATTGTACTGGGCAGTGTGGTGCAGTGGTAGTGTCTGACTCTGAGCTAAGACATCTGGGTTAAAATTCCACCCATTCCAGAGGTATGTAATAACTTTGTTGAGCAGGCTGATTAGAAAATGATAAAGTGATTACAGCTTATTGTTTGGAAGCACTACTAAGTTACTTGTTGCATCTTGTCTTGAAAGTTTGGTCTAATTACCATTAGGGTCACATACAGCTCAATAATGTGCAATACCTTGGTGAATCATTGCATATTACCTCAGGTTCCTGTGAAGATCTATAGCTTGGCTTGTGGTTGGAGTTGATGGTCGGCTTGCCAAGTTGCTTGACTTTTCTGCAAATATTTCATACCACAAACCAACCAACAATTGCATACTCTTGCCTCAAAGACTCTTGTGGTGCAGTGGAAGTACCCATACCTTTAGACCAAAAGGTCCAGACTCAAGCTCCACCTGGCCCAGAGTTATGTCATTGAACCCGTTGATGAAAATGGCTAATGTTCAATAAACCAGACCATCATGCCTCATTATATAGACCCAGACAGTCAGAGGCTGGATATCCTGTGAGATACAGGACCCCTTGGAAATTGCAATGGTCCGATGAAACAGTAATTGCTCCAAACATTTGAACTTTCAATGGTTAATTACACTATGTTTGAAACTCCCCAAAAGAGTTCTGAGTTAGAGTCAGAGTGTTCTGACATACTGACCATTATCGTGACCAAGGAACAGTTAAAGAGATTAAAACCTATTTTAATTCCTCACCAATTATGTTACTGACTGGTCAATCAATCACATTGACTGTCCCCTAAATATCTGATCAGCTCTCCCAACGCAATGGCTCTGACACTTTACCCACCTTACCCACACCCCACCCCACCCTCTGTGAATCTATTCCCACTTAGCTGTCACCCTGTCCTCTCACCTATTCGTCACTCTAACACCAATTGACCTGCCACCCTACTGATCTGTCACATTACATCTGACTCCTCATCCAGTTTCCTGCCTTCCTACTCCCTTACCCATCTAGTATCATACCATGCCATGAACTGACCTGTCCTCCTACTCCTCAGCCACGTTCCTGGTACCCTCCTTTCTCATGAACCCACTTGGAACTGTATGCTCTCAGACCCTCACCTTGCACGATTACCTTCCTTCCACACCTTTTCAAAGTGCTGTTGGGACTTTTGAACATAGGGATACCATATTTACTGCTGGATATGGTTTAGCCCTCAATGCTGGACTGCACTACTGACCTCCTGAACACGTATGGTCTCTTTAGAGTCGGCTTTAATACCCTTACTTTTCCTGGGTCACGATTAAGTCTGATGGAGGCTCAAAACAGAAATCTGGACAGAAAGAATGAGTCCATGAGCAGAGTATTTGAAAAGAGCAGAATGTCAATCGATTATTGCACATATAAATAGTTTTGGTCTCTTGTCTCTAAATGATATTTTATTTTAGAATTTCAGTGAAGCGCAATAAATATAGTTACTGTCTCGTTTTTGTATCCAATCATCATATAATTTTATCTTTCTAAAATACAAAAGGACACAAGGACCAAAAGCGTAGCCACCCTATAGTCCAGTCCATCTGCATTATCCTCAGCAGGTGCAAAGTATAATCAGTCTGCATTTAAGTAACAAGCCAGCAGGTTTGTCACGAATATTTGCTTATCAGATACAGTAACTGTATAGATTCTAGGGTTTGCATGAGTATGGGATTTGTAAAATCCTAGACTGTCCACAAATACCTGCAAATGTCAGCGTACTAATCTCTGGAAGGAGCATGTGACTTTCTCTAATCCCATGAATCTCAAACAAGGCTAATTGGAATTCCTCCGAATCACAACTGGAGAGCAGGAGATTTACCTGTATCGTGCTGCTGAAAGATTAGCTGGCATATTTTTCAAAGCTTTGAGGATTTCACCAAAAGAAAGTTTTTCTTTATTTGCTGTACTTGAAGGATTAACCTTAGCACTCTGAGTGAACTAATGTGAGCTCCAGTAGCAACACCTTGAAAATATACTTTCATAAAAGAGTTCAGCAAATAAAATTTTTAAATTATGTTTTCTTAAAGAACTAGCTTTCTTAATTTCAGCATAAATTAGGCCTTATTTTCCCCAATAAAATACAGCTGACATTCTTTGCTCATCATTAACATTCAAGAAAATCAAGGGTTGAAATTCCTCCTCTGTATTTGTACCGAAAACATATTTCTGTTTTCAAATGTATCCCTCTGAGAATTCCTTTAGTGTAAACAGTGAAAGTATGCGAGTTAAAAGAGTGCAAATGAACTTGTGGGCTTTAGATAATTACTGCTGAAATTAATTCCAACACCATTATTCTTCTGATGGTTTTATTCCAGCATTGGCAGAGATTAAAAGCATCATGAGCCAGGCATTTCTAGCAGCCTCTGTTCTACTGAAATAACTTCAAATATTGCAGCAATAAAGCTACTTAAAAGTTAATACCATAATGTTAATCTGACAGTATAAATAAAAAGTTCTAAAATAATGTAAAAGCTCTGTGGCTCTTTATCCGAGTCAGCTCTCCAATCGTTCCCTCTTGTATTTTGTTGGCTTCATTCTGAAATAGTAAAATTAGTTTACTTCTGCATTGCATAACTGTAACAATCGTCAGTGGCTTTCCACAGCTTGAATAGTTGATAGAACATAGCTTGTGCTCTGTAAATACTGAAGACTGGGTCCAGAACCTCAAGAATGTGATAAGATACATTTTACTTAATGGAAGCTAGACTGTTTTTTTATATTCATTCAGGGATAAGATTGTCAGTGGCGAGACCAGCCTTTATTGTCCAATTATGCTGGAGAAGGTGCAATGCGACACATCTGCAGTCTACAGGGTGTAGGCATAGTCTTGTTAAGAGGTTTCAGGATTTTGAAGGAATGTGATATATTTCCAAGTCAGAATGGTGTGTGGTTTGGAAGAAAATTTGCTGATTGACTCCAGTTTTTCTAGGGATCCTTGATGGCCTATTCAATCAATTTCTGCCTTGATACCAAGGACAACCATTCTCACATCATCTCTGGAATTGAGCACTTTTGTTTATAGATTTATCCAGCCATACAGCACGGAAACAGACTCTTCGATCCAACCAGTCCATGCCGAACATGATCCCAAACTAAACTAGTCCCGTCTGCTTTCATATCCATAGTCCAATATCCCTCCAAACCTTTTCTGTTCATGAATCTTTCCAAATGTCTTTCAAACTTTGTAATTGTACCCACCATTCACCACTTTCTCAGGAAGTTTATTCCACATGCGAATCACCCTCTGCGTAAAAAATATTTGCTGCTCATGTCTTTTTTAAAATCTCTCTCCTCTCACGTTAAAAATGTTTGGACCAAGGTCGTGATGAAGCCAGGACTTGAATGGTCCTGGTGCAATCCAAACTCAGGCTCCACCAGCAGGATATTACTGTTTACAGTGCTGTTTAGTACTGCTTACAACCCCTTCCATCACTTTGGTGACATTTGAGTGTAGACTGATAGACTGGTAGTTGGATTTGTCCTGCTTTTTTGCATACAGGATGTGTCATGAGCAATCTTCCTATTGCCAAACGGATGCCAATAGAGTGGGTTGTCTATGGGCACAGCTAATTCTGGAGCAGAAGAGCCAAGACAAATCATCTACTTGACTGAGGAAAAGTCATACATGCTTCAAACTTGTCTTGTTCACTTAATAGTTTGGCTGTCCCGTCACTGAAGATGGAGATATTTATATATCTCCATTATATAGGTCAGGGGTTGGAAATCTGCAAAAGGTAACTTACTTCCTAGCTATCCAAAGCCTGTCCATCACCTACAAGCAGGAGAGCTACTGTTTCAGTGAAGAGTGCTGGATGGGATGTAAGGAGAAGCTGCAAGTTTATGCTCCATTTTTTTTTAAGAGTCTGGTACTGCTTCTGAGATGCCCTGTTACTCTCCCTGGAATGTTGTCCTGTTGTTTGTTTTGCAGAAATTGGGCAGTACAGTGGCTCAGTGGTCAGCACTGCTGCCTCACAGCACCAGGGTCCTGGGTTCGATTCCCACCTGTCTGTGAGGAGTTTGCACGTTCTCCCTGTGTCTGCGTGGGTTTCCTCCGGGTGCTCCGGTTTCCTCCCACAATCCAAAGATGTGCAGGTCAGGTGAATTGGCCATACTAAATTGTCCACAGTGTTAGGTGCATTAGTCAGGGGTAAATATGGGGTAGGTGAATGGGTTTGGGTGGGTTTCTCTTCGGAGGGGTTGTGTGTACATGTTGGGCTTAAGGGCCTGTTTCCACACTAATCAATGTTGGTAAAGATAGAGTATAGGATTTGCCAGGCCAAGTGATTACAGATTGTGGCTGAGTATATTGTTACTGCTGAGGATGGCACAGTTCTTGAAATCAACTCTACATTTTGATCCTTTTGACAAAATATTTTCCTATCACACTAGTATTAAGACTGAAGTGGTGGCAGTATACAGTGTGGCAAGGATTACTGATAAGTCAGAGGATTGAAGAGGTTTCAAAAACCAACAAATTTTGGCCAAAAGAAATCTCAAGATAAAAGTAGACTTTAAGGGTAAACTTGCAAGTAATGTCAAGATAGACAGCAAGAGCTTCTTTAACCATATAAATATGGAGTGAATATAGAGAATGAGCCTGCGGAAATAATAATTGAGAATAAGGAAATGACAGAGAATTTAAATAAATACTTTGTATCAGTCTTCACTGTAAGAGAAACAAAAAATTTCAAAATTACAAAATAATCAAGGAACAAAGGGTGGAAGGAAATAAATGCCAGACACACCAATAGTGAACAAGTTCTAGGGAAATTAATGAGGCTAAAGACTGATAGGTGGCCTGACCCTGATGGGATGCATCTTGGAATATTAAAGGAAGTAGCTACAAAGATAGTGAATAATCTTCCAAGAATACTTACCTTCTGGGCCTAGATGTACAAATGTTTAATTAATAAGGGAACTGAGGATAATGGGGACAAGACAGAAAGTTAAATTGAGAATTATGAGATCTGTCATGACCTCATTCAATGCATACAATGCTTCGAAACTGTTTCTAGCTACATGTAGAATCGCCAAATGGCTAGAAGTTTGATCATATGACATTCAGTCCAGGTGACACTTTCTGACAGGTTATAAACATTATTCCATTTAACTTAGTCAAGGGGTACAGTATCACCAGCCAAACAAAATATTTCACCTTTTGATTTTTGGCTTACTTAGATATCAATCAAGTAGAGTCATAGTGATGTACAGCACAGAAACAGACTCTTCGGTCCAACTCCATGTTGACCAGATATACTAACCTAATCTAGTCCTATTTGCCAGCACTTGGTCCATATCCCTCTAAACGATTCCTATTCATATACCCATCCAGATGCCTTTTAAGTGCTATAATTATCCCTGAAAGTTGCCAGCCAGATTGATGTTAAGAATACATATGGTGTGTTAGGTTTCATTCGTAGAGGGATTGAGTTCCGGAGCCACAATATCATGCTGCAACTGTACAATATGCTAGTGTGGCCATACCCAGAATATTGTGGGAGTTCTGGTCGCCATATCTCGGGAAGGATGTAGAAGCATTGGAAAAGGTGCAGAGGAGATTTACCAGGATGTTGCCTGGTCTGGAGGGAAGGTCTTATAAGGAAAGGCTGAGAGACTTGCATCTGTTCTCATTGGAAAGAAGAAGGCTAAGAGGGAATTTGATAGAGACATACAAAATGATCAGAGGATTAGATAGGGTAGACAGTGACAGTGTTTTTCCTAGGATGATGACATCAGCGTGTATGAGGGGGCATAACTACAAATTGAGGGGTGATAGATTTAAGACAGATGTCAGAGGCAGGTTCTCTGCGCAGAGAGTGGTAAGGGCGTGGAATGCCCTACCTGCAAATGTAGTCAACTCAGCCACATTAGGGAGATTTAAACAATCCTTAGGTAAGCACATGGATGATTTTGGGATAGTGTAGCGGAAGGAGCTGAGAATAGTTCACAAGTCAGCGCAACATCGAGGGCTGAAGGGCCTGTTCTGCACTGTATTGTTTTATGTTCTATGTTCTATGCACCAGCCTCGACCACTTCCTCTGGCAACTCATTCCACCCTCTGCGTGAAAAAGTTGCCTCGAGATCCCTTTTAAATCTTTCCCCTCTCAGCTTAAACTTATACCCTCTAGTTCTGGACTCCCCACCCCAGGGAAAAGACCATGTCTACTTATCCTATCCATGTCCCTCATGATTTTATAAACCTCTATGAGGTCACCCCTCAGCCTCCAATGCTCCAGGCAAAATGGCCGCAGCTTATTCAGCCTCTCTTTATAGCTCAAACCCTCCAATCCTCGCAACATCGTTATTATAACAAAATGCCTAAACAAAGCTAATTTGGGTGACACATTTCCTGACTTATTTTTGGACTTTATATTGGTAAAGAACATTCAACTGCTCCCATTTTTTTACTTGCACATTTTTTATCTGCCTTTTGCTGTTTTGGCTCCTTACTTTACCTGTATTTTGCGTCAACTCGAATATTTCCACCCCATGCCTTTGTCTGTTGTGTTAGCCCTACCCCTCTACTTTCTCCTCAATTCATTGCCTCCATGAATCTAGAAATGGCCCAATGGGATTTCCAGTGTTCCACAACTTGGATTTAAATTGGGGTGAGCAATTGGAACACTGCAAAGATTAATCTGCAAAACTGAATTGGACAGAGCCCACTTCTTCCCTCTTAGTTTGTGTTGTATTCTACTACCTTTGAGCCATTAACTTTCAGGCGTTTTGCCCCATTCAAAACTCTGAGGCAGACAAATGCAAAGCTTTACTTTACAACTGAGTTATTAGGAGCATCAGCCTGGAGAGCAAACCTCAATTTCAGGAGATGGCCGAACAAACCTGTCAGGTTGACATTATTAATTACAAGATTGATGGAAATATAAGGGCAGAAGTGAGAGTTAATTCCATTCTAATCTCCCAATCTTCTCTGTCTTGAAAATTCCAATTCTAAGTGCTGTTTGTTGGATGTTTAATTTTCATAATGCATTGATGTATTCCATCATTTTTTACTTTCTGTTTATATTGCCCTGATAAGTAGTTGCTGTGAACTTAGAACAAACAGAATAAAAGAATTACTCAGTATATTTGTGACCATTCAGCTCTTTTAAAGATCACTGCGTAGAACTTGTTCAGCGCTCTGTGTAATTTATAAGGTTTTCACTCATGAGACATTTGTTGTTTTAGCGTCTTTCTTTCCAGTATAAAATTGCATTTTTGCAATACATACACAGAATGTATGTTCTTCCACAAGGAACAAAAAATTGACAGTTACAGATGTATAAATATTAACTTGAAAAGGCCTAACTCCAGAAAATGTTCAATAAATGGACAAACATGTCAAATTAACTGATGTAGAAAGATTTGTTAAATAACTAAAAGGCCTATTTTTAAATTCTCAAATGTCATGCCTACTCAGCTGGGATTGGCAAGCAAATTTCTAACAGGGTTGCTGTCGCAAAAGAAGGCTCATTAAGTCCTTCATCAAAAAAATTTCTAGTGGCTCAGTTTCAACAGCACAGTCAAGTGTAAACTTCTGACCATGCTGAGAATTGGCAACATTGATCCCAGCTGTGAGGAAGGATGATGGACAATGTTTGACGTCACACTGCGGTTCCCATCAGCCCTCTCCAGACCGCAACTCCCCACCCACTCCCCCACCCCAGATGATCAGCCCCCCCTCCTCACTCTGGCACATTGCTGCACACCCATTTAACACTCAGCAGGTACCAGAACTGGCTCCGTCCTCATCTGTGAAGGGGCATCCAAGTATAGCCAGCAGTGCTGTTGGGAATGGGGACCTTTCCTGGGATAGCATTGAGTGCCCAGCAGAAATGGTCATTGGAGCTGGAATGAGGAGGCAAGTGTTTGATGGGGGTGGCAGGAGTTGAATGTTTCAGAGGTTCAAGCACAGGGTGGGTGGAGGTATGGGGGGGGGGGGGGTTTACAGGCTATGAGGGTTAGAGTGGAGGGGGCACCCAGATGGGGGAGAAACCTTGAAGGGGATACTCTGATGAGCCAGGGAGACCATAAAGGATGTAGCCCTTGCTTTGTCTAGCAGAAGCCTGAACACTGGGAGCAGACAGGATCCCTGTCTCCACCCACCATGGATGAAGGGTCCTGCCTAAAACATCGATTCTTCTGCTCCTCAGATTCTGCCTGACCTGCTGTGCTTTTTCCAGCTCCACACTCGATCTACTCTGAGACTCCAGCACCTGTACCACTTCACCATCTCCACCCACCATGAGAAGAGAGCTTTAAGTAGCCATTAATTAGCTACTGTGGGTCTCAATTGGCCATGACATTTAGACTCAAAACATTAGCTTGCTCTCTCTCCATGCATGCTATCTGACCTGCTGTGATCGCCAGCATTTTTTCTTTTCACTAATGTCCTGGGGGCATGGGTTCAAATCTCACCATGACAGATGGTGGAATTTGAGTTCAATAAAAATCTGGAATTAGGAGTGTAACGATGATCATGAATCCATTGTTGATTGTCAGGGAAAACCCGTCTGGTTCACTAATGTCCTTTAGAGAAGGAAACTGCCATCCTTACCTGCTCTGGCCGACCTGTGACTCCAGACCCTCAGCAACCTATGGCTGGCTCTTAACTGCTGTCTGGATAATTAGGGATGGGTAATAAATGCTGCCCAACCAGTGATGTCCTCATTGAGGCCTGAATACACATGAAAAGTGCCATTACTTCAAAGTGGTGAAAGAGATAGATTGAATAACCGCTGTTAGCCGGATCAATTTAAAGCCCAATCTTACACCAAGTCAGGTGCCTGGTGAGAATAGGCCACCTGGAGGGAAAACCCAGCAAAGTTGTGCTGATACACCTCGTGTTCTTTAAAGTAGAGCTCCAGTATGACCAATACGTTCATTTTCCAAGTTTTACTATTGTTGTTTTACCTTTTTTTTAGATGATTACTTTCAGTGTGGAAACAGGCCCTTCAGCCCAACAAGTCCAGATCGACCCTCCGAAGAGCAACCCACCCAGACCCATCCTCCTACATTTACCGCTTCACCTAACACGACAGGCAATTTAGCATGGCCAATTCACCTAACCTGCACATCTTTGGACTGTGGGAGGAAACCAGAGCACCCAGAGGAAACTCACGCAGTCATGGGGAAAATGCGCAAACTCCACACAGACAGATGCCCGAGGCAGGAATTGAAACTGGGTCTCTAGCGTTGTGAGGCAGCAGTACTAACCACCGTGCCTCTCTGAGCAGATTGGACTTGTCCTGTACTCCGAAAGCAGGACATATCAGGACAATTTTCCATATTGACAGGTAGATGCCAGTGTTGCCACTTGTTCTAGAGCATGGAATGGCATGTCCTGGAGCACAAATCCTCAGTACTGTTGCCGGAATGTCACCAGGACCCAAAGCCTTATATCCAGTGCCTTCAGCACATTGCTGATGTCACATGCCATGACTCAAATGGGCTGTCATGCTGGGGACGTCCGGAAGAAGTTGAGATTGTTCATCCATCACAGTCATCTCAAAACAGGATACATTTTCTGTGTATTTCAGAGTCTATACACAATCAACTCTGCTTTAATCTGCAAAATGAATGCAGAATAAACTTTGCAAGTCAAAATAATATCATGCGAAAAGCTATAAAGAGAAAACTGTATTTTCATTTTCATTTATTTTAAGAAAATATTTCATGATTAATCATTTTTTTCATTGCAATCATCTATCGGTGTAATGGCTTATTTTTGAGTAATTCTTTCTCCATTTAAATGACGGTTGTATCTATTTTAATGCAAATAAGTGCACACTGTCCTTGACAAGGGAGCCTGAGCATTATTACACTCAAAATCCAGGACAGTTCACTTTGACCTTGTCCCCCAAACTTCCCTTTCACATAATGTTAAGCCTTCCCCCCATCTTACTCCCAGCCGCAAATCCCTATCCGTGTCCTATTCCATCATGAAGGCTTATCTACTGCTCTCTCAACTCCATTCTCACTAAACACCTGCAACCCAACTTCCCTCCTTGGCCCCAATTATAAATGCCCTCCACTCCTTGAGCACCCTTCCTCTTGCTTGTAGACCCCATTATCAGCCATGCCTTGCTTAAATGAGCCACCTCTTAGTGTAAAACTCTGTCCAATCTCTACCCTCCTAACCTCTCTCAAAGTCACTGAATACGTAGTCACCACCCAAACCCATTTATGCTAGTTCTGCAACAAACTATTCGATCTTCCTAACCAGGTTCTGTCTCTCCTGCAGCACTGAAATTATTCCATATCTGTCACAACTGGCATTTGTTGAGTTTGATCTTGGTGCATTGTTCCATCTCATTCATCTCTACTTGCTAGCAGCCTTTGGCTTGTTTAACAACTCCAAAGTCTCTCTTCTATGAAGTGGAGGTGCTGGCGCTGAAGTGGGGTGGGCACAGTCAGAAGTCACGTGACACCAGGTTAGAGTGCAACAGGTTTATTTGAAATTACAAGCTTTCAGACAGCTGCTCCTTCAGGTTAGTTCAGTTGGCTGGATGGCTGGTTTGTAACGTAGAGTGATACCAACAGTGTGGGTTCAATACTCATATCAGCTGAAGTTACCACAAAGGATTCTCCTTCTCCATCTCTCCCCTTAAACCATCACCAGTTCTCTCTCTCTCTCTCTCTCTCTCTCTCTCTCTCTCAGCATTTCTCTAAGCAGCAGTGTAATGCACAGTAGCTCAATGGTTAGTACTGCTGCCTTGCAGCACCAGGGGCCCAGGTTTGATTCCAGCCTCGGGCAACTCTGTGTGGAGTTTGCACACTCTCCCTGTATCTGTACAGGTTTGCTCCGGTTTCCTCCCACAGTCCAAAGATGCACAGGTTAGTTGAATTGACCATGCTAAATTGCCCGTAGAGTTAGGTGCATTAGTCAGGGGTAAACGTAGGGGGATGGGTCGGCCTTTGAAGGGTCGGTGTGGACTTGTTGGGCCAAAGAACCTGTTTCCACACTGTAGGGAATCTAATCTAATGACTTTACCTTTCCGAAGGTCAAATTCACAGCTGCCATTATTCCATCTTGTTCTGAGATACCTCTGAAAGTACAATGTTCTTTGAAGCAAACTTTTGATACCTCCTCCTGACATTTTCTAATTTATGTCATTTCTTCACATTGCACTAAAATGACTTGGGACTTTTTTTCAAAGATATTATTTAATAAAAACTTCTGCAGAAAATTAAATGTGTTTAGCATTTTATAAAAATCATGCAATGTTTTAAATTTATGTTATAGCAGGTGCAAACAATTACTGTCTCCTTCCAAAAACAGTGAATGATTGAATGACTGTAACTCTTTCATCCAAGGTATAATTTGTTTGAGTTTTGTTGCAATGTCTATTTTGTGATATATATGCAAGAGCTTTACGTGCTGCACCACAGAGGCAGTACATGTGTATTTAACTAACTTTTCTAATTCCCTAGTGATAAGCTGACAGTCTCACTTAGAATGCCATACAATGAGGTTTTTAACAATAAATTCATGGGATGTGGGCACTGTGATCATTTATTGCCTATTTCTTGACTGCCTTTGGCAATCTTCCTTGGTGGTGATGAGCTAACTTCTCAAATTTTAATCAATGTGGAGTGCATACACTCATTGCTGTTAAGAGGATGAATCTATCTTCTGCCTTTGTTTTTGTCGGTGATAGAAGTTATAGTTTTGGCTGGTGCTATTTCAGGAGCTTGATGCGTTGTTGCAATGCATCCTATAGATGGCATACACTGTTCCACTGTGTCCCCTAGTGTGGGAGTGGTGATGGAGTTTAATTATTGAAGATGTTAGATGGGGGGCTAATCAAGTAGGCTCCTTTGCCCTGGATGGTGTCAAGCTTCTTGTGTGTTGTTGTGCACCCTTTCAGGTAAGTGGAGAGTATTCTATGACACTCCTGACTTGTGCTTTGTGGATGGTGGACAGGGTCCAGGGAATTTGGATTTGAGTCATCCACCACAGAACCTCCAGCCTTGATCTGCTTTTCTACTTGTATGAGTGGGTGGCACAGTGGTTAGCACTACTGCCGCACAGCGCCAGAGACCCGGGTTCAATTCTCACCTCAGGTGACTCTCTGTGTGGAGTTTGCACATTCTCCCCAGTGTCTGCGTGGGTTTCCTCTGGGTGCTCCGGTTTCCTCCCACAATCCAAAAATGTGCAGGTTAGGTAAATTGGCCATGCTAAATTGCCCGTAGTGTTAGATGAAGGGATAAACGTAGGGGAATGAGTCTGGGTGGGTTGTGGGTCGGTGTGGACTTGTTGGCCGAAGGGCCTGTTTCCGCACTGTAAGTAATCTAATCTAAAATAAATCAGTTCAGTTTAGCTTCTGATGAATGGTAACCACTCCCCCAGAATGTAGATAGTGAAGGATTCAGGAATACTACTGCCATTGACTTTAAAGGGACAATGAACCAAACGTAGCCCAGAGGAGGACTACAGGAAATCAGGAGGTATGTCAAAATATTCTGAGAGATCTCATAGAGGTTTTTTTAACATAAAATCAGGAAAGTACAAGAGCATTTATTCTGCTGAAAATTCCATTCCACACTAATGGAAGGTACAACACCTCCAAAGGGTAAAGAGGACTGCAGATCCTGGAGAGTCAGAGTTGATAAAGCCTGGGGCTGGAAAAAGCACAGCAGGTCACGCAGCAACTGAGGAGCAGGAGAGTTGACATTTTGGGGCATAACCCTTCTTCAAAGGGTATACCTAAAACATCGACTCTCCTGCTCCTCAGTTGCTGCCTGACCTGCTGTGCTTTTTTCAGCCCCAGGCTTTATCAACTCTGACTCTCCAGGATATCCCATTCCATACTAAAGGAAGGTACAACACCTCTAAAGGGTAAAGAGTGTTTCTTGTTTAAAAAATAGTTTTCAAATTTCCTTGATGGCCAATAGTTTGAAATGAGTGAATAACAGCAACTGTACTATTATTTTAGTGGTTTATTCTTCATATCACGCCTTTGCAATAGATATAGTTTATGATGAGGAGAGTAAGAAACTGCTTGAAAAATTAAATAAATCCAAGAAGGTCAAAATAGTTGACTCTTTGATTGATTTAAAGATTGAATTATGGATGTGTCTGAAGTTTATTTCTTTCCAGACAGAGAGTTTGATTCCCCAGAGTACCTTGGCTGTTATAGATACTGGGCTTATTCACCAACAGGTAATACAATGACTAAATGCTCATTACCTGCTCCTAATGAAGTCGGCTGCCCCTTGGGGTAGAGAACCGTTTCTGAAATCTGTTTCATGTTTTGCTGAGCAGTTTTCTTAAGAAGTTCCAAGATTGCTCGAGCCTGCTTCTCAAGAATACTGCCCTGTAAATCATCAGTTTCAACTGAAGATCCTCAAGAGGTTTAGAGACACACAACTACACAGTAAGTGAGAAACAGGAAGCAAATGCTTATTAGCACTTACCAAGCTTTGGCAATGTGCATTTCCACCACTTTTGCGGTGTGTGTAATATTAAGCATGAACAGAAATGCTTTATTTTGCATTGTCCTGGCAAAAAATTGAACTCAGTGTATTTGCTGGTGACTACATTTCAAACTGCTTACTTGATATTCTTTCTTTTCGTTTTCTACCCTACTAAGGACATATATGGGTTGATAAAGCATAGAGCATGGAAAAGGCACAGCAAGTCAGACAGCATCTGAGGAGCAGAGGAGTCGATGTTTTGGGACATAACCCTTCTTCAAGGGGTGTGCCTGAAACATCGACTCTCCTGCTCCTCGGTTGCTGCCTGACCTGCTGTGCCTTTTCCAGCCCCAGGCTTTATCAACTCTGACTCCCCAGCATCTGCATTCCTCACGTTCCCCACGAAAATATATATCCAGACTATTATACTCCAGAAAACCAGCTGGTGAAGGACAAAACTGGAGCCAATCTTCACACACTTATGTGTTGATATAACATTGCACATTATATGCATACACCTCCTAAAGATCCAAACAAACAACACATTCATGGCCATGTCAGGTTAGCAACCTGTAAGCAATGGAGTGTCACAGAGCTGGAGCCATAATTGTTTACAATATATATTCCTGACCTGAAAAGTGGAGAAGTGAGTGTACTGTTTTCCAAGTTTGCATTTAACACAAAAAACAGACGGGACAGCAAGTGGTGAGGATGACACAGTCTACAACTGGCTGAGGTTACCACAAAGGACTCTCCTTCTCAACCTCTCCCCTCACCTGAGGCATGGGGACTCTCAGGTTAAATCACCACCGTTCGTTTCTCTCTCTCTCTCTCTCTCGCTCTGATAAAAGAGCACCCTTATGTCCAGTTGGACGACGGCAACTTTTCCGTTTACTTTACAAAGGGATAGAGGCAGGTCAAAGCAACTGGGCTAAAACTTGGTGGATGGAGTACCATATGACACAAACTTAGAATTGGGAACAGAAACAGAAACTGCCAGAGAAACTCGGTGATTCTGGCAGCATTTTTGGAGAGAAAACAGAGTTAATTCTGAACAAAAGTCACGGGACTCAGAAATGTTAAGTTTTATTCTCTCTCCACAGATGCTGCTAGATTTGCTGAGGTTTTTCAGCAATTTCTGCATTTATTTCAGATTTCCAGCATCCGCGATTCTTTATTTTAACTTAGCATGGGCTTGGGGCATTGGGGAATAGGTGAGCAAAGAATAGGAATGTAATGGACTATCAAAATAAATTAAATAAAGTACAGCACTCCAAGTAGGAGAAAGTTCCCTAGCAGCATGGTGAAAATACAGAGATGTGGTCTATTGATAAGGTCCACTGTAGCATTTTAGGTGGGACAAGTTCAGCTGAGTGTAGAGACTCCCAAAACAGGAAAGGTGTCACTACAAATAACTTAATTTTTCACCAGACTCAAAATTCCAATCAGAAAAAAACTACAAATAAAGCCCCCAGTAAGTGAACAATATTTTGGAATACTGCATATCAAAACATGAAAGGAGATGGTGGCTGAAGACCGGAAATGGTTCATAAATCATAGAATCCCATACAGTTTGGAGTCAGGCCATTCAGCCCCTCAAGTGCACACTGACTCTCCAAACAGCATCTTACCCAGACCCATGCTCTACCATATCCCTGCAATCTTGCATTCTCCATGGCTAATCTACATAACATTTATATCCCTAGACACTATGGGGCAATTTAGCATGGCCAAACCTGCACATCTTTGGACAGTGGGAGGAAACCGGAGCACCTGGAGGAAACGGGGAGAATGTGCAAATTCCATGCAGTCAGCCAAGGGTGGAATCTAATCTGGGTCCTTGGAGCTATGAGGCAGCAGTGCTAATCATTGAGCCACCCTTTGTTGCAGGACACATTCTATTTCACGAATACAACCAACACTACGATTAATTGATAGGTTGGGAAGTGCAGTGATAATTATTGGTCCATTGTGACATAGAGAAGTCCCGGGATTTCTGCAGTGACCCATAGTATGGCACTTCCCTTTGGTCTATTCAAACCCAATTGTGTAATATGAAATTACAGTGCTAAGAGCTTTGTTCCAAATGGGTTGTCTCATATCGCCTGGAAAACGTTTAAATTCAGTAAATGGAAAATTATAATAGGACAGACATTTTGAAACAATTCAGAATCAAATCGGCAAAATTCATTATGAGGATAACTGTCCATTTTATTGTATTCTAAAGCTAAACCCTTTCTCATGTTTCACAGGATATCTGAAATATGTTGTATTATTAGTTCTCTTATGATGGATCATCTGATTTTCACACAGATGAAGCATGAAAGTAACACAATCTTTTGTGCATTAAAAAAAGGAGCTTAATTGCATATGTAAATGAACATTCACTTGTCTAATTTGCAGCATCATCTAATCTGCATGTATAACAAAAATCTATTCTGCATTAAAATTTTCTCTTTTGACCAAGGCATAACCTTATACAAAACACTTCATTGCAAAATTAGGACACAAACAACAACAATTAAACAAAACACTTCATGAATCTAGGTTTTGCATTTATAATCTAAGTCATCCATCTGTTGCCAGGAAACCCAACAATATGTGCTTGAGTCAACAGTAGCGATCCTGCCTGAGTCGGAGGGTTTAAACTCTACTCCAGAGATTTGGCAGATAATCCAGGCTGAAATTGCTGTGCAGTACTAAGGGAACATTATTGTTAGAAGTAGCAGTTTTCCGATAAACTATTAAATTGTGGTCTTGTCCGTCCTCTCAGACAGATTTCACAGGACTACTGAAGAGATGGGGAGTTCTTATACTTGCTGGTTATTATTTATTCCCCCACCAACATCACTGACAGATTATCTTGTCATTTACCTCATTGCTGTTTGGAGCTATTATAGTGTGAAAATCAAAAGAAAACATTGCAGACTTTGGCAATCTGAAGTAAAAACACAAAATGCTGGATTTAAATATTTTCCAGACAATTTGAAAACGTTGGACAATCCCTCAGATTTAGAACTATTCTTTGTCTCTGTTTCTCTATCCACCATCTTCCTGAAGAAGGGCTTATGCCCAAAACGTTGATTCTCCGACTCCTTTGATGCTGCCTGACCTGCTGCACTTTTCCAGCAACACATTTTTAAGCTCTGATCTCCAGCATCTGCAGTCCTCACTTTCTCCTTCTCTATCCACCAGACCTGCTGAGTTTCTGCAGCTTTTTCTGTTTCTGTTATTGCTGTGTGCAAATTGGTTACTGCATTTCCCTAAATCAGGACAGTGAGTACATTTTAAAAGTGGCTGCAGAATGTTTTGAGAAAGCCTGAGGTTCGACATGTCAGTATACAAGTAATTTTTCTTTTATGCAAGGGATAGAAATAAGGGAAAATGTTCAAATTTATTATCACATCCACTTTCATCATGGCTCAGGCACATATGTCTTGGTACTATAACTTGTGTTTATATAACACATTTAATATTGGAAATTATTTCACTTTTTCCTAAAGGAAGAAAGAGAGATGAAGCAGCTTGGGCAGAGAATTCCAAAACTTGGGCCAAACACCTGATGACAATTTCCATTGGTGGAATGAGTAAAATTGGGAATGCATAAAAATTAATAACACAATTTCTACATCTGCGGAAATGGTGCTAAAATTGGGTTGGGTGGTTACTGAGTTGGACTGTACAGGTTACAGGAGAACATGAATGACCTTCCAAAAGGGGAACAATTGGCGAATAAAATTCACCATCTGTTAATGACAGATATTCGATTTTATTAGCATGAATAGGCTATTTTTAAATTTTATTTTATTTTATTTCTTGTTTGGTATAAGTATGGGTAGGCGGATGGGTAGAACAATTGAACGTCAGAGTACAAATTCACTGATAATGAAAAGTTGCATCACAAGTTAATGAAAAACACAGTGCCTGGGTTCAATTCCAGCCTTGGGCAACCGCCTCTATGGAGTTTGCACATTCTCCCCATGGCTGCATGAATTTCGTCTGGGGGCTCTGGTTTCCTCCCACAGTCCAAAGACGTGCAGGTTAGGTGGATTGGCCATGCTAAATTGCCCTGTCATGTCCAGGAATGCGTAGGCTAGGTGGATTAGCTATGGGAACTGTGGGGTTGTTAGGCTGGGGGTCTAAGTGGGAGGGTCAGTGTGGATGCAATAGACTGAATGGTATATAAACACAAACATACCAGGTGCTTCACAGCACCAGGGTCCATGGTTCGATTTCAGCCTCGGGCAACTGTCTGTGTCGAGTTTGCACATTCTCCCCGTGTCTGTGGGTTTCCTCTGGGTGCTTCGGTTTCCTCCCATAGTCCAAAGATGTGCAGGTTAGGTGAATTGGCTATGCTAAATTGCCCATAGTGTGCTAGGTGCATTAGTCAGAGGGAAATGGGTCTGGGTGGGTTGCTCTTCGGAGGGTCAGTGTGGACTGGTTGGGCCGAAGGGCCTGTTTCCACACTGTAGGAAATCTAATCTAACCTAAATTGCATTCCTAGAGGAATCAAACTGAAAAAGTCAGGAAGTTATACTAACCCTTGGTTAGACCACAGACTACTGTATGCAGTTCTTACTGCTGTTTGATTAATAAGGATACAGAGACATAGGAATGTGCCGAGATTAATAAGCAACATGTAGGTCTGCATGTCAAAAATGGAAAGACAGGATGAGTCACTCCCTTTTCTACAAAACACATCGAGTGTGCCTGAGGAAAGATCTAAAAGGTTTGATAGCTACAGGGTTTAGGGAAGACCATAATTAAAATTCAATACAAAACGTGATCAAAAATTGGGAATGTACAAGAAATTCATTTTCCTAAAGATCTGCAAGGTATGGAACTCGCTAACACAGAGAGTGGCTGAAGTGAACAGTTTAGATGCATTTACGGAAAACCTAGACAAGCATACGGTGAAGGGCACAAAGTTGATGATAATAAATTTAAACACAGGTAAGATAGAAGGCGGCATGTGTGGAGCCTCAGCACCAGCATAAACAAGTTGGGCCATTTGGTATGCCTCTATTCTATATATGCTATGTGATCTTATGTAACAGACTAGACTTGGAAGCAAATGCTGATACAGCTCTGTTGCAGAGCTGCAGGGAATTACAGAGAAAGTAAAGGCAGAGCCAAAAAGGTTTGAGATCAGGTTCGAGCATTTTTTTTTTAAAAAAGAGGCATCGTCTGACCGGGAGCCAATATGTAAGTCAGTAAACATACGGGTGATGGGAGAAAGAGGATTTGTGAAAACATCTGACACAGAGTTTGAGTCAGAAATTCTTGAGCTAATAGAGAGCTCCAAATACTTTGGATCTCTGTGTTCTTATTAGCTAGAGCATCGATTGAATGGACTGGTGCCCAAAACATAATGTACCACCAAAAAATGGAGAGCCTAACCTTGCACTCAGCTAGCTAGATCTCAAATTCTAGAATAAAACAAATTTATCAGTTAATAATTGTTAAATTATGTCAGTTGGTAGCACCCTTTTCAAACTCCAATCCAGGATTTGAGCATTTAACGTAGCTGTGAGGCTTCACTGCTGTACTGATAGAAGTCCAATCCAGATAACTGAATCCATATTCCATCTGTCTGCTCAGCTGAAAGTAAATATCAGAATGGTACTATTTGGAGATTAAGGCAATTTCCTAGTTTTCTTGGAAATGTTCATCATTTGACCAACTACACACACATGTACAAAGTCAGACTATCATTAATTTAGCATTTTTGGGTCATGTTCTATACAAGTCTACATAACTGCCTGCACAATTTGGACTGTAATTCAAAAATATTCCATTGGTGCTTTAGGTCATCCGAGATGTGGGACTCATTAGCACAGAGTGGGGCTGAAGTGAATAGTTTAGAAGGAGTTCAAGGTAATTCATGACCCCAGAGTGTGGAGGATGCCTGGACATGGAATTAGTTTGAGGATTAGTAATGGTGTAGCAGTGGGCAGGAAAGTGGAGTTGAGGCCAAATTGAGATAACCATGATCATATTGAGCAGGCTCAAAGACTTGAAGTGGACGTTTCGGAAAAAGCCCTTCATCAGGATGCCCGAAAATTCAATTTCGCTGCTCAATGGATGCTGCCTGAACTGCTGTGCTCTTCCAGCACCACTAATCCAGTATTTGGTTTTCAGCATCTGCAGTTATTGTTTTTACCTCAAAGACTTGAAGTGCCTACTCCAGCTAAGTTCTTATGTTTAGAAGCATGAGCAAAGTTCTCTTTAATGTTAGTTGCTGCTCAGGATGATTTATTAATAAATAAACAATTCACAAACTACAAATATATTTGAATCAACATGCACCCCAGTCAGTTGATACAAGGGACAGTATTCTGGAAAGTACAAAATCAGTGTATTCACATATTAGGATCTTAAGTAACCTTAAACATGGAAATACAAATAACCATTAACTCACTCCTCAGATCCTGTGTAACCCTGACTTCTGATACAAACCTAGAATGGCAAAAGTCAAGCAGGAACTTAAAACAGAGATGGAAATATGGCTAAAGGCAAAACATGTTTAGCTTAAGGTAGGTTTTAAACTTTGAAAACAACCTGAGGAAAGGGAAACTAGGCTACTGGTTAATAGGTTGGAAAGTGGGGGCACGGGCAAAACATAAAATCTGATTCAGCCTTTGCAATGAGTGATCTAATATTCGATTGGCTGTGATGCCTAGTTGTTCCTGCATGATAAAGCAATGGCTGGAGTCAGCATAGTTTGGGAAGATTTCGTTTAGCGAGTCAAACAGTCAGGGCAGGCAGGGACAAGGTAGGACTAATAAATCAAACTGCATTTATTTCAATGCAAGGAGCCTAACAGGGAAGACAGATGAACTCAGGGCATGGTTAGGAACATGGGACTGGGATTTCGTAGCAATTACAGAAACATGGCTCAGGGATGGGCAGGACTGGCAGCTTAATGGTCCAGGATACAAATGCTACAGGAAGGATAGAAAGGGAGGCAAGAGAGGCGGGGCAGTGGCGTTTTTGATAAGGGATAGCATTACAGCTGTGCTGAAGGAAGATATTCCCAGAAATACATCCAGGGAAGTTATTTGGGTGGAACTGAGAAATAAGAAAGGGATGATCACCTTATTGGGATTATATTATAGATCCCCTAATAGTCAGAGGGAAATTGACAAACAAACTTGTAAGGAGATCTCAGTTATCTGTAAGAATAATAGAGTGGTTATGGTAGGGGATTTTAACTTTCCAAACATCGGCTGGAACTGCCATCGTGTTTAGATGGAGAGGAATTTGTTAAGTGTGTACAAGACAATTTTCTGATTCAGTATTGTGGATGCACTTACTAGAGAAGGTGCAAAACTTGACCTACTCTTGGGAAATAAGGCAGGGCAGGTGACTGAGGTGTCAGTGGGGGAGCACTTTGGGGCCAGCGACCATAATTCTATTAGATTTAAAATAATGATGGAAAAGGATAGACCAGATCTAAAAGTTGAAGTTCTAAATTTGAGAAAGGCCAATTTTGACGGTACTAGGCAAGAACTTTCGAAAGCTGACTGAGGGCAGATGCTCACAGTTAAAAGGATGGCTGGAAAATGGGAAGCCTACAGAAATGAGATAACGAGAATCCAGAGAAAATATATTCCTGTCAGGGTGAAAGGAAAGGCTGGTAGGTATAGGGATTGATGGATGACTAAAGAAATTGAGGGTTTGGTTAAGAATAAAAAAGGAAGCATATGTCAGGTATAACAGGATAAATCGAGGGAATCCTTAGAAGAGTATAAAGGCAGTAGGAGTATACTTAAGAGGGAAATCAGGAGGGCAAAACAGGGACATGAGATAGCTTTGGCAAAGAGGATTAAGGAGAATCCAAAGGGTTTTTACAAATATATTTAGGACAAAAGAGTAACGAGGGAGAGAATAGGGCCCCTCAAAGATCAGCAAAGCGGCCTTTGTGTGGAGCCACAGAAAATGGGGGAGATACTAGGAGTATCTTGCATCAGTATTTACTGTGGAAAAGGATATGGAAGATATAGAATGTAGGCAAATGGATGGTGGCATCTTGCAAAATGTCCATATTACAGAGGAGGAAGCGTTGGATGTCTCGAAATCGGTAAAGGTGGATAAATCCCCAGGACCAGATCAGGTGTCCCCGAGAACTCTGTGGGAAGCTAGAGAAGTGATTGCTGGGCCTCTTGCTGAGATATTTGTATCATCGATAGTCACAGGTGAGGTGCCGGAAGACTGGAGGTTGGCTAACATGATGCCACTTTTAAGAAGGGTGGTAAGGACAAGCCAGGGAATTATAGACCAGTGAGCATGACGTCGGTGGTGGGCAAGTTGTTGGAGGGAATCCTGAGGGACAGGATGTGCATGTATTTGGAAAGGCAAGGACTGATTAGGGATAGTCAACATGGCTTTGTGCGTGGGAAATCATGTCTCACAAACTTGATTGAGTTTTTTGAAGAAGTAACAAAGAGGATTGATGATAGCAGAGTGGTAGATGTGATATATATGGACTTCAGTACAGCGTTCGACAAGGTTCCCCATGGGAAACTGATTAACAAGGTTAAATCTCACGGAATACAGAGAGAACTAGCCATTTGGATGCAGAACTGGCTCAAAGGTAGAAAACAGAGGGTGGTGGTGAAGGGTTGTTTTTCAGACTGGAGGCCTGTGACCAGTGGAGTGCCACAAGGATCGGTGCTGGGTCCTCTACTTTTTGTCATTTACATAAATGATTTGGATGTGAGCATAAGAGGTACAGTTAGTAAGTTTGCAGATGACACCAAAATTGGAGGTGTAGTGGCCAGCGAAGAGGGTTACCTCAGGTTATAACAGGATCTTGACCAGATGGGCCAATGGGCTGAGAGGTGGCAGATGGAGTTTAATTCAGACAAATGTGAGGTGCTGCATTTTGAGAATGCAAATCTTAGCAGGACTTATGCACTTAATGGTAAGTTCCTAGGGAGTGTTGCTGAACAAAGACACCTTGGTGTGCAGGTTCATAGCTCCTTGAAAGTGGAGTTATAGGTAGGGAGGATAGTGAAGGCGGCGTTTGGTATGCTTTCCTTTATTGGTCAGAGTATTGAGGACAGGAGTTGGGAGGTCATATTGCAGCTGTACAGGACATTGGTTAGGCCACTGTTGGAATATTGCATGCAATTCTGGTCTCCTTCCTGTCGAAAAGATGTTGTGAAACTTGAAAGGGTTCAGAAAAGATTTACAAGGATGTTGCCAGGGTTGGAGGATTTGAGCTATAGGGAGAGGTTGAACAGGCTGGGGCTGTTTTCCCTGGAGTGTCGGAGGCTGAGGGGTGACCTTATAGAAGTTCACAAAACTACGAGGGGTATGGATAGGGTAAATAGTTTTTTTCCCCTGGGGTCAGGGTGTCCAGAACTAGAGGGCATAGGTTTAGGGTGAGAGGGGAAAGATATGAGAGACACCTACAGGACAACGTTTTCACACAGAGGGCGGTATGTGTATGGAATGAGCTGCCAGAGGAAGTGGTGGAGGCTGGTACAATTGCAATATTTAAGAGGCATTTGGATGGGTATATGAATAGGAAGGGTTTGGGGGGATATGGGCTGAGTGCTGGCAGGTGGGACTAGATTGGGTTGGGATATCTGGTCAGCATGGACAGGTTGGACCGAAGGGTCTGTTTCCATGCTGTACATCTCTATGACTCTATGTGGCGCCTTGCATAAACTCTATGTCCAAAAGCACTTTGAAATTTACTCATTGTTGCTCTCACTTTTAATGATGTTGTTTGTGAAATGGATATTTGGCCAGGTCACGTGGGAATAGCTCCCCTGCTCTTTCAACATTGTATGGTGATACTGCAACTTCACAAGGTTATATTATGCTGGTTTCTTTTAAGAGAGAGTTTGATCGAGAGGCATTGAGCTGGCTACTGAAGATCACTTGAGTAACCAGCTTGGGAAGCCTTGGGGTTATTTTGAATGCAGCCAGAATGAGTATGGCCACCTGTCTCAAATCAGGATTTCTGAGTAGCATCAGAAGCCTAGCTGCTACTTTCTCTGAAGTTTCTCTTGATACTTTTTCCTCATGAATTAGAGAACTACATGTGAGAACCTGTCTGAATTTGCTTGTTTTTTTTTTGCCAAAGGATGTGTTTATGGGATGTTGCTATATTGGAACAGTTAAATTAGTAATAGTTACTGTATCTGTTATTCTAAGTTTCCAATAGAGATAAACTATACTAAATTCCTTTCTCTGGTTGTATTTTAACTACAGTGCTTAAATAAATTGTATTTTGCTTAAAGTCGAATAGTTTGACCATTCGCATTGCATCTGGAACATGGCACTTTGTATTTGCCCTAAAAAATAAGAAAAGCTTAGTCTAGGCTGCCACCTTCAAATATTTTGCAAGGGTCTGGTCTGATCTGATCCATAACAATAGCCACAGATAAACCTGAGGCACCCGGTGGGTCACAACTTAAGGTCACACTGGAAAGATGGCATTTACAGTTGTAGACTATTCTCTCGAAGTTCCTGAATTAAATGGTCAAGCATCTGACTCAAAGGCAGAAGTGCTTAACTGAGCTCTGAAAGTTAATATGGAGCAAAGAGTGATATACTTGGGGAGAGATGAGCAGAGATAAAATAACTGAGATAGTTGCAGAGATCCGTGTTGGCTTCAGAGAAGCAAAGGAGGTAGAGAAGTAGTGGAGAAAGGACATTAGCAAGGGGGGGGGGGGGGGAGGGGGGTGTTCCTGAGTAGGATTGGCAGCTTCCGCTGCAATAAAATGCAAAAACATTTTCAACTTGATCCCGGCAAAATGATCAGTTTATCCAGTAAGGATGACTGCTTAGGATATCTGGGGAGGAGTTTAGCAAGATCTTGGCTGGCAGGCAGATGTACTTGACTATATGATAACCAACTTGATGGGAGAGTGATGTCTTAGGAGTGAGCAATGTTATATCAGCAATATCAGGGTAAGAAGGAAGCTGACCATAAATCGTTTATTGAACTTCAGTTCTCATGCAACTCCGTGTTATAAGAAAATCACGCAATAGCAGCACCATTTATACTAATAAGGCCAGAATTGCATTATAACCATGAGACACTTTAAAATTTCACACTTTAGAAAGTGCCCCCAATTCATCAATCATATTATACCAAATTTGCATCAATAAAACATGCATTAGAGCAGAATGACCTGTACTATGACAGTCTGACAATTTCAGTTTTATTGACAAGTCCCACCTGATTCATCAATTTTTTTAATGATATTTTGAAATTCACAGTAAATCAAAGTATTTTTTTGATTGTTAGTGTCAGGAATACACCACCTCTGGCCATGAATAGCCAAAACATAGAGCATCAAACAGTGATAAAGATTATTTAAGAATTTGTCTTTGAGGAGTTTCATCTGGTTGATCTAATTAACTGACTTGCTTTGTTGGTCCTTCACATTTTTAGTCTCAAAATGTTAGTTTTGAAGATATCATTCGAGACTTTTGTGAAGCAGCTTACTGGATACTGGCTATTGATGAAAACGCCACAAGTGTTAACCCGCAGTAGTTTGGGTGAGGCGATGACCTGGTGGTATTTTTGCTGGGCTGTTAATCCAGAGACCCAGGTAATGACCATGCATCCATTGTAAATTGTTGGGAAAACCCCATCTGGTTCACTAATGTCCTTTAGGGAAGGAAACTGCCATCCTTACCTGGTCTAGCCTACATGTAACACCAGACCCACACAACATGGCTGACTCAACAGCCTCCTGGGCAATTAGGGATGGAACTTAATGCTGGCTTCGACCGAAACACCCTTTCATAATTTTTTTTAAAAGTTGTTTAGAATCACTTTTCCTACAACAGTTATGTAACCATTTGCTGAAAATGCATGCTATAACACTGGAATTCTGCAATTTCGCCAAACTATTGAACAAAAAACTAAAAATCTAGGATAAAAACGCTAACCTAACCAATGTTGATTGTTGTAAAAGACCAACAGGTTCACGAATGTTCTTTAGGAAGGAAATCTACTATCTTTTTCCAGTTTAATTTACATGTGACTTCAGATCAAAAGCATGTTATTGTGTTTTAACTGCCCTCTGGACAATTAGGATGGGTAATATATGCTAGACCAGCCAAGGCTTTTCCCATTTAAACGATTGAAGCTCATCTTTTCACTTTTAGAACTTGTGGTCAATACAAAAGATGTGCACGGTGGGCTCGAATTTTCTTCCACACTTGGGTCAGCCAAGTGCTGGGAAATTAAAGCCAATTTCCCTTTATGCAGCTGTAATTATGAATTTTAGGCACAAAAGAGGTCACATATTACACAATTTTGTTTTCCCTTTCTCTGTAAAATTTTGGCATCAATGAAATTGTCCACAGTTGTATGCTTTGGGATACAATCATTAGGAATTGGGTTTAAAAGACATTTGGATAAGCACATGAATAAGAAAGGTGTGGAAGAATATGGATCAGGAGCAGGACTAGTTTAGTTTGGGATTATGGTTAACGGATTAAAAACAGACCCTTCGGTCCAATCCACGTTGTATGACTCTATACATCTTTGGCATCCCCCACAAACCTCAATCAGCAAACTTGCTTCAATATGATCCTGAAAGCTAATCATTTTTATACTAACAGTTGATCTTATTAAAAAATACCATGAGGATGAACACATATTGAAGACAGCATTGCAGTCATCATAGTATAAATGCTAACTCATTTACAATTATTAGGTGGTTAGGTAAAGCAAGTCTGTATGATTCAAACCAACTCAAAATTAAAGATACACGTATAAGCTATTAAAAAGAAAAGAATCTGGTTTAATTATATTTGAATATAGACAGCTGAGAGGATGACAACAACCCAGAACTGATGTATTAGCAAACACTAGAAAATGCCATTCTGCTTTCAAGGGAATATTTGGAAATCTGACAGTGGGTGGAATAATTGCTCTGTTGCATTTAGACAAATGCTTGTGCGCACTATCACTATTGTGGCAAATTCTGTTCCGTTTTGCTTGAAGAAGTGAACTTGGGATATAAAGTTCAATACTATCAGTGATGTGGGATTTCCAAATATCAAAAGCAAAGGGGAGTCTTCCTAATGAAAAAACAACTTTTCAATCAGGAAATAATACATTTCCTAAAATAACAAGCAACTGTTTGCAAAAAAAAAAATAGGTTTACAATAATGCGACTCTTCAATTACATAAACCTAGAATATCAGAGCTCAATGGATGGTGGTAATGTCCCTAAATCTGGACCAGGAGGCCTGGCTTCACATCTCAGCTGCTCCAGAGTTTGCCAGAATTTTTGGAAGGTTGATTAGAAAAATATCTAAAGATGGTAAGCTTTCAAATTCACGCAGAGTTCTGAGAAATGTTGAAAATTGAGATTTCATCAAAAGAAACCACAGGATTTCTCCCTCAAAAAATCAAAATATATTCAACTTCTACATATAGTCAATGGGCAGTTTTCAGATCATTCAGGAAGTGATTGCCTCATATTCCACTATACTGAAAAAATATTTATCTTTATTTCCATTGAATTATCACAACCAAAGGACAACACACAATATTTGCCACATCCTGAAATCAACTTTTAAAAAAAAACACAAGTAAATAAAACGTGTGGTCTTAATTTCAATTTTTACTCAATTTTTTTTAATGCTAACTGGGCAAATATATTCCCTGGCTATTTCCATATTATGAACACAATATCCAAATATTCTGTATTTAGGAGAGCTCCTTGCTTGAAGAATGCACCTGGTTTCTTGCTTAAAACCCTATTGAAATGTTTCTGGTACACTTAATTAAGAACAACATTACAAACTTCAAACTGGAGCTGCCGTCCTGTTTTTTTAAAAAAATATGGCCACTTACAATAATCAGATATGCTCAAAGAATGACATTCAAAACCATTGTTATTTTATAATTACAATGACAAGGCATATTTTAATACACTTCTTAAACACTATGCTTTTAATTTTAAAATCATGAGATTTGCTTCCCTTTTGAGGTCTTCTCCAAAATGCTGACTCAAATTAAACAGTACGACGTTATCACAGTTGAGTATTTACTTCCCATTAGTTAAAAGTTGACAAACATCTCAACATCCACATCAGCATTAGGATGGAAATATTTGACTAAATGAGCAAAAGCTACTTACCATTTCACAACGAGGCAATCAGCCTTCAGGTACAATATACATGAACTTCACACAAATTCAATATATTACAGAAAATTATTACAGAATTACATTTTATTACAAAGTGATTGTAACATTAAAGTTGTGGCCCATAATGATTTGGAGATGCCGGTGTTGGACTGGGGCATACAAAGTTAAAAATCACACAACACCAGGTTATAGCCAAACAGGTTTAATTGGAAGCACTAGTTTTCAAAGCGCTGCTCCTTCATCAGGTGGCTTCCAATTAAACCTGTTGGACTATAACCTGGTATTGTGAGATTTTTAACTTTATGACCCATAATGTACTCCTGAAAAATTGATAACTAATGGAATTCAAATATGAGAAACAGAACAACATTAGAAAAAGATGATACATAAAGTAAATTTCCAATTTGAGGGATGGGAGAAATAGGGTGAGTGGGAGCAGTAGAGAATTCGACTGGACTTCAAGTGCAATGTCAGGCTACAGCACACTGTACCTTTCCTTCATGGGTGCACAAACCGTTTATTTCCTAAGGCTGGGTTTTGGTGTCACCTGCTCTCATTAGGGCTTTAATTGCCCTGGCCCGCATCTCCAGTTCAAGTAATTCCAGCTGCTGTGCTGAAGGCTGAAGACCATCTCCATCAGGATTGGGAGAACCAGCTGATTGACATCTTCCCGTGATGGAGTTCGACAAGCCTAAAATCTCATTTACACTCTTTTCAATGTCCTTTTGTATTTCATCTTCAACACCAGCACGGGTGGTGGTATTTTTCTGTGGTATCACATCTGTGCTGTCCTCTTGGTCATTGTTGTTTTGTTCTATATCACTATCATACGTTTCAGCATTAATGCTCAGGGCATCACTTTCATCTCCAGAACCTGCACCTGATTCAGAAATGCAGATTATTGACCAACTCTACTCATTATATCAATTACCAAAAATAAAAAACACACCTTCCCAAAGAGTTCTGTAAATAAATTATAACTAGAATGTAATAAGAAAACCCAACTATTCTATTACCATTTCAAAACTTCATCTATTACTGAACTAGTAATATTTCACACACAAGCTATTGATATGATCGATTTAAAATTAAATAGATAAAGCAAAGATTTTTACACTGGAGGATTTCATTGGACCAGAAGAGAAGCTGATGGAGTAAGGTGTGATCATTGAATTGTTTACTAACACAACTGTTGGTGAACTAAAAATCCCAGAAGACCACTGCACTACAACACTATTAAAATGTTAAGTTAAATGAATTGTATAAATATTTACATTTGAGTGAATGAATCATGGGTTTGAACAATTGTGCAGGGAGTTCATTAGATTTTGAAATTATAAAAATATTAAAGTGGTAAAAGTTGGTCTAGAGAATAGACAATGGAATACAATGATGCCACTACTCCTCCACCTTCCCCCCTCCCCCCCACCCCCACCCCACACACAATTAAAAGACTATTCCCCTCAATTACAAGCTCCCGAAAATCCAATCGATGATCTCTACGTTACTCGCGGTACAACTATTTTTGATATTCGTTCTTGGTATATGGATGTCACTGGCCAGACCTCCCATCTCGAATTGTCCTAGAAAAGGCAGTTGTGAGGCACTGCAGTCCTGCAGTTATAGCAAAGCCAACAGTTGTTACGAAGAGAGTTTCAGGATTTTGACCCACCACAAGTGAAGCAACACTGATATAGTTCCTAGTCAGGATGCAACTTATAAACCCATGACCTTCACCAGGAAGGAGGACAGGGTGGAGGATGCAGAATGCTACCACCTGTTATTTACTCTAGTAAAGCTTTAAGAAAACTTCAATCTTGCCATGTCAATTCTTTCAACTAGTAACTAGTAGTTGTAATCTCTTTATTAAAGTTCTCAGTCTTTGTGGAGATCACACCTCTGGTATCTCAAGGTTCTGACTGCAGAGTTCTCTTTTAGAGCATTAAAAAAAAATCGACTAATATATTATCTTATGGATTCCTGAATAGAGATAACAAATGTCTTTCTGGAGTTAAAACAATCCCTACATGCCTTTTGTACAACTCATCCGTGCTCACAATAACAAATGGAATGTGAGGTTTGAGAAAATTTGTAGGTCAGGTTGAGGTTCTGGATGTAGGTTTGCTCGCTGAGCTGGAAGGTTCATTTCCAGGCGTTTTGTCACCCCTACTAGGTAACATCTTCAGTGAGCCTCTGGGCGAAGCACTGCTGATGGTTCCTGCTTTCTATGGGTTGGTGATGTCATTTCCTGTTCTTTCTCTCAGGGGGTGATAGATGGGGGCTAACGCGATGTGTTTATTGATAGAGTTCCGGTAGGAATTCCATGCTTCTAGGAATTCTCGTGAGTGTCTCATTCCTAGAAGCATAGCATTCCAACTTGAACTCAATCAACAAACAGATCTAATTAGATCCCATCTACTACCCCTTGAGAAACAGAACAGAAAATGACATCATCAACCCAAAGAAACCCAAACATATAAACAGAAAGCAGGAATCATCAGCAGTGCTTTGCTTAGAGGCCTGAAGATGTTATCTAGTAGGGTGACGAAATGTCTGGAAATGAACCTTCCGTCTCAGCCAACAAACCTACATCAAGAAATGGATTGTGGAAGAAGAGTATGAAGTTCTCTTTGCTGAGGTACCAACAAAAAAAAAGTCTATATTTGTCATTGACATGGATCGCATTGGAACAACATTTCAATTATTTATGACAAAGTAATTTACTGATAACTTGTACACAATTAAGTTCCACAATTTTGTAAGTTATTCATCCATGGGACGTGGATGTCACTGAATACACCAGCATTTACTGCCCAGTGGGCAGCTAGGAGCCGATCATATTCCTGAGAGTCTGGAGTCACATATGGGCAGTTTCCTTCCCTCAAGGACATCAGGGAGCCAGATGGGTTTTTCCAACAATCCACAATGGACACATGGCCAACACTACTCTATTTCAGATTTTTGTTTGCCAAGCAGGAGATAAATCATGTCTCTAGTGACCTACTAAGCAACTGTTATTTAGGATGTATAAACAAGGTGAAACAAAGGTGTGTGAAGATCAAATTCATGAACGAGTGAAGCAAAAAGACATATTTAAACACAAAAGGGGTTTGATTAATACAAGGTTTGACAGACGACAGGCACAATACAGTGCACTGCTGAAATGCTGATGCTTATCAGTTCATCTCAGAAACTCTTAAAGTAACAACTGGGCTTTTCAGAACAAAGTTTATCTCATGTACCCACAAAATTATATTGGTTGATTGTGAGAACATTAACATATCAGTTCTTTTGGGCCACAGGAAAGATAAGTAGATGGTATATTATTTGGATAAAACATATTTGTTAGCTTATTAAACAGATATTTACATGTTTCAGGGAGCTTTAACTTTTGGTTAAACTTATGATAACTAAAGTTGTGCAAATTACTTGGTGAATAGAGAATCAAATGAAGGCACTAAATAGATTCTGATTTTAAGTTTTTTTTATTTTAAATCCAATGGATTAGAGCCATAGAGATGTACAGCATGGAAACAGACCCTTCGGTCCAACCCGTCCATGCCGACCAGATATCCCAACCCAATCTAGTGCCACCTGCCAATATCCAGCCCATATCCCTCCAAACCCTTCCTATTCATATACCCACCCAAATGCCTTTCAACTGTTCCAAGTGTACCAGCCTCCACCACATCCTCTGGCAGCTCATTTCATACATGTGCCACTTTTGCATGAAAAAGCTGCCCCTTAGGTCTCTTTTATATCTTTCCCCTCTCACCCTAAACCTATGCCCTCTAGTTCTGGACTCCCCCACCCCAGGGAAAAGACTTTGTCCATTTATCCTATCCATGCCCCTCATGATTTTATACACCTCTATAAGGTCACCCATCAGCCTCCAACGCTCCAGGGAAAACAGCCCCAGCCTGTTCAGCCTCTCCCTATAGCTCAAATCCTTCAACTCTGGCGAACACATTCAGAACACTCACAGAGTTAGATCAAGATTCGTGACCCAGTAATTAGTACTCCCAAAATAACACTGGCTATCTCTACTTGGATATTCAAGATTGCTAATCTTCTGGATGTCAACTGAAAGAAACGTTTCTGCCCGTACCCATGCAATGCAGAAAAGTAGGAGCAGGCCATTCAGCTTTTGGAACCTGTTCCTCTATTCAATGTGATCATGTGATGTGGCCTAACTCCAAGGGCGGCATGATGGCACAGTGGTTAGCACTGCTGCCTCACAATGCCAGGGTCCCAGGTTCGATTCCTGCCTTGGGAGACTGTCTGTGTGGAGTCTGCACATTTGCCATGTGTCTGCGTGGGTTTCCTCTGGGTGCTCCAGTTTCCTCCCACAGTCCAAAGATGTGCAGGTCAGGTGAATTGGCCATGTTAAGTTGCCCCTAGTGTTAGGTACATTAGTCAGAGGGAAATGGGTCTGGGTGGGTTACTCTTTGGAGGGTCGGTGTGGACTGGTTGGGCTGAAGGGCATGTTTCCACACTGTAGGGAATCTAATCTAATATACCTGCCTTTGGCCCATATCCCTTAATACCCTTGCTCACCAATATATTCAGTTTCTGGTATAAATGAATTCATGATATAACAAATGAAGAAAAGTAGACAAAACTAAATGCCCACTGCACAGAAAGTTTAGCAAGGTATTGCTAAAGCTAAAAATACCTTACATACAATTTGGAGCATTTTAGATTTTTAGAAATCAATAATATGCAGCACTGAGACTATCTGAAAACATTTTTAATACATGAAACTCATCTAAAATCAACAAACAATCTCCGTGTAATTAATACGAATGAATAGTGAAGAACCACTAAATTGAGAATGTCAAGTGCTTCAATTCTTTACAGTTGAGAATGTTCAACAAAATGTGTAACTTCCTGCAATATGTAAAACAGAAGAGGACTATTAACCATCGCACTTGTAAGATTTTGTAACCAGAAAGGTTTCAGCGCACAGGCTTCACTGCTGTTTGTGCAATGAACCAAAACGTATAACTTAACAGCTCCACACCATAATGTGGAGGTGCCTGTGCTGGATCGGGGTGAACAAAGTCAAAAGTCACGTGACACCAGGTTACAGTCCAACATGTTTATTTGAAATCTCTAGCTTTCAGAGCACTGTTCCTGCATCACGTGAAGCCTCAAAGGAGCAGTGCTCCAAAACCTTGAGAATTCAAACAAACCAACTGAACTATAACCTGGTGACATGTGACTTTGGACTTTAAACAGCTTGTGTAAGAATGTGAGGATCAATTAAATAACATACTTCTAAAAAGGTCAAGCACAAAACGTTTGAGGAATTAAAACCAACGTTTGTGACATGGCCCATTATCACTTGATCATGCTGTAAATTTCTAATAAATAACAGCACAATCCTCCAAGATGTTTGATGTAGTTACATCACAGGTGAAGACTATGCTGCTGAAAATAAAAAAGCCTAGATTTAAAGCTGAACTTCAGTGATGTGCGCTGGACACAAACATTAACCTCCAAAACTAATCACAATTGACATCCCCAAAAATCTAGCAAAGCAAGAAGATTCTCCCATTACCGACAAATAAATGCAATTTAGTCAAACTATAGGCAATCTCAATGTTTCTTCACTTGTACTGATTAAAGGAAACAAGTACATGAATGTCCAAAAGACTTTTAATTATGGAATTAAGAGTTTCATTGTTTCTGACCATCAACGGTGACAATCTATACACTTTTGAACTTGGAGAAAGTGAGGACTGCAGATGCTGGAGATCGGAGCTGAAAAATGTGTTGCTGGAAAAGCACAGCAGGTCAGGCAGCATCCAAGGAGCAGGAGAGTCAACGTTTCGGGCATATTCTCCTGCTCCTTGGATGCTGCCTGACCTGCTGCGCTTTTCCAGCAACACATTTTTCAGCTATGCACTTTTGAAGTACTGTACTTAGGGAAGGAAGCTGCTGCCCTTACCTGGTTTGGCCTACCTGTGTAACAAACGTTGGCCTTACCAGCAACATCTATATCCCATGAAATAATAAACTTCGGATACTGTTCGATACAACTCACCAAGACTCCTAAAATTAACTTCCAAATCTTCGCCCTCTCCCACCCAGAAGCGTTAGTACAGCAGACACATGGAAACACCACCATCTGTAAGTTCCTCTCCAAACGACACACATTCTCAACTTGGAAAGATACCACCAATCAATTCTGGAACACCTCCCCGAATATCATACTGGGATTATCGCCACCACGTTAACCTTAGCAGTTCAAGAAACCAATTCACCTTCATATTCTCCAGGGCAATTATGCATTAAAAATTTAGAAAAAAATAAGCTAAAAGGATCCGGCCCCTCAAAAACTCTTCCCTAACTCTTCATTTGCGATCTTTTAATAAATTACACAGTTTATAATGCAACAAAGATCAGAAATCAGAAAGGACGACTGGAATGCAATCCACTGCATATTATCCAAAGTATGCAACATTAAAGAAAAGACTGAAAATGGCACCCTCTAGTGCATGATCTTCATAGGATTTTTAATTTCTCACTTCCTTTTCTTTCTCAGTTTGACGAACAAAATAGCTATTTAAATAATAGTTGAATTAGTAACCCAATTTTGATAAGTGGAACAACTTTATCCCAAAGATTCATGATACTGTAAATAAATGATATCTAATTTGGTAGAAATAAAAGATAAAGTTAATCAAGAACCAAAGCTAATTTAGTTTCCTTGTTCAGATTTCTGACTACTACAATATTAATTCACCTCAAATTCTTTAGGTATGCATTCAAGTTAAGATAAAAAAAAAGTTTTTAAAAAATTAAACACAGCATTGCATTGCCAAGTTAACTCACCCGGTTTCAGTTCAGGAGCCTCTTGTTCATTGCATTCTTTAAAGGAAGATGTGGAATCGACATTGTTATCCTGTCTGGAGAAAAAAAAATCAAAACTTCACAGCGTGTTCTTTTTTCTCAATATATTTAACAATACAGGTGAATAAACAAACTTATAAATCGTTAACATTTACCAAGAGCAAACAAAAACTTCTGAAGACTACTTCTACCATCTTGTGGCCACTTTGAGGTAGTACATGCTACAAAATTTTAGGAAAATGTTACCATAACTACAAGAGGCATCTAACAGAAAAAAAGTATTTCAACATAAATAAAACCAATACAAATTAATAAATATTTAGTGCTTCTACAAAATATTGTCAGAGCACTGTCCAAAATCCCACAGTGCAATTAATAGTTATATCTAATACTTAAGGAGAATGGCAGACAGTCAAAAACATACAGTTCATGAATTAATCTCAATTTTCTATGAGTTTTTCATTTGTTTTTAGAGCCTACACTAAAAAAGACAAATAGGAAAAACAGACAACTGCACGATATTGTTTTAGTTCATGATTGTAATTTCGTCACTTGGTAATACAGAACTCAAGAATTGCTGAAATAGGTAGATATACTTCTGAAGCTTGTCATCTTGCACTGATTAGGACAGAACCACAATACCAAATCTCAAAATTGGCACAAACTTTCAAGAGAGAAAAAAAAAGAACAAAATTCCCTCAAACTTTTGTTCAGTTGTAAAAGACACAACAGGCTTAGTCTTTCATGTTTTTTACATAAGTTGAAAGCTACATACATGCAAATAGCAGACTTTAAATTTGCAAACAATACTCAAATTCACACTGAAGTAAGGAATTAGAACTGCAAAGTGTAGAACAGATATCAGGAAAAATGGCTGGACTTTTTCCAGTGCTGAAATTGGTAGCTTCCTCAGTGGAAATGAAATAGTCGGTATGTAGCTGAGGTGGTGACCAATGAAGCTTTTAAAAATTGTGCAAGTTTTTCAGTGCAAATCCTGACCTGTTCAATGTCTCAATGCATGCTCGTGGAATAGCACTTCATCCAATGATGAGGCACTCTGCAGCCTTCCGGAGTCAACACTGCAATCAACAATTTCAAACTATAAGTACTTGTTGAATTGTTCTGTCATTCGGTTTTTCTGTCTTCCAACTGATCACAGACCTTCCTTCTGTCCCTATTTACCTGTTGCTCAAAATCCATTACGTTTTTAATTTCTTTCTAATTCTGACTAAAGCTCAAACTGAAACCCTAGCTCAGATGTTCTACTGGCCAGACAGACGTTTCTGTCACAAGTCAGGTCCTGCAGCATCCCTGATGTAGCACAGTCCAAGCCAAACAGCTGGAATAAAATTGAAGATTTTGATGGGCAATTATTCCGTGCCTTGAACCTTCCAAAAGTTTTGATTAAAATCAGAACTCGGCCTTTAAACTCTTCGATTTCCCCAACACACTCTCCCTACTAAAACAGATGTTCTTTTGTTTCTTCACCATTGCTTTCCCCTACTCGAGGCCCATTCTCCTCCCCACCTGCAGGACTATAAGCCCCTTCCTTGATTCCGTTACCCAACAGGTAACCTCTCCACCTTCTGGAACCCACAAGTTGCCTCCCCCCTTGCCCTGACCACCCCCCAGGATCTGAGAGGTGGCCCCACCCTGCCCCTGCCAGGGGTCAAAAGCACCCTCTGGTCCCACTGCTTTCCTGGACCCTCTGCCTTACTCGTGGCCTGACAAACGCCTCCCCACTTTCCTCTTCCCCAGACTTTGCTGCTATATCTCCCACCTCAGGAATCCAACACTCCTCTTCTCTTGCTCTCACACTACTTTTTCTTCCTCCAGTCCCACCATCTCTTTCAGGACCCGCATGCTCTTGCCACCCTGCTCTTTCCTGGTATCCCCCCACCCCTCAATGCCATCTATACATATCATCACCCCTCTTCCGCCACATTGGGGCACCCCTGCCACAAACACACAGAGAGAAACATCCTTCCCCTGACACCTTAATGAGACCCCCCCCCCCAAACATTCCACTCCCCCCCCCCAAACATTCCACTTCCCCCCCCCCCAAACATTCCACTTCCCCCCCCCCAAACATTCCACTCCCCCCCCCCCCCCCAAACATTCCACTCCCCCCCCCCCCAAACATTCCACTCCCCCCCCCCCCCCCCACCCCCCAAAGCCAATATCCAGCTCTGCACTGTGGATACAGCCTCCACATCCCTCCATTTGCATCTCCTTCTGGATCCCAACAACCTTCTCTCTGCATTGGTTCACATTGTTCTTGCACACACTTAAGTATTCATAACACAGGATCACTTAGCTGGCATTACCACCTTGCGCATCACAACGTATCCATCACAACGTGCCTCTCTGGTACATACACTTTGATAGGATCTTTCAAACTCACTGCCTGCATTGCTGAACATTCAAATCACAATACATTGCAATTATTGCCATACAAGAAAGGGGCACAGTCTACAAGCACCCAGTTGTATTTAAGATACACTCTGCATGATAATCCTTACAATGCCCACGGGGAATTAATTACTAATTCATTTCACCACGGAACTCACAGGCAATGGAAAGAGTAGACAACAATAATTCCCAATCTAAAAGTGAGCCCCAGGAGACCCCAGCTTGCTTCTTAGTCAGAGGTGTAGAGCAGAGATACAGACCACTTGATCCAACCAAGTTTCCCAAACTAAACTAGTCACAATTGCTTGCCTTTGCCCCATAGCCTGCTAGGATCGAGCCTAGCAGGGTAGCGTTAGTGGGCCCTCAGTGTCTGCAGTGGCAGTGAGAGCAGGCAGTCCGAAGTCTCCTGGCAACAGCCCAGCATGGCTAGCACTTGAGAAGGATAGCAATGTTGAACTTCTACCTTTATTTCTTTGTTTTTCTACATTGTACCTAAGATTTTGTAACTGGGTCTGAAAGATGGCAGCAGGAATGGTGACACTGTACATTTTTCACTGTAATCCTTTATCCCAATACTTGAGTACACGTGACAGTAAAATCCAATTCCTATTTACGTACCTGTCCACGTCTTTTAGATGTTGTACTGTACCTGCATCTACCACTTCCTCTGGCAGTTCATTCCACACATGACCCACCCTATGACCTCTATCTTGTCCAGCACTCCCTGACAGTTCAGGGCATGCTGCCTGGGTAGCAATCACCTGAAGCCCCACTAGTATCCTTACATATGGATGAGGAAGGACACCATTTCAACTGGGACAACACATCCATCCTAGGTCAAGCCAAACAGGCATGCACGAGAATTCCTAGAAGCATGGCATTCCAGATGGGAATCTATCAACAAACACATCGACTTGGATCCTATTTACTGCTCCCTGAGAAAAAGGTCAGGAAATGGCATCACCAACAGAAGGAAACGCAAACACAAATAGAAATGGCACAGGCTACACCACCAGTGCTTCATCCAGAGGCTCACTGATTATGTTACCTCACTGAGGAAAAGTCTGAAAACGAACCTTCCTGCTCAGAGAGCAAATCTACATCCATTGTTTACTGTATCACATCTCCATAACACTGGATTCCTTTGGCTGTAAATTCTGTAAGTATGATCGTAACCTCCACAACCACCTGATGAAGGAGTGGCACTCCAAAAGCTACTGCTTCCAAATAAACCTGTTGGACTATAGCCTGGCGTTGTGCGATTTTTAACCATGATTAAAAACTAAGTACAAAGTGTTTTATCTTTCCAAAACAGTTGAGAATGTCAAGTTTTTAAAAAAGTAAACACGACATGCTAGCTTGCCCAGGTGCTTTGAAGTGAAATAATTCATGATTCCCAACACCGCAAAGCATCTGATTTTGGTTCTGCAAAGTAATCTCTTCTTGCAAAGCAAAAAGAAAAAAGCTGACAACTAAAAATCATTCGAATCACTAAATTGAAACACCTCGCTAACAAATCAAATGCATCAAAGACAAGAATTTACAGAAAGACTCACTTATTCTTCACAAAGAATAGAAACATCAATGTATATGGGTGCATATGAAATGAAAGGAGGCCATCCTGTAATTACATTGTTTATATTAAAAATCTGAACATATGAATTTATAATGGCAAAATATTATTTTAAATAACACTGATGCATGATCATTAAAAAGATAGCGAAGTGAGTAATTTGAACAAGCACAATAATGTGTTTCACATGGAGATTTCTAAATTGAACAAATGCAATTTTACAGAAGGTTTAAGACCTAACATTTATCTTTGTTTCCCATTGCACTTTCAAAAAAAATCCACAATATTTGTGAACGATCAACTAAGATTCCAACATTTGCAGAACATTACAGAAGTAAAGGCCATTCTTTGACACATATCCTAGTGTTCTCATTGTAGCATCGAACCAAAATGTCCACTCAGCACTCCTGGCTGGAGCTGCGTGCAAATGCCTTATCTTTTGCAGGGACGTGCTGGACTCCATCATCGAGGATAGGGACATTTTTTGCAGCTTTCTCTTCAAGCAAGTTGTTTAACTGTCTACTATTGCACACAACTGAATGTGGCAGGATATATAGATCTTACATCTGAACCTTTGGCTGTGACAGTGCTTAGTTGTATCTTGTGCTGAGTATGCTGTTCAGCACATGCGTGCACACACACACACAAAACTGGTAGCTTCACCAGTTTGACAGATCACTTTTAGATATGCATATAGCAGCAGTAAGCATTCGCTCTTGCAGTCTTCATTCAATTAGACTTGGTGCTGTGATTTGGCCTGGGGAATGATAAGTTCAGGCTTTTGTTTGACAAGTCTGTGGGACTGCGTTCCCAATTTTGGTGTAGGCCCCTAAAATAGTAGTAAGAAGAATGTGGTAGGGTTGACAGGGCTGGAAGTAGTTTGTCATTTCCAGTTGATTATTTAATGCTAAATGGTCCATCTGGCCTCACTCTCTTCATCAGACTTTGAAGCAGTTGCACAGTATACAGTATTATACTCAGCTAATTCAAACAGTATGAAAGTGTTCGGTTGGATATCAAAAAATAAGCTGAAGGTACCAGATATTGCAAAGGCACCGATCTTTACACCGCTGAAGCTAGATGCCAGCTCACGGACACCTCCTCCTACGGCTCCCTTGACCATGACGCCACCTCCCACCACCACCATCATCTCCCAGACCATCCATAACCTCATCACCTCAGGGGATCGCCCATCCACCGCCCTCCAACCTCATAGTCCCACAACCCCGCACCACCCGTTTCTACCACCTGCCCAAAATCCACAGCCTGCTTCTGCCCCACCGAACTCATCTCTGCATACATCGACACTGTCCTGTACCCCTTAGTCCAAGAACTCTCCACCTACGTTCAGGACACCACCCACGCCCTCCACGATTTTCACTTCCCCGGCCCCCAACGCCTTATCTTCACGATGGATATCCAGTCCCTACACACTTTCATCCCCCATCACGAAGGGCTCCAAGCCCTCCGCTTCTTCCTCTCCCGCCGACCCAACCAGTACCCTTCCACTGACACCCTCCTCCGACTGACTGAACTGGTCCTCACTCTTAACAACTTCTCCTTCCAATCCTCCCACTTCCTCCAAACCAAAGGAGTAGCCATGGGCATGCGCATAGGCCCCAGCTATGCCTGCTTCTTTGTCGGATATGTGGAACAGTCTATCTTCCACAGCTACACTGGCACCACCCCCACCTTTTCCTCCGCTATATCGATTATTGTACTGGCGCTACCAAGTGCTCCCACGAGGAGGTTGAACAGTTCATCCACTTTACCAACACCTTCCATCCTGACCTCAAATTTACCTGGACCGTCTCAGACTCCTCCCTCCCCTTCCTAGACCTCTCCATTTCTATCTCGGGTGACCGACTCAACACGGACATTTACTACAAACCGACCGACTCCCACAGCTACCTAGACTACACCTCCTCCCACCCTGCCCCCTGTAAAAACGCCATCCCATATTCCCAATTCCTTCGCCTCCGCCACATCTGCTCCTAGGAGGACCAAATCCACTTCCGAACAACCCAAATGGCCTCCTTCTTCAAAGACCGCAATTTCCCCTCCGACGTGGTCGACGATGCTCGACGATGCTCTCCACCGCATCTCCTCCACTTCCCGCACCTCCACCCTTAAACCCCGCCCCTCCAATCGCCACCAGGACAGAACCCCACTGGTCCTCACCTACAACCCCACCAATCTCCGGATACATCGTATCATCCTCCATAATTTCCGCCACCTCCAGACAGACCCCACCACCAGGGATATATTTCCCTCTCCACCCCTATCAGCATTCAGGAGAGACCACTCCCTCCGCGACTACCTCATCAGGTCCACACACCCCCACCAACCCAACCTCCACTCCCGCCACCTTCGCCTGCAACCGCAAGAAGTGCAAAACTTGCACCCACACCTCCCCCCTCACTTCCCTCCAAGGCCCCAATGGATCCTTCCATATCCGTCGCAAATTCACCTGCATCTCCACACACATCATTTACTGTATCTGTTGCACCTGATGTAGTCTCCTCTACATTGGGGAGACAGGTCGCCTACTTGCGGAACGTTTCAGGAAACACCTCTGGGACACCCGCACCAACCAACCCAACCGCCCCGTCGTTGAACACTTTAACTCCCCCTTCCACTCTGCAAAGTCCTTGGCCTCATCCATCGCCAGACCCTGACCACACGATGCCTGGAGGAAGAGCGCCTCATCTTCCTCCTAGGACCCTCCAACCACATGGGATGAATGTAGGATTTCTTCAGCTTCCTCATTTCCCCTCCCCCCGCCTTACCTCAGTCCAAACCCTCGAATTCAGCACCACCCTCTTGACCTGCAATCTTTTTCCTGACCTCTCCGCCCCCGCCCCCACCCCCTCTCCGGCCTATCACTCTCACACTAACCTCCTTCCACCTATCGTATTCCCAGCGCCCCTCCCCAAAATTCCCTCCCCCCTACCCTTTATCTCAGCCCGCTTGGCACACCAGCCTCATTCCTGAAGAAGGGCTTATGCCCGAAACATCGATTCTCCTACTCCTTGGATGCTGCCTGGCCTGCTGTGTTTTTCCAGCACGACATTTTTCAACAATTGCAAAGGCCCCGGCAGCATTTTGTCAGTAGCACTGATGACTTACGCTCCAGAATTAGTCAAGCTTTTCCAATACAGTTACATCACTAGCATCCACCTGGCAGTGTGAAAAATTATTCTCTCATGCCCAAACCACAATTTATGCTAATGATAAGAAATAATAGACAACAATGTATTGAAGCATGTTGACAATAGCAAGCTAGCTGGAGAGGCAAAGCTTTGAAGAGGACAAAGAGATACAGACAAGAAAAGGAAACACAGGATAAGAGGTGGCAGACAATGTGGGCAAGTGTGCAGTTATTCACGCTCATAATAAGAAAACTTTAAGCTTGGCAGAAATAAGGATGCAGTCTAGATTGCATAATCTCAGGACAGGCAACGACCTAGTGGTGTCATCATTGGACTATTAATCCAGGGATCAAGGCAACATTCTGGGGACCTGGGTTCAAACACCATTTTGGGAGATGGTGGAATGTGAATTCAGTAAAAAAAAAACTCTTGAAATAAAAATCTGATGATGACAACGAAACCACTGTCAAATGCCATCCCGTATTCCCAATTCCTCCGCCGTACCTTCTTCCAGGAGGACCAGTTCCACCATTTTTATTCCTGATGAAGGGCTTTTGCCCGAAACGTCGATTTCAAAGCTACTTGGATGCTGCCTGAACTGCTGTGCTCTTCCAGCACCACTAATTCAGAATCTGGTTTGCAGCATCTGCAGTCATTGTTTTTACCTCACAGAACACACCAGATAGCCTCCTTCTTTAGAGACCACAATCTCCCTTCCCACGTGGTTAAAGATGCCCTCCAATGCATCTCGTCCACATCCCGCACCTCCGCCCTCCAACCGTACCAAGGACAGAGCCCCTCTGGTGCTCACCTTCCACCCTACCAACCTTCGCATAAACTGCATCATCCACCGACATTTCCGCCACTTCCAAACGGACCCCACCACCAGAGGGATATTTCCCTCCCCACCCGTTTCCGCAAAGACCATTACCTCCGTGACTACCTGGTCAGGTCCACGCCCCCCCCAACAACTCACCTTCCCTTCCTGGCACTTTCCCCTGCCACCGTAGGAATCGCAAAACCTGTGCCCACATCTCCTCCCTCATCTCCATCCAATGCCCCAAAGGAACCTTCCACATCCATCAAAGTTTCACCTGCACATCCACCAATATCATTTATTGTATCCGTTGCTCCCGATGCGGTCTCCTCTACATTGGGGAGACTGGACGCCTCCTTGCAGAGTGCTTTAGGGAACATCTCCGTGACACCCGCACCAATCAACCCCACTGCCCTGTGGCCCAACATTTCAACTCCCTCTCCCACTCTGCCGCGGACATGCAGGTCCTGGGCCTCCTTCACCACCGCTCCCTCACCACCAGATGCCTGGAGGAAGAACGCCTCATCTTTCGCCTTGGAACACTTCAACCCCAGGGCATTAATGTGGACTTCACCAGTTTCCTCATTTCCCCTCCCACCACCTCACCCCAGTTCCAACCTTCCAGCTCAAGACCATCCCCATGACCTGTCCTACCTGCCTATCTTCCTTTCCAACTATCCACTCCACCCTCCTCTCTGACTTATCACCTTCACCACCACCCCCGTTCACCTATTGCACTCTATGCTATTTTCTCCCACCCCCCTCTCTTTTATCTCTCCACCCTGCAGGCTTCCTGCCTCTATTCCTGATGAAGGGCTTTTGCCCGAAATGTTGATTTTCCTGCTCCTTGGCAAAAGCCCTTCATCAGGAATAGAGGCAGGAAGCCTGCTGGGTGGAGAGATAAAAGAGGGGGTGTGGGAGAAAATAGCATAGAGTACATAGCATGCGATTTTGAGCTGTGACATCAGTTAGCTGCATGTTCATGTTCATGCCAAAATATGCTAAAATTTCTCAGCACTACCCAATAGACTGCATAAGGTAAATAACAACCATAACTTGCACCGAAGTCTTCTGTTGGCTTGAGAAAGTCTATAGCCTTAAAACTTGTCTTTAAACATTTAGACTAAAATGTAATGCTGAATTATAGAACACATTTACTGCACTAGAAAATAGACAGGCAGGAAGGCTCAGAAAAAGGGGGGAATCTCAAGGAATGCAGAAGATAGGGACATCTGGGCTCACCAAGTGATAACAGGATGCTGCAAGGCAATTAAGGACATTTGCCTTAGCATCAGTGAATCTGTGTGAAAGGACACCAAGTGATAACATTCACAGCCGTTCCCTTTGAAATTAATGACAGTGTTTGAATCGGACCCTGAAATGAAACTTGGTACTATCAAAAGCTTTGTAATTAACGGATGGATCTTGTCCACTATAATGGATTCTTATTACCCTTTGCAGGCAGGGCAGATATAGAGAGAAAGAAAAAATCTTTGCTGACTGGAGAATTCAAAAGGACACTTGAGAGAGAGACCATTTTAGTGCTGAGGCTGTTGAATCCAGTAGAAAATTAACTTTTAGTGCTTATCTGCTTTGGATCAAATGTAATTGCATTTTGAGACGTTTTGATGATTTTGAGTAGCCATTACTAGTTATGAAGTGCAAAGTCTGTAAAAGGAAATATTGATAAAGCTTTAACTTACTTGCTGTTTTTACAGGCCTTACAGACTGCCCCACTGTCAATTCTAATTAATCAGATTTTATGTCTTATTTGAATTTGAATCACAAACTTGAAAAGAAGGCATGTTTAATTTGAGACTAATTGATCATTTTAAATACAGCCTTGCAATAACATTTCAGCCTCAGGTACAGAATGATTCTGTGCTTAAGATAAAAAAAAGGAATCTGCTCGCAGCTTAAAAGTATTCTAAACCTAACATTGAAGAGATTCTGACACAATCTGTTGGGAAGCCATTTTATGGTTAAAAGTTTGCCTTCCTTGCTAAGGAGCCATTTCGTAAAATAATGGTATCAGACATGCGAGCTGTGCAAGGTTACTTTATGACATCTCCACACTTAATTTAGACTGGTATTTCTTTATAGGAACTTATCTCGCCACAAACAGCTAACTCAGCTGGATTTCTCTTTCCCGCCTGATTGATAGCTGAAGGCCTGGAGGAGTGATCAGTCAAGCAGACACAGACCTGTCAATTAACTTTTCTTCCTTACGAATTATTGTCTTTCACTGTTATCTGTCTAATTAAGAACATGCAATGTTTTTGTAAACTTTTGTATAAAGGAAGCCACTTTGTATCAGTACATCGGAATAGCCTGCTAGGGCACTTGAAGAGCTGGTACCCTACACTCCTAGGTTATTAGAACCTAGTTAGTTTAGCTTATAGGTATCAGTATCATGTTGTAACAGTGATGCTATTAGTGAATAAAGGGGATGACTAAAATTAAACTAAACTGTAAGAGGTTTTTATTCCAGACTTCTAAAGAGTACAGTCTCCGGGACAAACCAACAGAGAGGCTTTACAGGTCTGAGTCCACAAGGGATTCCCTGGGCTGTCTCAAATCTGTACTTTAACAGGCTTGTGAAGTCACATTTTAGCACCGAGCCTATATTCAAGGGTTATAAAAGATAATATACATAGGAACAGCAGTAGACCATTCAGCCCTTGAACCTGCTCCACTATACACATGGCTGATTTGTAGCCTAACTCCACATACCTGCCTTTGGCACATACCCCTTAATACTTTTACTTTCCAAACATTTAACTTAAATTTAAAATTAACAACTGATCCAAAATCCATGGCCATTTGTGGAAGAGAGTTCCAAACATCAGCTGGCCCCTGTGTGTAGAAGGGCTTCCTAACATCTCTCCTGAATGGTCTGGCCCCAATTCTCAGACTCTAGAATCCCCAATCAGTGAAATTAGTTCATCTACGCTGTCTTTTCCTGTAAGTATCATAGAATGCCTACATTGTGGAAGCTGGCCATTCAGCCCAATGAATCCACACCAACCCTCCGAAGAGCTTTGAACTCAGGTCCCTGGCACTACGAGGCAGCAGTGCTAACCATTGAGGCACTGTGCCAGCCGGAACCTTTTGATAGATCATCCTGAACCTTCTAAATTCTCAAAAGAACAGGTCTAAAATTTGTGTAATCTCTCTTCACAATTTATCCCCTGAAATCATAGAACATAGGACATTACAGCACAGGACAGGCCCTTCGGCCCTCAATGTTGCACCAACCTTAAGTCCAGGCATCATCCTGGTAAACTTATATTGTACTCCCTCCAAGGCTAACGTACCCTTTGTAAGGTGTGGTACCCAGATCTCATCTCACTGAAACATACAAGATTTTGAAGGGACTACACAGGGAACATTGTAATTTCATTCATTTACATTTTTTAAAATTACATCTTTAACTGTTTAACAGAAAAATAAATCAAGGGATTACATTTGTTCACTGCAGCAACTTCAAGAATCAAACTTAGAATATTGAAAACTTCAGAACTCTACTTACTGACTTTCCGTTTCCAATTTCTTCTTGTACCTATCATTCTCTCCCACTTCCTCTTCAGTATCAGATGAACCAAGGTCTTCACCTGGAATAAAAACATTGTTTCAAATATTGCAATATAAGTTTCCGAACCTGGAACGATGTTGGAATATTTAAAATTTGAATTTAGAAATATAAAATTTCTGCTGTCAGACTTAGTAATCCTTATCCAAATACAAAGCATATAGAGATCAGAGATTTAACATTAGTATGACATGAATCATTTATTAATTATTTCAATGTTAGAACATAGAATGGTACAGTATAGTAATAAGCCCTTTGGCCCACTATGATGTCATTCTAAACTCCTCCCATCGCCTGGACGAGGCCCATATCCCTTCCATTCCTTGCTTGCTCACGTGGCTGTCTAAATGCCTCTTCAACTTTGCTCACACATCTGCTTCTCTGACTTCCCTTGGCAGAGAGTTCCAGGCACCTACTAGCCTCTGTGTAAAAAAATACTTTCCTCATACATCTCCTTTAAACTTTTCTCTTCTCACCTTAAACCTCTGGCTCCTAGTATTTGACATTACCACCCTGGAAAATGACTGACTCTCCAACCTATCCATGCCTTCCAATTTTACATCTATTCCCCTCTATCACGTCGCCACTCAACTTCCAACACTCCAGAGAAAACAATTCAAGTTAGTCCAACCTCTCCTTTTTGCTATACACTTCAATCCAGATAATATCGGGGAAGTCTGTTTTGCATCCTCTCCAAAGCTTCCACATCTTCCAATAATGTGGCAACCAGAACTGCACGGCTACTCCCAATGTGGCCTGACTAAAGTCTTACATTGCTGGAACAAGTTTATTATTAGGTTTTTGTCATGTCAACATCTTTAATTCTTTGTCAAGTCATTTCAATCATCAGGATGGTTCCCATAAAGGCTTGATCGTCAATTCTTTTTTAAAAAGTCAATATGACATATTAGCACTTCAAATATTTAGTAGAAATAACCCCCAAAACAAAAGTCTTTCCTCATATTAGTTTAACTTTAAGGTTTCAGACTGGTGAATTTATCCATGGCATTCGTATTCTTTCTACACTGGGGCCAAGGTAGAAAGATTGAAAACCACTTTGATGTAAAGAAAAATACCCTGTATGTTGGCAGTGTATTACATTTTAGGCAAAAGTGAGGACTGCAGATGCTGGAAATCAGAGTCTAGATTAGAGTGGTGCTGGAAAAGCACAGCAGGTCAGGCAGCATCCGAGCAGCAGGAAAATCGACGTTTCAGGCAAAAGCCCTTCATCAGATGAAAAATGCAATAACTCCCTTTATGGTGAAAAGTGACTTGCAGTCAGATACATAGGGCACAGTTTAATCTCTCAATTTATTCTAATATTGAAATGTTATACTTAATGTGAATGTTTCAGTCTATAAACTGTTAAAGCAGCCTGATTGCTTCTTATGCCTAACTTCACCTGGAAAAGAGAATACAATCTGTTCCAGCTGTGACACAGTATGGACATATATCCCAACACTGATATAGCAGCACTCGCTAAACCAGTTATGACCCTCCGAGGGTGGCAGCCTTGATCTTCGAAACTTTCACTGAACATGGAGTCTTGAAGATTTCAAGAAATGGGGTTGTGACTATTTCCTTTGACAGCCTGTTCCAACGGGGGATTGTACTTCTCTGGAAGAAAGAATGTTAACGCAATGTCTCCAAACAAGTGACCTTTGTAGTTTCTGTGGATGGTACCTTATGTTTTGACTTTGTCAGACAGCATCAGATGCTGGTGTCTGTCAATTCCCATTGATCTATTCCAAACTTTATATAGCACAGTTAGTCTATTTGTTTCTCCCCTGTTCTTTGCCATCATGATTTCCATTGCCAATCTTTGAACGTGAAACCAGCGCAATCCCTCATACTGATTCCAGTAATCTTATTTCTAAGTCTAACCAAAGATCCTATGCACAGCTACCATCTTAGGAAATACACCTCACCTACTGGGCGGCATGGTGGCTCAGTGATTAGCACTGTTACCTCACAGCACCAGGGTCTCAGGTTCGATTCCAGCCTCAGGCGACTGTCTGTGTGGAGTTTGCACATTCTCCCCGTGTGGGTGTGGGTTTTCTCCGGGTGCTCTGGTTTCCTCCCACAGTCCAAAAATGTGCAGGTCATGTTAATTTGCCCATAGTGTTAGGTGCATTAGTCAGAGGGAAATGGGTCCGAGTGGATTACTCTTTGGAGGGTTGGTGTGGACTTGTTGGGCCGAACAGCCTGCTTCCACACTGTAGGGAATCTAATCTAATCTACTACTTCACAACATTTAGTGATTTTGTTTTCTGTACGCTTTTCCTTCTTAGAATGTTTCATCCCATACAAACATCCATATTATTCATATGCCATGAGTTTAGGCCTCACCTGCTCAACATTTCCTAAAAGACAAACTCCTCTGGTGAACCTATTATAAATTGCTTCCAATGCGAGTAAGGAATCAAAACTGTATGTACTGTTCTGATATGGTCTCATCAGTTCCTATACAGTTGAAGCAAGACTTCTTACATTTAAATTCCATTCCGCCTTTTCATAAGGGCTAATGTACAAAGTTGTACAACATTACAAATTGTTGATCCACACTGCAAATTGTTTTCTGGCCAACATTATGTCCTCTTCCACTGAAGAAGCAGAAAGACTACTTCTTACCTTCAATAATTTGGAGAAGTTTCTTATCAGACAAAAGCGTCAGTTGCTCCAAGCAGAGAGCTTTAATTTCTTCCACAGAGCAGTTCTGCTGGAAACAAGCAGAAGTATTGCAAAAAATAATCCCCTCTCATAAGCCAGGCAAACAGGTCATAAGATGCAGTTATTAAACATTACAAATAAGGCGATTTAATAAGTTAGCCCATTATTAATTGAGCTCATTTAATTGCTCATAAGAGAAATCACCAATGTGAGGCAAAAATCCACTGAACATGAAAAGAGTGATTTAGCCAAATGGGAGCAGTTAGCCAGTGGTCTAGATTTAAGGCCACTTTATGGACACGTCCAGTTAGCTTCTGAGGTTCTGCGTTCTGTTTTCTTTTCCAAGTTTTGAACAACTTCAGACATCAACTAACACTATGCAAAATTGATTCCAGATGAGTACAGTATCCTATGTTCCTGTCTTCCCAGTCTATTCCCATATGTATTTTTCCAGATCTATCTGAACATTATTGCAGCTAGATTATCAAGTCATATTACGAAGATAAGCTGTTAAAATTTAATCTATAACTTAAAGTAGGAATTAAAATAAGATTAACTGGATCATAATACCTATCGCATACATTTTTAAACAACCAAAGCAGCTGCTTGGCCATAAAAAGCCCATTTTTCATTTACACCCTTACGAAAAACATCAAGTTTTACTCAAACAGGTTTTTTAATTGTGTTAAAGGCCATACAATAATATATTAAGTGATCCTTTATTGTTACACAGTACCTTTAAAATATCTGGGAGCATTTTCTGAAGCTTGCTCTCCCCTATGACTCTGAAGCACTGCTCTAACATTTCTTTCCTGTCAGAGATATAGCAACTGATTGGCTTCAAGGCAATGCTGAGGTCAAGGCCTCCTTCTTCCAAGTCACTGGTCTCATTGGTCACCTCCTTTTCTGAAGCAATTCTTCCTGACTTTAAGGACATAAAACTGTTACAGAATTTCAACCAGAAAAACATTATGCATACAGAAAACCGAACTAGAAATCTAAAATAAATGACTCCACACATTATGGATAGGGACATGCAAATCGGAAGATTGCACAAAACTGACAGATGAATATTAAAGCTTTAATTTACTCATTGCTTTAATTCAAATTTAACCTTCATGAAGCTAGAGAAGTGATTGCTGGGCCTCTTGCTGAGATACTTGTATCATCGATAGTCAGAGGTGAGGTGTCAGAAGACTGGAGGTTGGCAAACTCGGTGCCACTGTTTAAGAAGGGCAGTAAAGACAAGCCAGGGAACTATAGACCGGTGAGCCTGACCTCAGTGTTGGGCAAGTTGTTGAAGGGAATCCTGAGGGACAGGATGTACATGTATTTGAAAAGGCAAGGACTGATTAGGGATAGTTAATGTGGCTTTGTGCATGGGAAATCATGTCTCACAAACTTGATTGAGTTTTTTGAAAATGTAACTAAGACAACTGATGAGGGCAGAGCAGTAGATGTGATCTATATGGACTTCAGTAAGGCATTCGACAAGCACCCTAATGGGAGACTGATTAGCAAGGTTAGATCTCATGGAATAAAGGGAGAAGTAGTCATTTAGATACAGAACTGACTCAAAGGTAGAAGACAGAGGGTGGTGGTGGAGGGTTGTTTTTCAGACTGGAGGCCTGATACCAGTGGAGTGGCACAAGGATCGGGTGCTAGGTCCTCTACTTTTTGTCATTTACAAAATGTGAGCATAAGAGGTACAGTTAGTAAGCTTGCAGATGACACCAAAATTTGAGGTGTAGTGGACAGCGAAGAGGGTTACGTCAGATTACAACAGGATCTGGACCAGATGGGCCAATGGGCTGAGAAGTGGCAGATGGAGTTTAATTCGGATAAATGCGAGGTGCTGCATTTTGGGAAAGCAAATCTTAGCAGGACTTATACACTTAATGGTAAGGTCCTAGGGAGTGTTGCTGAACAAAGAGACCTTGGAGTGCAGGTTCATAGCTCCTTGAAAGTGGAGTCGCAGGTAGATAAGATAGTGAAGGTGGTGTTTGGTATGCTTTCCTTTATTGGTCAGAGTATTGAGTACAGGAGTTGGGAGGTCATGTTGCGGCTGTACAGGACTTTAGTTAGGCCACTGTTGGAATACTGCGCGCAATTCTGGTCTCCTTCCTATCGGAAAGATGTTGTGAAACTTTGAAAGGGTTAAAAAAAGATTAACAAGAATGTTGCCAGGGTTGGACGATTTGAGCTATAGAGAGAGACTGAACAGGCTGGGGCTGTTTTCCCTAGAGCATTGGAGGCTGACCTTATAGAGGTTTACAAAATTATGTGGGACATGGATAGGATAAATAGACAAAGTCTTTTCCCTGGGGTTGGGGAGTCCAGAACTAGAGGACATGTGTTTAGGGTGAGAGGGGAATGATATAAAAGAGACCTAAGGGGCAACGTTTTCACGCAGAGGGTGGTACGTGTATGGAATGAGCTGCCAGAGGATGTGGTGGAGGCTGGTACAATTGCAACATTTGAGAGACATTTGGATGGGTATATGAATAGGAAGGGTTTGGAGGGATATGGGCTGGGTGCTGGCAGGTGGGACTAGATTGGGTTGGGATATCTGGTCGGCATGGACGGGTTGGACCGAAGGGTCTGTTTCCATGCTGTACATCTCTATGACTCTATGACTAAATGATAAAACAAAATGACTTTCTGAAGTATAAAAGCATCTAAACCTCCCATTTATTCTGCATGGGCTCCTTGATTTATGAATGCTTACATTCTGAGACAGGGTGCAATTTTAACGCTGTGACAAACCTTTCCTGTACTTATGAATGACTCCTTTACATTGTGCTGCACTGTGATCCAACTTGCATACAAATCAACCTGTGAATGAACTCTAGACCGTGCAGCAACCGGTACCTGTTTGCAACTGAGGGACGGCTTGTACAGTATACTGGGTAGAAAGTTTACCTGTAACCCTGACAGGCAGTCCCTGGTATGTGAACAGATTGCATTTTAGAATTTATTGGCAAGTCACTTTGTACACAAGTCAGGACACAGGTTGGGAAAATATAAAACAGCCATTCCTAAGTGCTGTAATTTGGTAAAGCAAACAAGGGCAGGACTTATACAATAAAAAGTAGGGCTTTGGATAGTGTTGTAGAACAGAGAGACCTAAGGGTTCAGGTTCATAATTCTGTGAAGTTTGCATCATTTATAGAGGGGGGGGGGGCCTAGACTGGGAGAGCGGGTGGGGGATGGTCTCCCCGCCGATCCCCATCCCCCCCCTTTCCCCGGGGGAGCCCACCTCTACGGTCCCTGTCCCGGTTCCGGTCTCGGTGCTGCTCCATCTCCTCTCGCTGTGACTCTCCTCCCCGCGGCTCCGTTTACGTTTCTTCTCCTTCGCCGACTTCTTCCCCGCCATGGCGGACAATCGCGTCACTTCCGGATACGCTGCCCCCGCCCCCTTACCTTCCCTTCCCTTCCCTCGGAGCCCCGCCCCTTCCCTTCCTTCGGAGCCCCGCCCTTCCCGCTGAACCCCGCCCCCTTCCCCTTCACTCGGAACCCCGCCCCTTCCCGCTGAACCCCGCCCCCTTCCCCTTCACTCCGAGCCCCGCCCCCTTTACCCCTGAGCCCCGCACCCTTCCTTCAGAGCCCCGCCCCCTTCCCTCGGAGTCCCGCCCCCTTTCCTCTGAGCCCCGCCCCCTTTCCTCTGAGCCCCCATCCCTTCCCTCTGCGCCCCGCCCCGCCCCTTCCCTCGGAGCCCCGCCCCTTCACTCTGAACCCCGCCCCCTTCCCTTCCCCGGGAGCCCCGCCCCTTCTCTCTGAACCCCGCCCCCTTCCCTTCCCTCGGAGCCCCGCCCCTTCCCTCTGAACCCCGCCCCCTTCCCTTCCCTCGGAGCCCCGCCCCTTCCCTCTGAACCCCGCCCCCTTCCCTTCCCTCGGAGCCCCGCCCCTTCCCTCTGAACCCCGCCCCCTTCCCTTCCCTCGGAGCCCCAGAGACAATCGGCAAACTGACCCCTGTCCCCCCCACTCCCTCCCCCTCCCCATGTCCAGGAGGAGACAATCTTACAAACTTATTCAGCATCCAGGGGAGAACAATCCAGAGACTGACTCCGTGACCACCTTGTTGTCCGGACATTGCTGGGAGTCAGCGAGGAAGGTTTGGGGGTTTGGGGGGGGTGGGGGGTGTTGAAACCTCGTAGTAACAGGCTGGCACACTTACCCCGCTTCATCACAGGTTACTGACATTACAGTGGTTTGATGGAGTGGATTGTGACTGCTTCCAGTTAAATGATCGTTTGTAAATGACCCTATGGAGCAGGTAGATTGCAGTTTAGTGCATTTTTGCAATGGAACCAGAGTAGCAGGTAATTGACTGTGATTTTTTTTAAACCAGAGGGAGCTTTACTTCGGTAAAAACAATGACTGCAGATGCTGGAAATCAGATTCTGGATTAGTGGTGCTGGAAGAGCACAGCAATTCAGGCAACATCCAAGTATCTTCGAAATTGACATTTCGGGCAAAAGCCCTTAGGACCCAGTGGAGAGGGTAAGACCCACTCAAATAAAGGAATCCAAGTATGATCCTCGCAGAGCCATTAAGACAGCCAAGGACCCCGATACCGATCTAAACTAGAGATCCAGACCGACACCCGGTGACTATGGCAAGGACTGAATGACATCAGAGGTTCTAAAAGAGACAGTGCAAGATAGCAGAATGACACATCCCTCCCAGAACATCTCAACGCCGTCTATGCTCGCTTTGAGCAGAATTTCGACTGAGAGGTAATGCCTATTCTGACAAGTACCTATGAACCTATCCCAACAGTCATCGCATAAGAGGTCAGATCAGTTTTTCTTCATATGAATCCAAGGAAAGCGATGGGACCAGACAGAGTATCAGGCCAAACACTCAGAGCATGCGCAGATCAACTGGCAGAGGTCTTCTCAGACGTCTTCAACTTCTCCCTGCAGCAGGTCACTGTCCCTGCCTGTTTCAAGAGGCCAACATCATCCCTGTGCCGAAGAAGGCTCATGCAGCGTGTCTCAATGACTACTGCCCAGTGGCCCTAACTTCGGTGGTCATGAAGTGCTTTGAAAGGCTAGTCATGGCATTATTCAACCCCAGCCTCTCCACTACTCTTGATCCAATCCAATCTGCCTATCGGATCAACAGATCCACGTCAGATGCCATATCACTTGCCCTTCACTTCTCCCCAGAACATCTTGACACCAAGAACAGCTACGTAAGCATCCTACTCATTAACTACAGTTCAGCCTTTAACACTATTATCCCCTCGAGACTGATCACTAAACTTAGTGACCTTGGACTAAGCCCTACTCTCTGCAACCGGATCCTGAGTTTCCTGACCCAAAGACCTCAATCAGTGAAGATTAGGGATGATATTTCATCCACATTAACACTCAACACTGGAGCCCCCTAGGGTTGCATACTCAGCCCTCTACTGTACTCACTGTATATCCATGACTGCGTCACCAAATACCAGACTAAGGCCATTCACATGTTCAGTGATGACACCACCACAGTTGGTCGAATTTCAGATGGCGACAAAAAAGGTGGGAGGTGGAAGACCTGGAAAAATGGTCCACTGAGAACAACCTAGCTCTCAATGTCAGCAAAACCAAGGAACTCATTATTGAATTTCGGCGCGATGTTACTCATGCCCCCCCCCCGACACATTCACAGCACAGAGGTGGAATGAGTGGAGAGTGTCAAGCCCCTGGGAGTGGTCATCCACAACAAGCTTTCTTGGACTTTTCATGTGGATGCACGGATTACAAAGGCCCAACATCTCTTCTTCCTCAGGCAGCTGAGGAAACATTGCATGACGGCGAATACCTTTGCCAACTTTTATCGGTGCGCTATCGAGAGCATTCTGTCTGGATGTATCACTACCTGGTGTGGCAACTGTACCATTCAAGATCAGTGACTCGGCCCGGACAATCACAAAGGCCAACCTCCCATCAGTAGAATCCATCTACCAGGCCTGCTGTGAAGGAAAGGCCGCCAGCATTCTCGAAGATCCATCCCACCCTGACAGTGTTTATCTACAACCTCAACCATCGATGAGAAGGTACAGAAACCTGTACACAAGCACCAGCCGGTTTTCGAAACAGTTTCTACCCTACTGTTGTTAGAATACTGAATGGACTCTTAACATTTGCCTATACCTGTGTTTTTGTTTTTGCCACTGTGTACCTATTATTTACTTATCTATGCTACTTAACTTTGTGATGTGCCTGTATTGCTCACAAGACAAAGCTTTTCATTGTGCCTTGGTTCACCAGGAGACGACAATCTGGAAACCTACTCCATGACCAGGAGACAACAATCTGGAAACTGATGCCCAATGTCCTGGAGATTACAATGGGATCTTGATCAGATGGGCCAATGGGCTGAGAATTGGCAGATGGAGTTTAATTCAGATAAACGCAAGGTGCTGCATTTTGGGAAAGCAAATCTTAGCAGGACTTATACACTTAATGGTAAGATCCTGGAAAGTGTTGCTGAACAGGTTCATAACTTCTTGAAAGTGGAGTCACAAGTAGATAAGATAGTGAAGGCGGCGTTTGGTATGCTTTCCTTTATTGGTCAGAGTATGGAGTTCAGGAGTTTGAGGTCATGTTGCGGCTGTACAGGGCATTGGTTAGACCACATATTACGTGCAAATCTGGTCTTCCTAGCTGAACTATGTTGTGAAACTCGAAAGGGTTCAGAAAACATTAACAAAGATGTTACCAGGGTTGGAGGACTTGAGCTAGCGGGAGAGGTTGAATAGGCTAGAGCTGTTTTCCTTGGAGCGTCGGAGGCGGAGGGGTGACCTTGTAGAGGTTTATAAAATCATGAGGGGCATGAATAGGATAAATAGACAAAATCTCTTCCCTGGGTGATAGTGTCCAGAACTAGAGGGCATGGGTTTAGGAGAGGGAAAAGATATGAAAGAGACCTAAAAGAGGCAACTTTTTCACATAGAAGCTGGTACTTGTATGAAATGAGCTGTCAGAGGAAGTGGTGGTGGCTAGTATGATTGCGACATTTAAAAGGCATCTGAATCGGTACATGAATAGGAAAGGTTTGGAGAGATATGGGCCGGGTGCTGGCAGTTAGGACTAGATTGGGTTGGGATATCTGATTGGCATGGACAAGTTAGACCAAATGGTCTGTTTCCATGCTGTACATCTCTATGAGGAGACAATCTGGAAACTGACTCCCCCAACCGTGAAATCGAGTGGTTAGAGCATGGGGGTAATCCATTTGGTACATTATGTCCATTGCCAGGCCTCAAAAAACATGTAATCCCACTGCTCAGTCCATTAATATTAGTGTCACCTTTGTATGACCTAACTCAAATACATTTTGTTAGTTTGCCTTCACAACAAACCTATTTAATGTTGTATTCCACATGCAAGATAAAAATGTTGACCTCCATTATCTGGCAAATCTATTATCAAAAATAACAAAAAAAAAAGCTGAAAAAGAGGCTGCAAGATGAAATGTTCTCTCCTAAATGAAAGATTTAATGACAGAGTCGGCAAGTTCCTAGGTATAGCCACTATGTAAATGTTACATGCAAAAGCAATGGAATTGGATGATGGGAATATTGTGGCATAGTAGAGAAGCTCTGCAACCAGTTAACTGCCCTCATCAATTGTCTGTGTCATAAACCAGCAAATTAGTTTGGGAATTATTATTCTTCAATGGCCTGTAAAAATAATTGTCATGACAAATCTGAATGTTTACAAGTACAGTTTTATATATAAAATGATAAGCCAACTGTTTCACTTCACTGGAATTCTCTCAAGTAATGCAAACAAAAAACATACAAACAGTCACATTTTGGAAAATCATTTATTTTTAATATTTTATTTATATGTAGGTCTTTTACTGTGATAGTTCCATCACAAAAATAGAACTTTCCAGCATTTCTTGACCTACCATCTGACCCATTTGTTAGAGTTACAGAACAAAGTAATTAAAATTAATACCACTTAGATGCAACCCAAGTAAATCTACAATCCGCAATCACAACATCTTCAAAACAAATCTACAGCAGTCACCAACTTTAACTGGATCTGACACAGCAGAATACTTTCGGATCTGTGAATCAACTCCCAACGATTGAGCCAGCTGCAAGGCATTAGGATCGTCACTAATAATTGTCCCAAGAGCCACCAGAAGTCTGAAAACGGCTTCATAGTCTTGGAGGGCTTCTATGGCTGTACTAATGATGGATAAACAATTTGCTTTACCTTCAATATCATTTCCTGCATGCAGATTTACTGCATAGTTTAATATTAAAGTGGACAGTGCTATGTGAACGTTCTTGTTGCTAGCGGATTTCATTTCTATTGCTTGGGAAAGTATTGTCTCTCTCAAGGACATCATGAGCTTTGAACCATACGATGGGCTAGAAAAACAATTGCAGACTGTTCGGAGGACGAGTATTTGATTTGCCGGTTTTCCCTGCAGGTTAATTTTGTTTAAGAGGTAGTTGCTGAATTGTGTACTATAGTTTCCACTGCAGAAATGTTCATTTACTGCTGGATGTCTCATAGCTAGACGAAGAATATCCAGCACAGGAAACACAATGTCTAGATCAGGGAAAAGATTTAAGACAAGTTAAAATTTATAAAGCGATGTCAATATCACATATTGAAAATATAATGCTACATAATATCTGAATGATTGCATGAAATGTTATCAACTTGTTCGCACTTTTTAAGGAAGTATTTACTGACTGTTGTGTGACATGTTTTTTTTTGTTTTAAAAATAATGCATCATCAAAAACAAAGCAAACCAAATCTACATCAGACCAATACCTTTTTCTTTGCTATTCTTACATTAAAATACATGACATTAACACACAGCTCAATATTGCTAAATCTTGCCACATCACTTTAAAAAATGTTAATTCACCAACTCTAGCAAGAACATATGCTTAGTGGTAATTTTGAATTAACTTTCAGCTGACATAAATACAGTCCTCAGCTTCTCAAACTCTAGCTTTGATTTTAATTAAAAATCTCACAAAACCAGGTTTTTAAACTGTGCCCCAACCCAGTCTAACACCGACACCTCCAAATTTTGATTTTAATCAAAGTGGCATAGAATAGCCATAGTAATTATAAAGAGAAAGGTCCTGCCATCAAGTTCAAATATGCTGACAACAAAAGCTTACCCAGAGCACTTGTGTTAAGGTTTCAAAATTATGCAAGTAGCAGTTCTTAAACCCATAGATTTCTCTAAAACATAAACTTGTGATGATAGGAAAATCAGCTCTGTTCATCTGGGTAGAACTTAATCCAGGAGATGAAATCTCATTCACGAGATGGATAACCAGTGTAAATATGTACTGCTATTTTGGGAATTGCCCATTGTATCCACTATCAGTTAAACACAATTGGCCAGCTGCAGACCCCAGGGATCAGAAATCCTCCTTTCACAGCTGCTGGCAAATCACACTGGTGCTGTAATTGCCATGAGAGTCATGGTAGCTGTTGGCAATGCACTGATAGGTGCCCAGGATTGACAAGGGATGCAGGCCACATGCGATTGAGGGTAGGCTAGGGATCATGGGGAGGTGGTGGTTGATAGGTGGGATTAAACAGGACATGTATGTCTCAGCAGCCCAGAAAGTCTAAGAGATCACCACACTGCCCACCCACCTCCCCCAACTCTCTTCTCAGAGCCAGTAAGCAAACCTGATAATTTGTGGAGCTACCCTACTTAGTGACTAGTTCCAATACTATTAAGGATAATTAGGGACATGCAATAAATACTGACCTAGCCAGCAATGACACAGTAGAACAAAAAATATAAACTGACAAGCAAAATTTAAAAATAGTTAATATACTGTAATGCATTGAGTTAATTTATCTATACTCTTGGAAAGAAAACATGGTGGTACTGAATTGCAACATCAATTAGTACACATTCCTGCTGCATACAAGACATTTACTTAAGACATCTTCAGTTATGGCAATGTCAATATTCAACAACACTTTATCATTAATATTGAGATTAGTGTGTTTTTTTTCTTTTATTTGTTCAAAGTGACCATTTTACTTTAGACAATTTCAAAAATGAATATTGTCAATTATTACCTTCAGGCCACTGAGCAGCTTTCCACAAAATCTCCAGCTGCTGTGCTGTTGGGGTTTCTAGTGTAGAAGGAGTAGAAACAATAGAAATAAACTTCTCAAGCATTTGTAGGTCACCTTCAGATAGTTTCTGTTCATCAGGTGTGCTCCCATTCAGTTCCTTTAGCTTCCCTGCAATACAGTTGTTTCTTTCAAAAATTTGTAATGTTTTCAAAATAAGCCTTAGAAACCAAACCCCCTGAAAATATATCAAAAGGATAGTCTACACCATAACTATTATCTTATTTAAAGACAAGTGTAAGGTGCTGTGTTCTAGATGTAAATTTGATTGGTTATACTACTTAGCTTTAAGCAAAATACACTTTATTCTTACTCTACAGTTAAAATACAAACAAAAGAAAGAAGCATGGTATAATTTTAAATCTATAGGAAAACTTAACAGAACAATGGATTATTTAACTACTAAACAGGAACTGTTTCAACATAGTAACATCCCATAAATACACCCTTGGGGTAAAGGCAAATTCAGTAAATTCTCACACGCGCAATTCTGACAGAGAGAAAGAACCCAAGTTTTTTTTAGCTGTAGCAAGGAGAGAGATCATCTTCCACAAACAACTTCCAAACCCCAACAATTACTGAAAGCTACATTAAAAGCCTGGTTCTGTAGGAGTCTGATTCAACCCACTGATGCTGCTTTTATTATTCCTGCTCAGCACCTATGGCTCAAAACCCTTCTGACAAAAAAAAAACAAAATACACCTCTTAAAGCCATAGTATCATCAGAAGCCAAATGAAAGATGCCTCATGCTGTTGTAATTTACCCATATTTCTTTAATAAATGTGTAAAAAAAAATCAAAAACTATTAAAAAAGCAAAGTGACAACACTTACCTAGTATCTGGGTTATATTTGCCTGATCAAATGTTACAGGATCTTTTTTTGGAAAGTAAGGATTACTGATGGGTAAAGTACCTACATGTCCATCAGTAGAAACATAGGCATTTCCTCCTGTGAACAAAACAACATGTCATCATGTAAAAGTAGTTTTCATATTTGAATAAAATTATTAAATAAATTATGGATACTATTCATACTTTGGTCTCAGAATCATCCTTACAGTAAGTGAGTCAAAATCTTCTTCATAATTGTTATTAATGTATCAATGATAGTCTGCACAAAACTAATTTTCATGAACTCAAAATAACTACTATCAACAAGAGATATTAGATTTCTAATGTAGGGTGGGTTTATCTGCCACAAAGTGAAGAACAGTCCCTTAAAAACTTCCAGCTCTTTGAAACTGAAAAACATATCAGGACAGATAAAGTACAATAAATTAATCCCTTTTCTCTGTAACTCTTGGGATGCATAAACGGATGCGGGAACTAATTCTATATTTTAAAAATGGCAAACCATCCAGATTACACTAAATATTCAGTGAATTGTGGAGGAAATGTGGCATTGCAGACCAGGAAAATATAGATTTATTTCTCCCAGTGTAATTCTCAAACTCCACCTGTAAAAGGATCACCTCCTGCAGAAGGAGCCAGGTTCGATGGTGTGGAGCCAGGTACATAGCGACCAGATCCTACAATGAATACAAGGACAGTCGATAATATCAACACCAGAATGCATGTTAGTTCACACAATATTAGAAGTGCATTACATACTCCTAGTTATGTTATATCAATCAAGGGTCGACCCGTCTTCAAGGTTAATTTTTCACATTGAAAAATATCTCATATTTACAAAGGAATATGGCACATCCACATTTCAATTTGCTTTGCCAGTAATGCAAGAATCTTTCAAGGATGATCCAGTTTGCTTATCTGTGGATCAGGATTCAAGCATTTTCAAATGCTATGTGCAAACTCTAGTTGAAATTTAGTGGATCAAAGCTGACTCTATCTTTACTCAGATAAGATGACCACAAAAAGTATAAAATGGAAGTGCAAAGTCCCTAAAGTGTCAAACATTATGACCAATAGAAAGTCACAGATAAGGAGAACCACTCCAGGATTAAATCATTAATGCTGGGAGCATTAGAGACAACTGGTTCATTTAGACCTTAGGGAGGACTAGATCATTAGTGAAAGACCATTAAAACTAGAGTTGAAAAAGACACCTTGTGTCACTATCTGAGAGTCAGGAACAGGCGTAAGCAATCTGCCATTTTGAATATGTTACATCATTCTCCAAGACCATGCTGCATTGGATTTCACCTTAAATTACTCACCTTTATTTCATATTACCCTGGAAGGACAACATATCTCAACAAGTTTGAGCAATAGGTGAAGCTGGCTGTTTCATGCTGCTGGTGTGCTGGAGCAATATAAATGGATGTTCCCTAACGGGATACTACAAAAAAGCCTAAAAGATGGCCTGCCTATCACACAAAATGAATCATGTTGTATCTGAACATCAGTCCCAGAGTGATGTCAGGTATAGAGGAGTAACAGATTTACCAAACAGCATATCTCTTTAATTGTTCACAACAAACTAGATACTGACTATACCCAACCAACCTGCACTTGCAAATCTCGCAACATTGTCTAACATGAGATGTGATTCTGCGACTGGACAACATTTGGTGGTTAATCTTGACTGTGCAAAGAATGACACAAGCAATTTAGAATTAATACTTGCAACTGCAGGGTGACACAGATGTGTACACTAGAACTACATACATGAGTATGCTGGGTCCTGAACTCTGCAGTCAAAGAACACACATTGAACCTACTTCAACTCAATTAAATACGGGACAGCCATTCATTGGTCCATTTATTTATCCTCCTTATTACCTACTCAAAAGAACTGCAGTTAACGTGTCAGGCATGATATTCCTTTCATGAAGCCATGCTGGCTCTACTTGGTTATATTGTGCATTTCTAAATGTTCACCTATTATTTCCTTTACATTATCCATAGTGACAGATGGTAGGTTGACTGGTCTATTGTTATTTTTGTTTTCCTGTCTTTGAGTATGGACATTACATTGGTACTTTTCCAGTCCTCTGGATTTTTCCAGAATCTAAGGATTCTTGGAAGATTGTTACTAGTGTATCCTTTCTGTATCCAATTCCTTTAAAATGAAAGGGATGATGAATCCATCAGATCCAAGGGACCACTGGCCTTTAGGTTCATTAGTTTAGCTAGTACTTCTTCAATAGTTGTAATTATAGTGATTAATTCCTGTCTTCCTCCACAGAACACACACCAGCAGCTTCTAGCTTATTTACTATTTTTGGAACACTACCAGTGTCCTTTACCATGAAGATTAATGCAAAGTATTTATTCAACATGCCTGATTCTCCATCATTTCCTTATAGAATGAGACTAAGGGGCCTAAGCTCACTTTGGCATCTTTCCTCCATCCATGTGTTTTCAAGGAGCTGTTACGGTCAGCTTTTTCAAAACAAAATATAACCATAAAATTACTTGATTTGATTAAAAACAGCTATTCCCCAGAGAAAAACATTACCTGTAAATGGATCCACTCCACTTGTGCCCCCAGAGCTCAATCCAGTCCCTGGTATATAACGACCCGAGCCTGCAAAATGATTGGTGCATTATAAATTGGTAAATTTGACTGATTTGATTATAAAGTGTAGACTCTTTCAGATATTTGAAATCTGGATTAGTTGTTCAGAAATTATATCTGCCTACAGTACAAAACCAGCCCAAGTCCACACCGACCCTCCGAACAGTAACCCACCCAGACCCATTCTCTTACCCTATCACTCCACATACACTCCTGATTTATGCACCCCACTTACACATCCCTAAACACTATGGGCAATTTAGCTTGGCTATTTCACCTAACCTGCATATCTTTGGACTGTGGGAGGAAACCAGAGCAGCCGGAGGAAATTCACACAGACAATGGGAAAATGTGCAAACTCCACACAGTCAGTCACCAGAGGCTAGATTCGAACCCGGGTCAGTGGTGCTGTGAGGCAGCAATGCTAACCACTGATCCATAGTGCCACCCATGGCACGTTAAGTTTGCATTTCATTATATTAAAAACGAGCAATGTTTTTCTTTCCTGGTCATAAAGTCTGCTTTTGAGTAAGATAGTCAGTTTTGCTCAATTGTGAACTTACACTTAATTCAGATTTTCAGCATCTTCAATCTTTTACATTAGTTGTGTTGAACTCAGCTCAAAAACCTTGCCACCAACAAAATGAAGAAAGCATATTTATCTCTGCAACTATCCAAATACATGAGTTGTAAAGTACTTTTCCCACTAACAAATAATACAGATGTGTCTAATATATACCCACCTGTGAGACTGACAAACATGGGTTATTCTCCTTAAAGCAGAGAAAGTTAAGGGAAGAATTGACATCTCAAAATCTTAAAAGAGTAGAGATAGATTTTCTTGATTTATCTTGTTTCTAGTAGTAGTATTGGTAACTAGAAAACAAGACTTAAATTACTGCCAAATAGTGCCAGAGGAAGAGAGAAGATGGTTGGTTTTAAAAAGCAGCTAGTTCAATTATCTGGAATCTGCTACTGTCAGGGTTGTATATGTAAATTAGATGATAAACTGCAAAAGGGAATTGGATAAAGCACAAACAAAGGAAAACCAGAATCGGTTTTCAGTTTCCACCCATTTCTGTAAACCAGTTCATGCTAGTGTTGGAACAACATGTTCCATGAAATCAGATCCAAAATTCCTGCAGTCAAACTTCACCCTACCATTAATATCCTTCTACAATTTTTAACTTCAAATTTCTATGACTTCTAAGCTTACAGCTGGTCAACCAATAATAACTTTGATCAGACACAGATTATCCAATAAATAGACCAGATTCCTTTCTAAAGGAGAAAAACAACTTGCTATTCAATCAAAAGCAAAACCTGGAAGTAACAGATTCATTTACAGGCAAAAGCAAAAAGTCAGAGTCTGTGGTATCCGAATAAATTTGTTTATTCTGGAAATGCTGTTTACAAAATGGTATGCAATAGGGACACAAAGTCATCAGAAACTCTCAATTCGTAAGAAGCTATCCACTGTCAAAAGTGTTGATAGAAATATTGAACTGCAATAGATCTAACTGTCACAAAAAGCAACAGAGCTAGAAATGCAGTAACAAGGAACTCAATTACAAGAGAAGTGACAACTATTTTTGGTCTAGAAAATTAGATTGAGAGAATAGGAAACATGGAGCAAAATTTCTGATGTCAAATTCACGGTTACTCCTCCAACCATGTACTATAACATGAAAGGCCAGGAACAGTAGGGAGTTTGTTTGGTGTTGGTCACAAAAAGAGATTATATTTTGTTGGGCAATGTCATCAACGCTGGGACATGGGAATTATTCTGTATGGATGGGAAGCCTCTGATTAATTCAGTGTGTTAAGTGTTCTCTTAATCTCCCAAATTCATATTCTAAGGTTAAAAAAAGGCCTGAAATCTTGAATCAGTATCTTCTATGTGGACCAATTAACTGACTTATCTTTCCACCCTTAAACAGACTTTTCCATTCTATGTGACACATCCTTAACCTAGCACATATGAGAGAGTCAGACTGGATAGCAAAATAGGTAAAAACAATGACTGCAGATGCTGGGAACCCAGATTTTGGATTAGTTGTGCTGGAAGAGCACAGCAGTTCAGGCAGCATCTGAGCTCCTCATATCAAAGTAGGTTAATCAAGAAATGGAAAACAAAATCAATCTTCGAGAAATGTTTTCAAATTTCTTTCACTTGGGCTGTTGAAATTCTTTTAGCCAATTCTTGGATAAAAGAAAACCTCTCATAAGGTCTACAACCTTGATTATCAGATTACATTAGTAATGTGAAAAAATATTTTCCTTTTCCCTAACAAACTGTAGCAGTGCACTCTTTTACTCCCATAAGTTTTCTTGAATGGGTTTGTATGAGTCAGTGAAGTAGCTTCATTTTTGGGTTATTTATAAAAAGTTAGCAAGATCAAGGATGTTTTAAGCTAATTCGTGAAAGCCTGTTGTTGTTCAATTTCTGGACAACATACTCAATGGTTAAAACAAACATACACCATTGCGAGTGGAATTCTTCAGAATGCGTGAGTTCATTACATTTAGAAAATAGACACATTTGCAGTAAATTTGTATTACTGACCTGTAAAAGGGTCTGAAAATCCTGAGCCTGTTGATCCGAGTGTATGTCCTTTTGTGTTCTCAATAATAAAATTTGCAACCTGATCTAAGAACATTGGATTCAGGTCATTCTTTTGTAAAAAATTGTGGGCAACAAGCCATGGGTCATCAGTGATATTGTAAGGCAGTTTCATTGAAGGTCCACCCTCATTAATATCAATAGTAAATACATAATCAAATTCCTAAAAAAGAAAAATAGAAGAAAATAGATGCTGAAAAGCCTTTTAAAAAAGTGTGAACTTTAGCTAGCATGTTGGCTCAAACCTGGTGTTGTGTAATTTTTAATTTTAATCAGATGTGATGACAAGGAGAGATCAAGTCAGTACAAATTATCAAGTTTGGTTGCAAATTCACAAGATGATATATTGCACAGTGTACCACAATAGCTTCCTCTATGGGTTCAACTTCAGGTTTTACATCAGGGTTTACTTTTGTTGGCATGGAGCAATTTGTTTTTAGCTGGGAGTTTGATCCACGAGTGTCAAGACATACACATGGGATCCAAATTTTCTCAGTGTTTCTCTAAATCTTTAGCCTGGGGTTGTGAGGCACCCAATTTCCTCAAGTTGCAAAGAGGAGACACAGGTGAGGACTTGCTAATGGAACACATGTAAACTGACAGTGGAAGACTTTAGTTGAGAGTGTAGCGCTGGAAAAGCACAGCAGGTCAGGCAGCATCCAAGGAGCAGGAGAATCAATGTTTCAGACATAAGCCCTTCATCAGGAGAAGGGCTTATGCCCAAAACATTTATTCTCCTGCTCCTCGGATGCTGCCTGACCTGCTGTGCTTTTCCAGCACTACACTCTCCATTCTGATCACCATCATATGTAGTCCTCACTTTCTCCTAGGGAAAGACTTTAGTTCTCTTTTTCACTGTTGTGTTGACTTAAGTAAGAAGCAAACCAGCATATCCATTCTCCCTCACACACATACTATAGCAACCACATCAATGTGTTGGACCAAGGTTATACTGGGTTCGCACAGTGTTATCTCAGACGTGGAAGAGGTTGGGTTGGGGATATTGGGCAACCTGTCATGGGGATTCACATCAATGCGGATGTAGAAAGTGTGTTGGAGGCAGGATAGGCTTCGGAACACACAATGATCATGTGGGATGCTATGGCAGGCTGTAGATCTTTACGAGAATACACAAGGAGTTGGCAGACCTTACAGGAAGTAGCAACTTTTAAGTATTTCTGATTTTGCTGTAGATACTGAATGGGATGTCGCTTGGATCTTGAGGCTGCTTTTTACATTTTCAGTCAGGTAATGGCAACATGTTAGCAGTAACCAAATATTATAATATTGGTAGAGACTAATTATGAATGCTCCAGGAACTAGATAAATTGAGATAGCAAAAACTCAAATGTATTTTAATTTTTATTTCGTTGGGATAATTTTTAGATTTTACTCCTTTGTTTTCATAGGATGTAAGCACTGTAAGATTTGCTGATCATCCTTAATTGCTGTCACGAGGGCACGGTGGCTCAGTGGTTAGCACTGCTGCCTCACAGCACCAGGATCCCAGGTTTGATTCCAGCCTTGGGCAACTATCTGTGTGGAGTTTACACATTCTCCCAGTGTCTGCGTGGGTTTCCTCCGGATGCTCCAGTTTCCTCCCACAGTCCAAAGATGTGCAAGTCAGGTGAATTGGCCATGCTAAATTGCCCATAGTGCTAGGTGCATTAGTCAGAGGGAAAAGGGTCTGGGTGGGTTACTCTTCAGAGGGTCAGTGTGGACTGGTTGGGCAGAAGGGCCTGGTTCCACACTGTAGGGAATCTAATCTAACAATGTGGGCATTGGCAAAGCACTTTCCTAAATGACAGTAGTCCACATGGTGTGAGTAAACCCATAGTATTGTTCGGAAGGGAGTTTCAGCATTTAGACCCAGCAGCGAAGAATCAACCGTAAAAGTTCAACTCAGGATGGCATGTGGCTTGGAGAGGAACTTGCAGTTAGCAACATTTCTGTGCATCTGCTGCCTTTGTCCTTCTCGGTGGTAGGGGTCACTGGTTTGGAAGCTGTTCTGAAGATATTAATTGGCTGATACGGGATTTATTTGGCAGATAACAAAGCAATGATTTCAAAGGAGAACGTTAAATATTCAATTATACCAAATAAATGCACGAGAGAACATTGTTGCTGTCGGATAGAAGATTCAAATTAAATTTTTAAAACGGTCATCGAGACCATAGAATTTTCTATTTTATAAAAATAAAGTAACAATACAAATACCGCAAGTGCAGATTACATTTCTTTCCCATTCTGAAACATACTTTGCCTTCATAAAGAACTTTGCCTGAGGTTTTCTGGGTTCCTCCTGATGAGCCCACCACATCACCAATCTTTACCCATCGTCCATCAATAACACTCCACTGATAAGCATGAACAGAATCTCCAACTCTGATGAGTCGTGTCTGACCTTCCCTTGTGCCTGGAAAATAAGGACAAACCAAAAAATGTCCAAGTTCAAACAGTGAACACTGAAACTGAAACCTGACTTCTTGTCTGGGTTTAATTTGCCCTTCCATGATGGCATTGGACTTATCAGAAAACAACAGAATTTTCAAATTATCTTGTGCCAAGTTGTGTACATTTATTCTCTGGCTTTAGGTACCAGAACAGAGTTGGGGAACCTTTACATGTTGGAAGGCCACATTATGTTAGTTGTAATCTAATAAGGCTGCATCCAAGAAACTTCAATTATATATTCTTCAAAATTCACATTTCTTTAATTGTGGCGGTCAGTCTGTGAGGATTATTTTGTTGAATTTTCTTTTACTCTCTGGTATTTTAAATACATTCATTTTAAGATTAAAATAAAAATAATAAAGGACGAGAAAAACATTAATAAAAAGTAAAAGATTTGTTCTGCAAAATTTGGATTCATTCAAAAGGCCCCACACACTGGCCTAGAAGGGCCACAGGTTCCCCACCCCTGTACCAGAATGATAAGCTAGCCAACCCAATGTACGTGTAAAGATTTTTATCCCTAACATTGAACTCTACAGAGGTTGCTGTCTTTAGAAATATAGAAATGGAGTGAAATCGATAGAAAAAAGAAATCCCTAATGTTGCATTTTCTTCAAAGTCAAGATCGTCTATTCGAAAATTTAAAAGGAACTCAATGTAATAAAATACAATAAATTATTGGAAGGTTCTTGCATGATACACACTTATCAAACTCCAATATTAACTTAAATAGTAATTAAGTGGTACTTTTTTTTCATGAAACTGATGAAATTGAGCAATATATGCTTTTTTTTAATGAGTTTGGATTTTAACCTAGTGGCATATGGATTTAGTCTACTTATGTGAAGACTTAGATAATTAACTAGGTCAGCCTTTTCGTTTTTAAACAATTAAGTGTCAGAGGTGATTGGAGGTCTGGATAACGGATGATCATTTATACTGTGGGGCTTTACAACTGGAGAAAAGAAAAACATTAAACCATTCACTTAGCAGACCTAGATTAAGCAAGTTTTCTTTAAAAAAAAAGCAAAAGGCATCTGAATTCAGTTCAAAGACAACCTGACTGAAGTCAGGTATAAGAATAGTTTGTCCTAGAAAACAAGTTTGTTCAGACCAGCTGTAGGAATTAGTCACCTCAGTGTAAGGGCTATAATTTGTAAAAACTTCTGGACAAGGGATGTTTAGTTAGAACACTACAGATCATTAAAGGACTAAAGACATCTAAATTCTCAGTGGAGTGAATGGTCAGTGAAAACTCCTCACAAATTAGAGGACTAGAAGTAGAAAGAAGCGCAAGTAACACCGATTGTTTTGATAGGGAAGAAATTGTTTTTCTGAACTGCAAATAACTGTATAGTGATAGCGTTCAGATGCAGATGGAGCTTTGTTTTGTCATGTGTTTGAAATCCTTTTCCATTGATATACATAGACAGCTTGGTTTGTTATATTTTAGGAACATAAGAATGGGAGTACACCATTCAGTCCATTAAGCTTATTCTGCTATTTAACACAATTGTGGCTGATCAACATTTCAATGTCTCTACATTCAAAGTAGTTTTTAGATTTTACTAAGATCACCTCTGATTGTGAAGTAATCTAGAGAACATTGGCCCAGTTTGCCCAATCTCTCTACTAAAGACAGTCCTGCCGTCCCAGAAACATGCCTGGTGAACCTTCATTTTAATTTCTCTATATAGTAAGATGACCAAATCAGCATACAATATGCTAGGAACTGTTTAACCAACCTCCTACACAATTGACATGAGCCTTACTGTATTCAAATCCTCTTGCAATAAAGGCTAATATTCCATTAGCTTTCCCAAGAGATTGCAGGACTTGTATATTAACCTTCAGTGATTTATTGACAAGAAAAATCAAATCTGCTGCACACCCACATATTCCAACTTCTTACCATTTAAGAAAAGCTCTGCACATCTGTTCCTTCAAACAAAGCAGATAACCTCACATTTTCCACCTTATATTCCACCTGCCATGTTGGAGCCCACTTTCCAACTCCTCCTCAAAATTATTTTACATTTCTTCACAACAGACTTAGCTTTGTTTCATCCACAAATCGGGACCCCATATCCAAATCATCGATTATATATTGTGAACTGATAGTGTGGTATTCCACAAGTCACAGCCAACCAACAGGAGAACAGCTACGTATTCCTGCATTCTATTTTCTGCCAATTAGCCAATCCTTAATCCATGCCAGTATATCACATTCTAATCATTTCACTAACAAAAATCTCATGAGGGAAGGGAACCTTATCAAAAGCATTCTGAAAGACCCATTACACTGTATCCATCAATGCTACTAGATAAATTTTGTTAGAAACCTCCTGAAAGAAAACTCCACAAGCTATTTATCTTTGATTCACACAGCCGCGCTGACTATTCCTAATCACATAATTATCCAATTGTCCATTTATCACCTTCTTCATAATAGATTCTAGTATTTTCCATACTACTGATGAAAGCTAGCAAGTCCCAGTTTTCTCTCTTGCTACCTTCTTAAATAGAACTGCAAACTTTGCTAGCTTCCAATCTGCAGGAATTATTCCAGAGACTCTCACAGAATACAGGGAGAACTAGCCATTTGGATACAGAAAGATAGAAGACAGAGGGTGGTGGAGGAGGGTTATTTTTCAGACTGGAGGCCTGTGACCAGTGGAGTGCCACAAGGATCGGAACTAGGTCCTCTACTTTTCGTCATTTTACATAAATGATTTGGATACGAGCATAAGAGGTATAGTTCGTAAGTTTGCAGATGACACCAAAATTGGAGGTGTAATGGACAGCGAAGAAGGTTATCTCAGATTACAACAGGATCTTGACCAGATGGGTCAATGGGCTGAGAAGTGATAGATGGAGTTTAATTCAGATAAATGTGAGGTGCTGCATTTTGGGAAAGCAAATCTTAGCAGGACTTATACACTTAATGGTAAGGTCCAAGAGAAGGTTGCTGAATAAAGAGACTTTGGAGTGCAGGTTCATAGCTCCTTGAAAGTAGAGTCGCAGGTAGATAGGATAGTGAAGGCGGCATTTGGTATGCTTTCTCTTATTGGTCAGAGTATTGAGTACAGGAGTTGGGACGTCATGTTACGGCTGTACCAGGACATTGGTTAGACCACTGTTGGAATATTGCATGCAATTCTGGTCTTCTTCCTATCGGAAAGACGTTGTGAAACTTGAAAGGGTTCAAAAAAGATTTACAAGGCTGTTGCCAGGGTTGGAGGATTTGAGCTATAGGGAGGGGCGAACATGCTGGGGCTGTTTTCCTTGGAACATTGGAGGCTGAGGGGTGACCTTATAGAGGTTTACAAAATTATGAGGTGCATGGATAAGATAAGTAGACAAAGTCTTTTCCCTGGAGTGGGGGAGTCCAGAGGGCATAAGTTTAGGGCGAGAGGGGAAAGATATAAAAGAGACCTAAGGGGCAACTTTTTCACGCAGAGGGTGGTACGTGTACGGAATGAGCTGCCAGAGGAAGTGGTGGAGGCTGGTACATTTAAATTGCAACATTTAAAAGGCATTTGGATGGGTATATGAATAGGAAGGGTTTGGAGGGATATGGGCCGGGTGCTGGCAAGTGGGACTAGATTGGTTTGGGACATCTGCTCGGCACGGACGAGTTGAACCAAAGGGTCTGTTTCCATGCTGTACATCTCTATGACTGTATGAACTGGAGAATTTTGGATGATGAACACCAGTGCATTGGCTCATGATAGTTAGCCCCTTCAACACTGTTGTAGGATATCACATTCTAGGGACTTTTCAAATTTCAGGCTCATTAATTTCCTTCAACTCCTCATTTTCCCTAATAAAGACAGGAAGTGCTGGAGAAATGTAGCAGGTCTAACAGAATCTGTGGAGACAGAAACAGAGTTAATGTTTCGAGTCAGAAATGACTTCCTCAGAGACCTTTTCTTCCTAAGTACTTGTGTCACCACTCTTGGAGGTTTCTGGCATATTCCTCAGTGAAATAACAAAGCTGCCATTTAGTGTCTCTGCTATTTCACTGTCTCCCATTTTAAATTCTTCAGATTCTGCCTGTCAAGTTATATTTTGAGATATGGGGGAAGAAGGAGACCGACAACGCAAGTACCACTGTGCAGAGAAGCAGAGAAAGACTGCTTTATGCTAATAAACAAGGAAGGAAGGAAACAGTACTGATCAGTCTTTTGGAAAGTTAAGGAACAGGAAGTCAACAAGGTCTGTGTTGCTGGTCAAAGTTTGATCTATAAGTCTCAGACTGATTAAACTGACTTATAAAAGAGCACAAAGTTTTGATCTAGCGTGGCAGGGAGAAGTGAACCTAGTAGAGAGCCTGCATTAACTTTGGACTTGTCCTTGTAATGCTAAATACTCGCCAGACACACAGTACACAACGGAAATGATTGAAAGACACATCTTAATTGCATCTTAACTGCTTTTTCTTCAGCTCAGTGCATTTGATGAATGCTAATCAATATTTGATTTATATTTAATTTGTTACCATGAAAGCATCAACAAGTGAAATCTTGTCCTGCAGTTAATAACGTTCATCATTTGGGAAATACATCTTTTTATAAAGTTTATTCTGTACAAATACAGTAATGAGTCCCAACACAATTCTTACAGGCAAAAGTCCTTATGTCAAAACTGCTGAAAATTATGTTTTTTTTTAAACAGTGAGCCAGAGACTACACTGTTTTGCATCAAGTTGTAAAATGTTGATATTTCATACCTCAAATGGTAAACAGGACTAAAATTATAAATTTGAGATATAACCATTAATTGCAGTCTGCAAAGTCAATTACTATAATATTACAAGATATATTATCAAGCAGCAGTATAGGATAAACATTTGCACCTCTAAAAATTCCATACTTAAAAAAACTACAGACATGCATTTGACAAAGTAATCTTTGCATTTTGTGAATAACAGTTTCAAGTTTTATTTGGTCAATGTCAATTGTTATAAATTATTTTTAATAATAATTTTACTGCTAAACTTAGACTTTAGTGCTAAACAGTTATGTTAAAATGGAATAACATAACATACCAGGTTCATCAAGATGTTCCCTTCCTGGAAGCTCATTAATATTTATATCCCCCAAATCTCCAGTTTTAGGGTCAATAGTTGCACTGGACAACTCATTCTCAAAAGTTTGGATCTCCTCAGCAGTGGCGGTTCGCTCTTCAGCCTCAGTGAACACTCTTATTATGCCATCACTATAACAAGAAGAAAGCAACATAAGTAATCAGAGGTCAAAACCCTGCCGGAAATGCACCTTTAATGTAGTAAATAACTGTGGTACATTTTTGCATGTTTATATTACAAAGAGCAATATAAACATGACACTAACCTGGAGGATATTAGGGCAGAAGATTGAAGCAATATGTCTTAAAAAGAGGAAAGATAGTTTGCAGAGTAAAGTGACAGAAATCCTGAGCTTAGGCCTAACGGCTGAAAGTAAAACAGGGTAGAGGAAATGAGGAATACACAAGAAGCTAGAATGTGAAGAAGGTAGAGGCATAAGGGTTGTAGGAAGTTACAAGGGGCAAGCCCAGATTTTTTGAACACAAAAATGAGAATTTTAAAACTGAGGCATGGTTTAACTAGGAGTCAATGTAGACCAGCAAAGGCAGCAGTGACTCAGTGCAAGTTTGGATAAACACAGCAGAGTTTATCGAAATGAAATTGTCCAAATTTATCCAAAAGCAAGTTAGGTGTAGCTCAATGATTGACAAAACTTTTCCCAGGATTTGCAATTATACTTTTAAGTTACTTGTACAAAAACCTACTTGTCTAGCATGATAGTTGGTTGGCAAAAATAAATTGCCATAAAATTTTCAGATTAAAACATTATTTTTGAGAGACCAGTCAATATTTTTTAAAAATACACAAGCATAAAGTCAAACTCAGTTTCTGTAACAGGTACTTGGATTCCAAGGGATACTTTAGAAATTGTGCCTCTTTATACAGCCTTTGTTCCAAAGATGCTCCCTCCAAATGTCTTACAAATAAAACGACATTAAAAATACTCAAAATACTTAAAAATATGTATGGAATGAAGTTCATCTATTGCTTCCTAAGTTTCTGAAGTCATCAGCACTTTTCTTGGCTTCACTGCCTTTGCAGAATGATCTCAGTTCTCAATAAGTCTAAGTTTTAGTCTGAATGCAGTGAGTTGCCTTACTAGCATCATTGTATTACAAAATTAAGAGGATGTGATAGTCATCCCACGTGGTTTCTCGTGTATTATATCAGAATTCAAGTATAATGATGATTTCTTTGTTAATCTAATTCACGGTATAAAATTCAAATCTTAATTATTTGGAGACTTGGTCTCTTAGAGGAATGGATTTTTTTGAAATGAACACAAACTACAAGTTATAACACAAAGTAGTGGTCTCTTAGACAGCATGGAGTGCAATAGCTACAAGAAAATCAGAAAATAGCCAACATTTTGAGGGGAGGAGAGAAGAGAGAGAAACTAAGGAATACAGAAGAGTGCTTGATCAAGAAATGAGTGTGCAGAATCAGAAAAAAAATGGAACTTGGAAATACGTCTTTGCTACTTTGGACAGCTTTGCTTTACGCCCAGAAATCTATTAGATGAGGAAATGGGCTAATTTAGGTATAATTGGTTCAGGTATAATTAATTTGAAATGCAGCTGGCATCAGCAAAGAAATAAAAGATCTTGTAATCATAAATCCATCACTGGTTATATGCAAAGAATAAGTACAGAATTTAACAACGGTTCATATTGTGGAAGAAAATGATGGTAGTAGAAGCACAATGGCAATCTTAAAATGGTTTAAAGATTTTGGATTCAAATAATTGTCGAAGAACTTTTGACAGGAAATAATGTTCAATTTAGCTCATTTCACTGCAACCATCTGGACATTCAAATAAGCTGGAATTGCCAACTCTGTACATCTGCTGCCTGAAGCAGCAACATCCCGAACTATTGTTTGCAATATAATCCAGCAGCAATCAAAACAATGGCTAAGGAGAAGGAGAGAGTTTGAAAGAATATCAGCAAGATATATTCTTGGTCCCAAAACAAAGACCAATTTTGAATTTTTAATTGCAACATTCCAATGAATAGAGCTTTGAAGGACTAAGTTGTATAATAAAACTATAAATAATGGGATTCTGCAGCTGTACAGCAATTTTACCTTGATCCCACAACTATATCACCATTATCCAGTACGCAGCAGGACCAGATGGATTGAGCTGGAAGCCTGATTGTTTGAGTACATTCTCCACGCTTCCAAATCCTTAAGGATCGATCCTCACCAGTAGTAACAAAATCTGAAGGGAAGAAAGAAGCCAATGCACAATGACAATTCAAGAAAAATATCTGCAAAAAGCTATCATTAAAAACTATGTTTTATACTGAAAATGATTGAGCTGAAACAACAAGTCGACTATAAATCAGCAACTCTGAGGTCTTACTACAACCCTGTTCAGCTGTCACAGCACTTACCTATTTTTATTCTCAATTCCCCTTGCAATAACCAACAACATTCTATGTGCTTTCCTAATCACTTGTATCCAATTACAATTTTATGATTCCTGTCTATCAGAATCCTGCAATTTTTTTCCTTCATTTAAATAATACTGTTTTGCTATTCTTCCTGATACAACAACTCTTAAACATTTTCAGCACTGCATAAAATATGCTTAAATATATGAAGTTCCATACATTATATGCATTTCCATTTTTGTTTTAAAGCAGAAATACAACGTCACTACATTAATTTTAAGCTGATACAAAGGCATCATTAATGAGGTTTAAATTGCTCTTAGTCATCCAACACACTTGCAATTCCACCTTTTGAGCTCCCAAGAAACAGAAGTAGCAGCTTGGTGCCATCTTGACATTGCTTTTGCCCACCAGAACACTTAATGGTCAGTGGCATGCAGCCACAGCCAATTAACATATGATGAGCTATTACAAAATATCACAAACAGAATACAGAGGAGTCTCGATTATCCGAAGGACAGGGGCAGGGAGTACTTCATTCGGTTAATTAAATGCTGGATAATCGAATGCAGGATAACAGTTTAGCCAAGCATCGGGACCTTGCGATCTTGCCGGATAATACGATATTTGGATATTTAAATGCCAGATAATTGAGGTTCCTCTGTAAAAAGTTTGACTCGAAAAAGTGACACTTTAAGGTTATAGTCATGTTAGGAAGTGTATATCATATATAAGACTCATTCACAGTTGTTCTCAGTAAAAGTCCAATCAAACTAATTTACGGACAATAAAAGAAAAATAGCTTTTCATACACTGCCAATTATGGTCAATTTTCTTTAACTAAGTAAAAAGGACTTTTGGTCAACCCTTCCACCCAATTTCCAAACTAATCTATAAGCTGCCCCTAAAGCACAGCTACATCCCTACTCCTGAACTTTGCAGAAATTATTGGGGTCACAAGAATTGAAACATTTTTAATTTTCATAGTGTCAATACTGAACTGGTTTAAAATTGGAATTGATTCAATAAATGGAAATGCCCTGTACCTAGAGTTAAATTACTTCAAGTTAACAGGACAAAACTATTGCACAGTCTATACAAGGAAATGTGCATGATTCATTTAGTCCTAAATTTGAGGAAGTCAATCATTATAACAGGATTTTACCAATAGAGTATAGCCAATACTTAAAGGAGGCTACTTAAAGTAAACTTCCCTGGCTATACAGCATCAGATTCTACTCCCGAAACTCCTTGCTTGTATGCTTTCTCTGATGGCATAAGACTCTCTCTCTCCCCAAATGTAACGTCAGTTACATCACGTACACATTCAAGTGCACACATTCAAGTTAGTTTCAAAGCTATATTTGTAATTTTAGAATCAAGAATGGGTAAAATGAACAGCAAGATTCTTGGCACAAATTCAACTGGTCATATTTAGCATGGAGTTGGTAGCAACTTTATATATTCCATGAATACAAATACTTGCAGTCTGATCAGTTAAACTTAATTACCAGAAATGAGGGCTGCTACATAGTTACGTTTTCTTAGAAAAATAACTTACCTTCTCCATTTGGGAAGACTGATAGACAATAAATATAATTTGTATGCCCATAATAAATGTGCAAACACTGCCCGGTGATTTGCCATCGACGAACAGTGGCATCATTGCTGCAAGACAGGAACTCTAATTCATTCAAAATGGCCAGTCCTCTAACACAGTCGTTATGACCTAAAAATGGTCAAAGTTAATATAAAATGACAACATTATTTATACATTTTCCACTCATTAAAGTCCAAAAATGTTTTTTTTTTAAAAATGTGAACAAGGTGGCAAAAATCAAAATTTAAAAAGTACAACCCCAAAATGTTTATTAAGTGTGGGTGCAGCATTCTTGTAAGTAATGGCACATAAATAAATGCTACAAAACCAGGATATTCGACCTAACTAGTCGATGGATGTTCCTTTCAAGTATCCTGCTATCCATTCATGGAATGAGTTAATGCCAAATTTTCAAAAAATCTTTTCGCTTCCAGTTGAGAGAAAAGCATTGCACATAATGTGTTAGGACTGCAATACACGCACTTGCATCATGTCTAAGATCAATTAACTTAGTGGAATTCTTGGCTGTATGACCCAAAGGTGCTGTGCATTTTCTTGTATCTTCCTCAAATTTAAAATAAAGAGGATCCAAGTCTCTGATTTACGACATACAGTTATTGTTTTCAGCTTTTGTTGCTGAGGTATTCTTTTAATATCGCTAGCTTAAAAATGCTCTAAAAGACACTATTTTCAGTGGACAAGAAGTTATTTTAGCTGAAAAATGTGTTGCTGGAAAAGCGCAGCAGGTCAGGCAGCATCCAAG